>NC_090449.1:806488587-806791617 GCF_031143425.1 Pleurodeles waltl | reverse complement strand
GATAAAAATAATGGTATGGAAATGTCAAGTTCTAATCACTACCTGACATTAAAAAAAAAAACTAACAAAATTGCCTACTTGGGGAGATCAAGGAAGGAGAGACTGTGTATATATGTTATATATTACATGGTCACATTTGCCTTACATGTACATAAAGTTCCTAACCCTTGTTAAGACCCCCCAGTGTCTTGGTCCCAAGGAGAATAATATATTCTGATTCCCTTATCCTAAGGAGTCTCTCTGGTCCCCTCCACGTAAGTTCCTCTCAATTCTATCAATACCAAAATATACCAAACAGTCAGCGTCTCTATTGTGCATCTTGGACCAATGTCTCACAACCGGGTATGAGGTATCATAATTCTTAATGGCCCTATAATGTTCCAAAATCCTCTTCTACACAGGACCAATGGTGCTCCCAACATACTGTAGCCCACAAGGGCATTGTAGTATATAAATACAATAAGCTGAGACACACAAAATGGCTTTATTAATCCTTCTGGTTTCACCCAAAACTGTCTTATACACCTTGACATTCCTGCTATTCTTACATGCCATACATCTACCACACTTATAAAAGCCCTTCTGCTGATTAAACCAACTAACATTCCTCATGTCTGGTCCACGCAAATAGCTATGAACCAGAATATCATGTAATGATGTTGCCTTCCGGTATGTAAACTGAGGACAAGGAGCCAAAGTCTTCTCAATAATAGGATCATGCTTAACCAAATGCCAATATCTCACCACTATCCTTCTAATTGCTGGACTCGCTTTATTATAAGTCATGATAATCCTCATCTTGGGGATAACATTGTCTTTCTTTTTAGTTTTCGTCAATAAGATTTCCCTATTGATCTTAGTTACTTTTTCACTGGCTATTCGTAATACCTTATCTGGATAACCCCTTGCTCGCCATCTTTTCACCACCCTGTGGCAGAAATCTCCTATTTATTCATAAACGGGTACCACACCCGTTTGTCTGCACCAGCCTCGCTTGGTGGATGTAGCCGGCTGTGAGTGGAACCTTTATTTGTTAATATATATACATATATATATATATATGCACACTGGAATTATAATAGCTAATACACTCATGAACTTTAAGATTCAGTTGTGTTCCATCATAGGAATTTTAGCAGAACATATAACCCCAGTCTTAAGAGGAAAAAACTAAATAACTCAAAGTTTGCTTTCAAATCACACATGATTTCACGTTCATTTTAAGAGAGATATGGGGCCTCATTATGAATTTGGCAGTCTGACCACCAACAGGCTGGCAGAGAGGACAGCCAAATTATGGCATTGGCGGTGATGCAAACGGAAACCCGCCAAAGCACCACAGGTGCAGTCAGACCACTGTGGTCACTTGTAGCCACCATCAGTCCGGCGGAGACCCTATTTCTGCCTGACTCATTATGAGGCTGCAAACTGCCAACATAACCGCTGTGGTCGGACCGCCATGCAACACTAGACAGAAATGAACAGAGTAAAAGGAGACACTCACCTCCAGGAAGCCACACTCGTCTGGAGCCGCCATGGAACCACAACTAGACATTATCATGCTGCACGTGCTCGCAGAAAGACAGCAGATTTATCGCTGACAAGGGCGACAACCATAAGTACACACACTCACCTGTTACAGACATAACTTGTATAAATTAGAATTGTTACATAATATACCAAAGGGAGGGAGGTGCAAGGGCTATACTCACACATAACAGTACAGTGACACACACACACAAATAAAGCAACAAATATACCCACACATGAACAGCACACACACTGCAGCCAACACACACAGACACACCACACGGCAATAACACACACTTATGCATAGCACCACAGCACAGGGCCAGCCTCACCGATTCACATACAACAAAGAAACTTGTAACACCAACACCACAAGCACACAAATATGAACACATTTCAAAACACTCACAACTGACACTCGCCAGGAACTCCATCCACATACTACACAATATATAACCATCTGTGATGAAACACACACATTTATAGCATCATACAATCTAGCAATTGACATACACATCACACACACACACACACACACACACACAGTACACTGAACCTATGATGCCATGCACAATACATGCAGATTCAAACAGGCCAAACCTTCAAAGCTACACATATCAACACAACACACCACCATAACAACAACAATTCAGCTACATACACATACCAATCACACAAAACACTAGCTATCCCTGGAGGATAACATCGCTGTACACAGCTACACAGACTGCCCAGGCAATACCGGAAGCATCAAGCAGCACACACACATAAATACTGCCACACAACCAATGTCAGCCAGGTACAACTATAACTAAGGAAAGGAAATGCAGGACAAAGATGTAATGTCAAAACCAACAACTGATTGGTTAAACCTTTAAGTAAAATATTGATTTAAAAAACAAAGCCCAAATGTCCAAGGCCATAGGCCAGTCCTCAGCTGCTGAAAAACATCACTAAGGCACTAAATGGTGCCCCTACTTGACTCCTAACTGCCTTATAACCTCCACTGATATGGGCATCAAGAGGGCAGGCACACACCTCAGGAATCCTTGGGGTGTGGTGGGGGAGGAGGGGTTGGGCTTAGGCTTGAGAGGGGGGTTTTAGGCTTTGTCCTGAGAGGGGAGCGGATCATTATGGGAGGGATGGGCTTCTTTTTTGGTGGGGGAGGGGCATGGGTGTAGGCACGGGGCAAGGGAGGCCTTGCAGGTGGAAGGGATGGACTTGGGGAGGGAAACAGACTTTTTAGGAATGTCACTAGGGAGGAGGAGTAGAGAACAGGTCAATCTCAGAAAGGAAAAATGTTTGTAACACACGGGGACAGTCATCTGAAGGGGGTTTGGGTGTTGAGGGTGAGGGAGTGGTTATATGATGTGTTGTTGATGTGGATGTTTTTGGTGCATGTTTGTGAAAGGTGTGCTTATGGGTGCTGGGTGTCTGTTGGGTGGGTGAGTGTGGGCGCTTATGTGTCTTGGGCCGAGGGGTGGTGGTGGTGCTGGTGGATGCTGTGGTATGTGGGTGGCTGTCTGTTGGGGTGGTGACTGGTGGACGTACTGCATTTAGGCGTATCAGTGGTTGTGGTGTCTGTGGACATAGTGACTGGGATGGATGTCTGAGGGTCTGCTGTGTTGCTGTCTGTGGGTAGGATAAGTGTGGTGGCTCGATCACTGAATGTCAGTGTGGTGTCTACAGGTGTGCCAGGTTTTGTGTCTGTGATGCTGGGAGTGGTGGGGGTGGCAGGACAGGTCATGACTGTTGCTGTGTCTGCAGGTGGATGTTGTCTGTGTGCATGCCGGTATTGTGTCTTGTGGTCCTGTCGCGTGGGCTCTCATTATTCTAAATGAGACTACTGGATTTCTAGGTAGCAGGATCTATAACGGTGTGGGGGACTGAGTCTGACCCACGTGTAAAGAACTCTGTCACCCTAAATCCGGTTTTTGCTCCGGCTAACTAGCAGTGCCTCATTTCTCCCAGGTGGAAGAAATTATTTGGCAGCCGAGCGCATGACATCTTTGGAACTTCTCAGGGAAGTCGTGGTTACTCAGATCCAAACCAACTCTCTTATTTCCAATATGATCTCATATACAAATGACAAAGACAGTATAAGTTTTATATAATGTTTTTAATAAAACGACTGTATTTTAGATATTAAGGCGTGAGCCGCAATAACCAGAACGATACAACACAGTAGGATTGAAATAGTCACCAGGAGAGTAAAACATAAGAACAAAGCTATCATATTGTCTAACAGTTTCTACTCTCCCTCTGCTTGTTCTATTTAGAGCACAGCATGTTAAGCTTCTAGCTTGCCTATTAGAATCACTGTGGAGACATCAGCCCTCATTCCTGAGCAAAGACCTGTGATCTTGGTTCAGCATCTGCAACGAGGCAGTCAGCGTCTAGTTGTGGTTCCCTGGTCGGAATCTCCCTCTTGCGTGTATTGGGACAAGGAAGTGATTTTATAACTAACATGTCATCGTGATCACAAAATGTCCCTACGCAGGAATGCCAAGTCTAAACTCCTACCACGTCTATCGGCAATGTACCAGACTGTATCCTTGACTGAAGCACAGAGTAAATATGTTATGGAGAACTCCGGTGCTGAAGTAGGCAAAACAGTGTGATATGAATAAAAAACAACACCGTAGAACTGGCTATTTGAAAAATAACAGTACGAAGCCTAATAAAAAGCATGTAGAGCAAAGTACACAGAGGCTCTAAGCTGTCAGCAAATGAATAAAATATATTCAGGGCAAAGTGCACAAAGGCCTAAAGCCTGAAGCTAAAGCGCAATGAATACGTAAAACTAACCACACTACAGTCCTTATATTTGTCTGTGCTACCCTTGGATGTTGAGGTGGATGCATGCCTTTCTGTCTGTGTGCTTTGGCTGGGTCAGGGAATGGAGGATTCAGACTGGGAAAAGGAAGTTGTAGGGGGAACCAGTAGACAAAGGGTGACTGGCTGCCGTCAGTGTGGAGGTCAGAGCCTGAAAAGATCTCTGTAGGCCAGCCAGTGCACGGTGAATACCCTCCTGGAACGCATTACTCTGTTGGAATTGAGCTGCCAGTCCCTGGATGGCATTCACGATGGTCGACTGACCTATAGAGATTGACCTATGGAGGTCAATAGCTTCCTCACTGAGAGCAGCAGGGCTAACAGGGGCTGGGGCAGAGGTGCCTGCAGCAAAGGAGACACCCACCTTCTTGGATGGGTGGGCACAGCCTACTGGGTGGGGAGCTACAGGAAGGGCAGTGATAGAATGGGGGGTGCCAGAAAGAGATGTTTCTGGGGTGGTACCCAATGGGTCCACAACCACAAGGGAGTGACCACTGGAGGAGGATTCCAAAGAAGATGTACTGGATCATGTCTTCCCCGTGACACTCCCCTCGCCCTCCAGGCGACTCTATCACAAGATAACACTTCTATCATACAGTACACATAAGTCACAATACATCCTGTTCACCAACACCCCCAGGTAGTGCCAGTAAAGTGCCAACATTATGTCTTAACAAAATATGTTATATGCCCTCAACACAAATATTGTTAGACACCCACTAAACTATCTAACTGACAACTACAATACCATGAACTAAGTAGACCAACCACACTGACCATATCATTACAAGGTGACTGCCACATGATACAGGTTCCCTATCCACAACAACATCGTCAAGCACCAATGAAGCAATAGTTTAGGAATGTGAAAGTGCTTTACACTGATCAAAACCACTTATTCAGCACAAATAAGCCATTTTAATCTGATGTCATGTACTAGGCTATGATATCTGTTGTAAAGTAAAGGCAAGCAAACCTAGTGTAGACAGGCCAAACCTTCTTCGTTTCACATACTCATAACCAAACACAATGCACATATGCAAACCTGTAAGAACTCAAATTGCCATACATTGCAAGTTAAGGTAAAGGAGTCAGATCACTTGTCAGACACACATGCAACAATAGTGATGGATCAAGTATTTAAAATGCAATGTGGTCCAAGTCATTGGTCTTCAGACAACAAACATCATCAGTCAAGTAAGGGCAAAGTTAGCTCTGACCTATGTCCCACACACAACCACATGGTGTCAAAAAGAGTGTACCAGATGTATGTAAAACCAAACTGTACAGCAAGATGACAATCAGACTTTCCTAATCATGCTATTAGTCCATCACTGGGCCTCTGTCTGAGTGGGTACATCACTTCACACACATCAGACATGCCACGCCTCACATCTGTCTGTGAAGTATTCTCTGGGCCAAAGCACATGTGTTGCTAACATAACAGGTACACCTACCATGATGCAAGCCACAATACTAGATGCACTTACATTACTACTCACATGTGTATGTGAACTGCCACACCTGCACGACATAGGTATCAATGGCAACATTAGGCTCCCAAACAGCCAGGACTCATTTGCTACATCCTTAATAGCAAAAGAAAGTATACATAACTAGTTGCAATGTTGAATCTTCCCTGTACCATCCAAATGATACATAGGCCCTCATTTCAACATTGGCGGTATCGACCTCCTATTGCCACAGCGATGGCCACCAACATACCACCCCCGTGGCTACCAGCCGTCTACCAGTATCATGACCACTGACGGTATTCCGCCAGAATGTTGGCAGAACACCGCTGACGGTCATGGCGGCGGATGGCGGTAAGGCGGCTCTGCTGACAGCAGCACCGCCACGCCAGCAAAACACAACCAACCGTATCAGGAGCAAGGATACGGCCTGGAGGTGTTTTGCTGGCGGACGCTGCTGCTGACAGCAGCGCCGCAGACCGTCTCCAGCCCGAGGACTCCCTGCAAGCAGGTAAGTCTGGTTCTCCGACCGAAAAGGGGGGTGGGTGGTGTTGTGTGTATGTGGGGGTGTGTGTAGTGGTATGCGTGCATGTGGGTGTGTCACGCAGGATGCATGCATGAATGAGTGATTGTGAGTGTTGTGTGTTTTGAATGCATGTGTGTGAAGGTATGTTGGTGTGTGTTGCGGGTTATGGGTATATATGTGAGCATGCATGGGTAGTGGTGGGTATGCGTGTGTGCATGTGTGTATATGGGTGTGTGTGTGGGTGTGTATATGTGCAGGGGGCAGGAGCAGGAGGGGAAGAGTAGGGGAGGACTCTGGGGAGGGGGCAGGGGGAGACCCCTATCAGTGCCAGAGAAGGGATTCCCTGGCACTGATAGTGCCTACCGCCGTGGTTTTCGTGGTGGTATGTTTGGAACGAAAACCATGGCGGTAGGACGGGTCCTAATCCTGAGGGTGGGAATGTGGCGGCCGCCAGGCTGGAGACCGAAGTCTCCAGCCCAGCGGCCGTTACTACCTTGGCGGTCGGTGTGTTAAAGTGGCGGTTTTGGATGGCAGTAAATGCTGTGGTCCAAATCTCATTTTTTTTACTGCCGGCCTGTTGGCGGTATTACCGCCGATTTAACACCGACCGCCAGGGTTGTAATGAGGGCCATAATGTTGATACATATCTGTCAAGAATGTACCGTGAATAAGCTACCTTTGACTATGTGTTATCCCAACAACAGTATGCTCAAGACAATGTTGTGTGGGCACTTTCCACCAACAGAACATTACCAAGGTTGCAACATTCCTAGCTTCTAATATCAATATATGTTTGCCCATAGAAATGTTGGACCACCTCACTAGTATACAACATGTGTGTTCTCAGCTCTGATGAGGCATCACAAATGTCTATGTACATCCCTCACTTACCAAAGGGGATTACCTTGTAACAGGTGTGAAGATGTTGACCTTGCAGGTGATGTGACATGTCAGGTGGACAACACAGCCTCAAATACTGCTGTCACTTCTCAGAAAGCAATAGAAAACTAGTGCTGAATAGAATATGTGAGGCATAAATGTGAGTCCTCGACTGCACTGCTTTTTAACGCGACTCTCTACGCTATATCTAATGCATTTTCAATGTATTTTATATTTGCTTTTACTGATTTTTATTGTATTTTGCTACCGTTATAAATTGTTTAATCCTTTCGAGGTCGGGTTCAGGCCTGTTAGAGCCCGCCCGTCCTCCATTGACGTGCCATTCTTGGAAACAGTGAAGACAGGTCTGCCGTCTAGTGCTGCCTGTCACGTGGGGGGCGTTTGGAGAGGGAAGGGGCTATAACTCTTGGGATGAGGCGGGCGCGCAGGGAGGCATAAATGTGAGTCCTCGACTGCACTGCTTTTTAACGCGACTCTCTACGCTATATTTAATGCATTTTTAATGTATTTTATATTTGCTTTTACTGATTTTTATTGTATTTTGCTATCGTTCAAAATTGTTTAATCCTTTCGAGGTCGGGTTCGGGCCTGTTAGAGCCCGCCCGTCCTCCATTGACGTGCCATTCTTGGAAACAGTGAAGACAGGTCAGCAGTCTAGTGCTGCCTGTCACGTGGGGGGCGTTTGGACAGTGAAGGGGCTATAACTCTTGGGATGAGGCGCGCGTGCAGGGAGGCATAAATGTGAGTCCTCGACTGCACTGCTTTTTAACACAACTCTACGCTATATTTAATGCATTTTTAATGTATTTTATATTTGCTTTTACTGATTTTTATTGTATTTTGCTATCGTTCTAAATTGTTTAATCCTTTTGAGGTCGGGTTCGGGCCTGTTAGAGCCCGCCCGTCCTCCATTGATGTGCCATTCTTGGAAACAGTGAAGACAGGTCAGCAGTCTAGTGCTGCCTGTTACGTGGGGGCGTTTGGAGAGGGAAGGGGCTATAACTCTTGGGATGTGGCGGGCGTGCAGGGAGGCATAAATGTGAGTCCTCGACTGCACTGCTTTTTAACGCGACTCTCTACCCTATATTTAATGCATTTTTTATGTATTTTATATTTGCTTTTACTGATTTTTATTGTATTTTGCTATCGTTCTAAATTGTTTAATCCTTTCAAGGTCGGGTTCGGGCTTGTTAGAGCCCACCCGTCCTCCATTGACGTGCCATTCTTGGAAACAGTGAAGACAGGTCAGCAGTCTAGTGCTGCCTGTCACGTGGGGGGCGTTTGGAGAGGGAAGGGGCTATAACTCTTGGGATGAGGCGGGCGCGCAGTGGACACGTGCAGCGGGCGAGCCGCTAGCGTGCTGAAGGCGCGCCTAAGGCAAGCCCGTCTGCGCCCGTCCGCGCACGGTCGAGGACGGGGGCCGGGGGGTCTGCTCAGGGCAGGATAATCCTAAGGCATTTCTGTTACTCGGGACCCGTGCTCCGGGCTTTGGCTCCGGCTGATCTGTGTAAACATGTGCTTCTGCCATATTCAGGGCAAATCTTTCAGAGGGCTTGCAGGGATTTTGGTTGGGCCCCGGTGACCTCCCAGTCATTCCTGACATTAGATGAATCTGAATTGGTTCCTCCTAAGAGGCTGGGGGTAACTAAACCTGTAGTGTATGCACTGATTAATGCACGGTCACTGGCGAAACACAAGACCGAAATTGTTGAAATGATTATCTCACATAAAGTGGACTGTCTTTTTATAACTGAATCATGGGCCAGGGCAGACCCCAACCCGGATTTTATCGAAGCCTCTCCTAGTGGTTATTCCTTTTTCAAACTGGATAGGCTAGCAGGCATGGGAGGAGGGCTTGCCATTATTTGTAGGTCTACGCTGTCTTGCCAGTGGGAACCAGCCAGCTCTCCACACAAGTCTTGTGAGGGTTTGTATTTTAAAATTCATCAGAATAATTGCATTCGGCTTGAGGGCCTATTGATTTATAGATCTCCAGGCTCAGCTGCTTTGTTCATGGTAGATTGGCCCTCTCTTATTGAACCAGTGATTGCGGCATCCAATTGTATCATTCTAGGGGATTTTAATTTACACTTTGATAATGTTCAGCTTCCCTATGTCAGAGAGTTAGTGAATCTTATGGCCTCATTTGACTGGATTCTTTCAGTCACCTTGGCAACACATCAGACAGGGCATATTCTAGATGGGATTTTTGCCCGCCCAGAGGATTTGGTGACTGTGTCCAACACTCCCTTGGCCTGGACGGATCACCATCTTCTCCTGTTTAAAAGTACGAAGGGGTTCCCTAACCAACAGATAAAATCAGGCAACAAATCATTGCATTTATGGAATAAAATTACCAAGACTCAGCTGGGCCCGGCAGTAAATGAAGGCTGGGAGGCAGCGGGGAATCCTCATTTGCCTGCTCTGGAGGTTTTTAATTTAGGTTTGGCCCTTGCCATGGATAAATTGGCCCCGGCGTTATTAAAGCAGGAGGGCAGGCCTAAGAAAACTAGTTGGCCCTGGTTTAAAAGTGATTTGAAGGTGCTTCAGAGGAAGTACCGTCAACAAGAAAGACGATGGAAGTTACATCCTAATGAGACAGAGAAGGAGAAACTAAGAGTCGTTTAAAAAAAGTACAAGGCAGCTTGTTTCGATGCGAAATCAGCCTTTTTTTCTACTAAAATTAAGAATGCATCTAATGCTCCTAAAGAAAAGAAGGTCATTCGCTCGCGAGTTTTTTAAACCAAAATTCGGCAAATACATGCAGATTTCCCCTCAATGGATCCTTGGATAGCCCCTCTGGACTCTCCTAATCAGGATACCCCCCTGCTAACATGCTTCCCTCCGTTGTTGCCGGAAAGGATTAAAGAATTCCTTATGGGGATTAAATCGGGTTCACCTGTGGCTCCCTGTACACCCGACATTTTGCAGATGATTTCAGACTCTGTTGCTCCGAAATTAGCTACCATTTTTCAGGATGTTCTATCCTCAGGGGTCTACCCCTCTACATGGAAGCAGGCCACTGTTAGTCCCCTTAAAAAGAAGTCCGATCAAACTGCCTTTGATTTAAGCAACCTGCGACCTATTTCCTTGCTACCGACATTGGCTAAGATATTTGAAAAACACATTAATTATGAACTGTCCATGTTTCTTAACCAGGCTGGAAGCTTGGATAAGTCTCAATATGGGTTTAGAAGGGCTCATAGCACGGAATCAGCGCTACTTACGACATCAGACTCCATCCGGAAACTACTGGACGAGGGGCAAGGTGCCGTTCTTGTACTATTAGATCTGTCCGCGGCATTTGATACTATTTCGCCTGCGATCTTGGTCTCTCGCCTTCATCATGCTGGAATAAGACATTCAGCTCTTAAAATCCTGGAGTCCTTCTTAAGTGATAGATCTAATATTAGAAGCTGGGAGGGCTTTAAAGCACTGGCTTTTCATCTGCCATGTGGTGTACCCCAGGGCTCGGCGTTGAGTCCAACGCTTTTTAATGTCTATGTGGCCCCCCTGGTAAGACTTATCCGATCATATGGTTTTATCCCATCCTCTTATGCAGATGACACTCAGCTTATCATTCCAGTGTCTAGGAGCAACTGGGTGGAAGTAGCAGAGCAGTTTAATAGTTGCATGCAGGATATCAATCGGTGGATGAGACAGAATTGTCTTAAGCTTAATACTAACAAAACGGAGATTGTCTGATATGGTTGCATTAAGGAACTGTGGAGTCCACGATGGTGGCCGGATGAATGTGGCCAACTACCGGTCCCATGCGGGGCTACTAGAAATTTAGGAGTGATCTTTGATGACTCATTAATTTTTAAACCTCAGGTTAGTGCCTTAGTCAAGTCTAGCTATTGGACCCTGAAAATCCTAAGAAAAATCTTACTGTTTCTGAAGTAGGAGGAAAGAGTCATGGTTATGTTAGCATTGATCATGTCCAGATTGGATTACTGCAACTCGCTGTTGTTGGATATTGATGAGAGCACTTTGAGGAAATTGCAACTAATTCAGAATAATGCAGCTCGTATGATTTTGGCACTTCCACGTTTAGCGTCGGCTTCCCATAGCCTAAAGTGTCTTCACTGGCTCCCGGTGGGCAAGAGGATTATTTTTAAATCTCTCTGCCTTACCC
Organism: Pleurodeles waltl; assembly: GCF_031143425.1. Classification (NCBI taxonomy): domain Eukaryota; kingdom Metazoa; phylum Chordata; class Amphibia; order Caudata; family Salamandridae; genus Pleurodeles; species Pleurodeles waltl. The sequence goes on along the minus strand of NC_090449.1, from coordinate 806,780,216 downwards.
TTAAAGCACTATATGGGGATGGTGCTGAATACCTGGTTGATAGACTCAGGTGGTATTGTCCAGGACGTGTCCTAAGATCGGACAAGTCTTACCTGATCCAGGTCTGTAGAACGCGTAGAGTCAGGTGGGGAGGCAAAGCGGCTGCCAGATATTGGAATGGTCTACTGCTATACATCAGGAATGAACATAATTTCTCGATATTTAGGAAGAGGGTGAAAACTTGGTTGTTTCCACGGTAGGGCTACTGGCTTCGGTCGTCCTTTCGTTATTTATGTCCTTGAGCGCTTCGATGCTAAGTCCGGAATGCACTATATAAATGCCCATATACATACATATACATACATACATACTCTATGTTGCACATAAACAGGAACCTTGAGACATTGCAGAGGACAGAGATTAAGGACCAATGTGCCTTACCACCATACATTGAGAGGATTTACCTGTTGGTGGGTGTCTACAATCACCAAAGTAGAAAATGCAGTATAGTGGTACACATATGACACAGTCATATGTGCACCATAATATGCTATTGTACTGAGGGAACAACATAGTTGAGTAACATGCCTCTAAGTACATTTGTATGTGCACACCTTTTTGCTATAGATAGCTGCGGTACCTCAATGTGTTCACAGGAAATCTGTGACACTTTGCACTTACCACATTGTCAGAGCTAACATTCAGTTCCCTCAGTCAATCACCTGGTAAAGGGACAAACATGAGTTAGGTCTGTACTTACCCACTTGTAGCTGGTGTGCTGCCTTCAAACGCCCCTCCCCCCCAGCTCAAGGTAGGACACCGCCAAAATGCTAGGAATTAGGGTGGTCATGGTCTGACGGGCACCTGGTCCTCGTTGAGAGGAAATGCCCAGCTGGGCCTCTGCTGTCTTCCAGGCCCAGCCTCAGATCCTCCCACTTCTTCCAACAGTGGGCGCTCCGCTGGCTGTGGACCCCCCAGGGTCCTCACTTTCTTGCCGATAGCATTCTTCTGATGGGCATTGACCTGCATGGATGACGTGGATAAAAAGGTATGTCATGTCCACATGTACCATACTACAACAGGCAGGATTATAACTAGTTAGTACTACAAGCCAAACACAGATTGTCTTTAACACCCCTCCACTGATAGATGAGCATATGCAGTCAGGCCATATGTGAGGGGGAAACATGCATCTCCAGCACCAATTGTCATGTCATCACATATGACCAGACAGTAAACACACTTGCAAATGTACTATTTCAGGAGGACCCTGGTACACCAACTCCACTAACCTTGTGGAACAATCACAAGGTGGGTCAGGGAACATACATCAAACACTCTTCATAATGCCTCAGGACTCACAATCTGTCACCAAACGTAAGTACCTGACAAGGAACTCATACCTTTCCATCACAACTTTGGCACCCTAAAGACTTTAAGCACACAATCAAAAACGTTGCCTATCAGCCTTTACTTAGCTTCACACAGTATAGTGGGCTAAGGAAATGTTTGTGCACATGGTGCACTTACCTGCTCTTCTGGTGCACCATAGAGCTGTCCATTCAGGGATAGGACCTCCTCCACCAGCTTCTCCAGCTCCTTGGGTGAGAATGCAGGGGCCCTATCACTGGTAGGACATGGCATGATTGCTTCCAAAGGCAGTACACAGCAGCTTAAGTCGTGGAGGTCTTGCTGGCAGCAGTATCAGGAGTAAAGTGAGAGATGAAGTATGAAATGGTGGTCACGTCTGCCACGTAAGACACCATCACCACTGGCGCACATCTCCTTTGGTCCAGGACCACGAAAAGGAGCAATGTGTTCCAATGGCAATATCCACTTCAGGAGTATCCGCCTACCGCCATGATGACTTCTGCCAGTGGACATAGATAATTTTCTAATGTCTAGTATAGTAGGTCAGGCAGCTGCCATTTTAAGGACCTTAGATGGTCAGAAACGTTCAAATAAAGATGCACCATGAGGTCAGAAATATATCTACGCCATATTTGTCAGTGCTAGCTTTGATCAACCATGTATTTTAATTCCGGTTTATTTTACATATTGTAAGATACATGATTTGTGAGTAATATATCATTAGTGGCATTGTCTGCACCCTGATGGGAATTGCATAGATAATATTAGTGTCTGTCATATGTGAAACATGATAAGAATGTCATTTTCACTGAGACTTTCAGTGACATATGTATCCATTTCCTAGTCAAAATCAGGGTAAGGGGATGACATGGGAGAAATAAAGCATATTCTTTGTTCCATGTTCCAATATTTCAAATGGCATGTCCACGCATCATGTGTGACATATGTGGATTCACACTTACAATGGACACAATGACTGATAAACATACCTTCTTGTATTTCTTCATCTACTTACCCTGGAATAAGAAGGAACAGACAACCTCCAGTGTACCCTCCACTAGCAGACCTACAGACCATGGAGGATCGACCTGTCATCCAAATCTACCATTTGGATAGGCAGACAGTTATGGATCTGTGTCATCAGTTTGAGCCAGATCTGATGCCTGCCATTCGTCATCAAAATAGCATACCACCCATTGTACAAGTCATGTCAGTGCTGCATTTCCTAGCTACAGGATCCTTTCAGAATACTGTGACCAAAACTGCAGGCATGTCCCAGCCTGTATTCAGTCTGGTCTTTAAAGGTGTGCTCTCTGCATTGTTGAAACACCTGGACAGCTCAGATTTCCACAACAAGAATTTGGCCCTTGTGAAGGCAGATTTTTATGCTTTGGCACACATCCTACATGTGGTGGGAGCCATTGATGGTACCCATGTAACATTGGTTCCCCCAAATGGCAATGAACAGGTGTATCAGGACAAGAAGAACATCCACTCCATAAACATGCAAGTAGTCTGTTTGGTGGACCGCTACATTTCCCAATAATGTTCAAAGTACCCATGTTCAGTTCATGATGTCTTCATCATGCGGGATAGCAATATTCCACTGCTGCCGACACAATAGTACACAAAGAGGGCCTGGCTGGTTGGTAAGTGATATATGTGATGTGTGTCAGTATCTTATGTCTGCTGCCAAATGTAAGGATGTGAACGATTTATATTTGCACACAAGTAGCGATTTCTTACAGGAAATTCTGGCTACCCAAACCATCCCTGGTTGTTGACACTAGTGCGGGACCCAACCATGCCAAGGGAAGTTTGCTTCAATGAGGCTCACAGAAGGACAAGACATGTCATGGAGTGGACTTTTGGGCTCCTAAAGGCTAGATTTTGTTGCATTGATAAGTCTGATGGAGCCCTCCTCTACTCACCCCCCAAAGTGTGTCAAATCATTGTTGCCTACTGCATGCTCCACAACCTCACCCTGAGATGTCAGATCCCATATATATCAGATGAGGGTGAGCCAGCAGTTCCAGTGGGTGAGAATGCAGAATTGCCAAGTGAGGATGACAGTGATGAGGATGCAGGTGGAGACAGCCGGGCAGATCTCATAAATCAGTACTTCAACTGACTGTAGTTATGTGTTGTTATGCTACATACTTGACTCAGTGGGTTATCGGGGCGCTTAGAGATGTTTGAGAAGGGTCTTTGTATGACCATCAGACAGCTCAATACTTGCCTAGCAGTACATAGCTCAAGTGTGCATGCAAAAGTGTACTTGGATTTGTGATTATTGTGTTGTTCTCCTTTGTTAACGTTTGTCACACTGCACAATCAGTGATACTAGTGTATTTGTGGCATGTCTTAATAGGTCTCCCTTACCATTACCTGCCTATACCTTTTGTATCATATTTGTACTTTGCAGATGTTTTCACAAAGTCATCCTCATTTGGTCAGTTCTGAATTGTGTCACAGACTGGTGGGATTTGCAGGTCCGACATGTGAGGTGAACATGCTGGTCTGGCAAAGTGCCAAACTAGAGTCAACTGTTTTGACGCTAGTTTCCTAACTACTGCCATGGTTAAATATGGCACACACATAGTGGCATGGGGGGCTAATGGGTGCAAGGAAATTGGCGTTGCACTGGTGCAGCGTCACTTTTCTTAAATATGCCCCATGGTGACTGTAATCAACAGGGTAGCTGTTCCAACATTTGGGGGCATATTTAAGAGCCCCTAGCGCCCCTTCAACGCTGCCGTATCATCATTGTTTTGACACTAAGGTGGCGCTAAAGTGGCCTTTTCCACATGCCATGATAACAAAGTGCATTACGCCACCTTCTAACCCCATGTGCCACATTATGACTGCACCAGGCATATTGTATGCAAGAGGGGCATTCACTCATTAGGGAGGCTGATGAATGGTGTAAAGAAATCTAAAAGATTTATCTGCGAAAACATTTTCAGCATTTGTAACGCCTGCACAGGCGTAAAAATTAGGCTCCCATTGTTTTCAGTGGGCCTCTAGGTGCTTTGCAGGATTAACGTCAAAATTTTTGTCGCTAATCCAGCAAAGCGCCAAACTAGCTGCAAAATTGTTGACGCTAGTTCCCTAACTCTCACCATGGTGCACTATATGTTAAATATGGAGCACACATGGTGGCATCTAGGGGGGTGCTAAGGGGCACAAGGAAAGTGGAGCTGCACTGGGTGCAGTGCCACTTTTCTTAAATATGCCCCTTGGAGTCTCAAGTCCAGTGCCCTTGTGTAATTGGAAAGTGGAGAGTGGTTGTTACACAGTCAACAGGGTGTATCTGTGACACACAAGGGGAACTAGTCAGTAGGGGATCACTTCCTGGCAGTGGTTGAAGTCTTGGCATCTTCTCCTCCTGGATGTTTTGGTGGACGTCCAATTTGTAATCACTGAGGGCTTCATCAAAAGGAGAAGCGGCTGTATCAGGTGTTCTCTCCCTGTTCACAGTGGGTAGGAGACCTGTTGAAGAGGTGGAGCAGACAGTTACAGATTGTAATGCAACATGTGGTATCAAACTTTGAGAGGTAGATAAGCTTTGAGCCATGTACAGAAATGCTTAGCTAGATTCCCTGAAATGACAGTGACATCTGCTTTCAAATCTGGGGTAGAGCTATATGGAATACAGGGAATTCCTATGACATCTACCTTGCTACAGGACACCAGATTAGTTTGACAGTTGGATGTCTGTTGATAGTCTCATATCGTGTCTGCTGTGTAGCTTAATACTGTCCATGTTAGCTCCCACTTTGCAATAGTTCAGAATTGAGACACCAGACAGCTGCAGAATGTGAAGTGGAAACTAACCTATACATCAGCTTAGGTGTAACCAAACTACCTGGCCATATATATCAATTTACATCTAGTACAGCACGCTGCCGATAAGAGTGTTCTTTCCACTTGAGTTGCTTTCAATGGGTGTTGGGAGCTGAAAGGGACAGTTTAGCACTGGACACAGCTGTAGCTGTTTGTTGGTGGTATTGTACTAGCAGATGCCCATGTCATTGCTGTCATTGCCCTAGACTGTGATATTATGGATCTTTCAGATGGGTTTAGTCGATTGTGCAGTTGACATGCAAGGCTGTTTTCATTTAGGTACACTGTTTTGGTTTTCTTAATGATAGAACAGTGCCTGCTGGGGGCTGTAGTTTGGACTCTTGCTCTGAACAAGACTGCTGGTTTAAGGATGACAGTACTTTTATTTGTAGGCGACTACGCCTTTCCTACAACAAGTCGCAACTGTTGTCCCAACCTTACCGGCTCACTAGCAGCACCTCACCAGAAACACAATAGTAAAAGGTGATTTATGGCAGCCGTTACGCATGGACTTGAGAATAAGATATCTCAGGGAGTGTTGTGGTTAAACGGAGATTACCCCTTTCTCACAGATATATCATGTCTCATACAAACACAGGCAATGACAAAGATGCAGTAGAGTTTCAATAGTTTTTATTTAACATAACTGCAATTTGTGATAAATTGCATGGGCTGCAATGATTAGGATAATGAATAATGCAAGAAACAGAATTGTGAAAACAAGAGTCATTATTACAAAGACCCCCACCATCTTTCAATACATAAAAAAGATATATGAGATGTAATATGCCCTAATACCCTAATGTGAAATTCCTAACCTCCTACCTAAAGGAGAGCTGGGTTGTTAATCCTAATCTGCCAAGGCCATGCCCATGAGAGGAGCCCACAACCCTTGTTACCTTGGAATGAGGTCTCTATCTCAGACTCCGCAGGGACACGAAGACTGGGTCAGCGTCAAGACGACTGCAGCATCGGTATCAGCGATGGTGGCGATGCCCTCTGGTCGGAATCCCTCTGATTATCTATCTAAACTGTGATGTATTTATGCAAATCTACAAGGACCCCTGACGTAGGTGTGTTCCTAAACAATAGATAACAGACATGCTTGGGACGGCAATTAATATAAACAATCTCTCGAAAGTATAGAGAGGGAAAATCCCTAAGTGTGAACACCTACTCTTTGTTTGTCTTTCGTGCTTGATCTTGACGCCTTGGCGCGATGACACTGATAATGTTACCCATAACAAGTGGCCTATCTATAAACAAGGCACCCATCTCAGAAGAAATAAATAATTAAATGGGCTAAGACAGAGCAAGCTAAGTAGGTTAAAAGTCACTAGGTGACAGGGGCACGAGTCTGCAAGCCAGTGGCTAAGCTAACTCCTGTTATCCTATTAAAATGAACTAGGATTCACTACACCCTCCCCATTGCCGTAACAGGTATGTTGAAGGTACATGAACCCAAATGCTAAAACTTGCTCTGAACTAAAAGCTAAAATCAAAACAACAAGCTAAAAAAATCTTTGGAATGTGTTAAAAACATATTAAAACAAATCTGCCAAAAACACATACAGAGATGTTAATGTCAACTACGACAAGCACAGAGTGCAAAAGCAAATGTCAATTTAAATGCATAATTTGGAATCGGGAATGGCAAGTCAATTCATCAAATTATTTGCTGTTCGTATGATCTTGAAGAATGTCATCGAAGTCACCAACCAAGAACCTCAAAAATGAGTCAACATCATCTGATGTTAAGTCGAGTGTTGGGCTGACAAACGGATCCACAGAGCAGAAGTGAGCCGTATTTCCTGGTGTATCGTTATCCGTTGCAGTGTCCTCATCCATGGTAGATCTCAAAACGGAAGGCTCATAGGTGGCCTCGCAGAGCTACCTCAGTCTCAAGGGGCATGACCGTGTATGAACCCTCATCGGGGACATCAGCAGTTCGTGGTCCACAGGAGATGTCGGTGCAACAGCAAGACACACAATAGGCAGATGTTCAAAGAGACACCATATGCAGTGGAAGACTGGTTGTACGCACCAGAAAAGGGGCCAAAATGACAACGACCAGTCATGCTCCAGTTCCACCAGCAAAGGTGCACCGAAGATCCGAACCATGCGCTCACGGCACAGTGGAGTTGGTGGGAGCGGCTCCATTGCTTTGTGTTGCTGGAAAGAAACAACCACTGCGAATCAGAAGAAACAGCAGTAGTAGTCCGCCAATCAAAGCCAAAATAATCGGAAAGCCACCAAACACACTTGAAAAGAGAGAATGGATGGCTGATGGGATGACTCCGAAGACAGTCTGGAAGATGGACACAAAACCAGACCCGACAGCCTTAAAGAAATGAACAATCCCAGTGGTGCTCGAAGCATTGAATATTCTGGATACCAGTTCTCCAAAGTGCTTGGGGATCTAGTTGGTGTTTAGAAGGGATTGTATCTCGGCTGATGATCTCGCAATCTGGAGAGCACACGTCTCCTTTGCGGATGTCAAGGCAACTTGTTTTTTAAACAATAGTGCCTTTAGCCTACTCAGCTTGTCATAGTTCACATTAATAGTATCTATGTGGGGCCACATGTCAGATACTTTAATTTCTCGTGTGGGGGGGAAACAAAACATGTCCACCACACATAACGACCTTCGAGACCAAGATTGCGTAGGCAATGCCTGGTCGCATGCCGCAACAACTTTGATCATTCAGTACCACATAACTTCCATTGGAAAATACATGAAATACCGGGCGAATCAAAGGGACGGGAGTACCCATCAGAAAACAGGCCAAATTTGCGACCCCGCATTGCAAAGACCGTGAAGAGACACCTGCCTGCATATCATAGAATGACGAACAGCAGTCTCACATTTGCTTCCGCTAAGAAAGACCTCTTTTTCGCCGTTCAGACATCTATAGTCAAAGGGCAACTCCCATTCTTCCTTAATAAAGCTATCTCCTAGTTGCTCATATCATCCCACTGCAAGATGTTTCAGTCAGCTCGAGAAACGAAAGGTCGAAATCGGTAAATTAATGATGCCATGTAAAAGCCAGATAGTTGAAGGACTCTCTGATACCATGAAGGGCAACTTATCTAACTTCTCTACTTGAAGCAGGGTGAAACTAGCCTCCCTTTTAGCCATTGTCGCTTGTTACTTGGAAAAATTAAAGGCAGTGAAGAATTCACTCCCATTAATATACTTCCATGGAATGTGCCCACTTTTCAGTGTCTGTAATGTCCAACCTCGCTGCATGATGGAACGTAGCTGTGTTTGCCCATGATATAACCGGGACAAGTCTCTCTGAGTGATATCAATAGCAGACGACACTATATTTGATAGTGAATAAATTCTGTTGGACAGTGTATTCATGCCGTTGTCAACAACAGCTAATGTCTTTTCTAAATTTTCTTTATCCAATTGTCTTAAACGCGCAGCAGCCTCAATCTGGGAAAGTTTCCAAATTTAATTGTACATAGCATATAAAAAACTTTTAGAGCGTTGTTTCCTAGGGCCCAGCAGAAAATCCTGCAAGTCTATATTGTCAGAAAGAGTGTTCAGGTGTTTCTTAACCGCGGCTAATGTGTTTGTTTGTACCCATTGCTGGCACAGCTTACCACACTGTATGTTGTAACTATACCTGTATGTTGACCCGATATAAAGCCTGTTAATTGAAAAAAAACCTGAAGAGTTCAAAAAACGCGCTTGACACTCATTAGTATCAGTGGGACATATTAACCACCCGCCGGGACTGGAAAGTGAAGAATTATAGGTACCAGCCTTAACCATTGTGTCTAGCCTTTCCTCTGTGATATTAAGGAAGTGTTGCCAATCTTTAAACCTTGACGGAGTAGGGATACTGGGTGTGTTCAGATCCTTAATTTTCGCTAACCCCAGACAGGATGCCTGCTGAATAGTATCATTTAAGAAAATCATTTGCACAGGAATCAGGCATGCTCAAAATAAAGCCTCCCCACCCTGTATTTGCCAATCTTGTGTTCCCCATACACTTTTCAAGTCAATAATGCTCTTCCAGTATTCGTAACTCTCATTTGCGAGCCGGGAAACAAAGGGATCTGAATAAATCAGTTTTGTATCAGTTAGCAAAATTTTCCTAATTTGTGCCAGAGGTAATTTAAAATAATACAACTCTGCTTTTCATGTATCATGCCCAGAAAAGTATGTAAATTTATCGCTATAATACTTTGGACTCCCCACCAGTGGTGTAGAACAGTGTTCCCACTGTGTGTAGTTCAATACTGGCCTGTATCTAGTGGCACGGTGTAGGTAGTGATGTCCCCAATTGTTATAGGAGAACATTTCCCCATAATTCATTGTAAAATCATATACATCATCACTTTCAAAAGCGGAATAGTCCTTCATTTCAGTTAGCATGGAATCAACTGTTTGGACATCCCAATCATCAGAGATAACATCAGGCGTGCTTACATCAGTCATTGAAATTTTGAACACGTATGGTATTTGAATAATTTCTGTAGGCCCGTATATGTCGAATGCAACTTTGTCCCACACAATCCCATCAGTAATCGGTATTGCTGTAATATTTACAGGGGACAAATCTCTGCAGACCTTTATGTGAAGAATGATGTGGTGTTAAAAGTTCATTAAAAAGGCTCCACTGAGGAGCGATCAGGAATATAGTGACCATTTATAAGCAAAGAGAAAAGTCACAAAACCAATCCATAAAAATAATGCAAAAAATGTCAAACAGAACCACAAGTAGTTCCATGGGTATATCTAAATAGTTCTTTTTAAGCCATCGATACAGCTTACTACTTTTTGAGACATTGTCAATCACAGTAGTGGATGAATCTGAAGAAAAATCATCAATGTCAATGAAATAGCCACAGGTAGTCTCTGCAAACACAGGAGCCGGTGTACTCTGGTCCACTGCACGTGGAGGTTCTTAGTAGACAACGTCATCAGTCGGTGATGTGTTAGTGTAAAATACAGCTAAATCATGAAGCGGCTGGTCACTGAAGATGTGACTGGAACCAACAAGAGTTAATTTTCCGCCCTCCCCATGGTCGAGGAGGTGTCTGGAACAGCAGTTGACATTGTTGCATAGTCTGTAGTAGTGATGTTCATCCTACTATGTAGATGGATGTCCTGTTGGGTAGTGAGAGGGGATCGGGAACCACCCAAGGGACTGTGAAGGATCGGCCACATGGTGTAGTTTGATGTCATCAATGGAGATGAATCTGTTCGTCTTAGAACCAGACAGTGGTGGTAAGATGACAGTCCTGGTGCCTTGTATTCCCAAGACTGGTACAGGTGCTCTGTATGATGGACCGAACTCCTTCTTCACAGCGATCTTCTCACGAACCAGATCCCCAACTTTAGGAATCCAGCCAGTTGAAATTTTTGCCAAATCCCTTATTCCTAAAGTGGCAGCACTTGCAGATGATTTATCATCACAAAATTGTTGAAGCTCCTGTAAAACAGTGAGACGTTCTTTTATGTCAAACAGTGTTTCTGCTGCCACCATACCAGGGGCATCAAGATCTGGGACATACATAGGTATCCCAAAGAGAACCTCATATGGAGAGTGTCCCCCCAAGGACCGTCTTGGCAGATTATTCAGTGCTCTGTATAGGTGGTGTAACCAACTGCGGCCTGAACCTAATACTTGAGCTGTTAAGGACTGCTTTAGATCACGATTCCGCCTCTCCACGACCGAATTTCCCTCAGAATGCTATGGTGAGGAGTAATGGAGTTCAACACCCATCGTCCCATGGTGTCCCTGAATGCATTAGAGGCAAATGCAGGGCCCTGGTCCGAATGGAATGCTGCAACGCATATGTACCGATAAAGATCAGCAAATCTTTTATAACAGTCCAGGCGTCAGCCGAACGCTGTGGCCATACCCACAGGAATCTAGAACAGGAATCTACAGCTACTAAATGTATTTGTATGCACCATCAGGCTGTAAGGGACCACAATGGTCCAGGTATACACACTGTAGTGTCTTGTTGGATACTAAGAGGGATGTCTGCGGTGGGTGTTTGATATTGGAGCCCTTGATCTGCTGGCAAATGTCACAGCAAAGGACATACTGCTTTGTTTGTCTACATCGATCAGGCCACCAAAAGCGTTGCTGTAGGATTGTTATCGTGGCCTGTATACCAGCATGTGCAGAAGCGACACCTTCATGCGCTGCTTTGATTAGATCTAATCTCTGGTCTTCATTGGGGATCACTCGATCTCCAAACCCAGGAATCGTTGTGTAAGCAACATTCTGTGCACTGATATGGTAAGTATAGTTTGTAGGGTATCCTTTCGGAAGGGGCTTGCCTGCAGCCGAAGCTTTAATGGCAATCAATATTTCATTATCCATTCTCGTTTGTGGACGAGTCACTGCAGCCACAGAAGCCATAGCTACTGCTGATTTTGCCGCTTCATCATCCAGTGTATTACCGGTAACGTGCACTCCTACACGTTGGTGTCCCAATGTATGGACTACATGGACACATGGTAGCTTATCCTTAAGATCAGCCACCCTCCCCCACAATGTCTTGTGTTTAATGGTGTTCCCTTTAGAATCTCTAAACCCGTTCAGTTTCCAATGATTGAGATATTCATTGTATGACTGGACGCAGTATTATGAGTCACAGACTATCAAAGTCTGGCATCCTGTCTCAGTATGTTCGAGCGCTAGAATAAGAGCTTTAAGCTCAGCCATCTGGGCTGTGCAGTCCCCTAAGGTCTGCGTGTAGGTATTGTGAGGGTGGAAAACTCCATCTTCCATCACTCCGCTCACGGCTGCGCAAGCTGACGAGTATTGATGATTAGTAACTACAGCGGGTTGTGCTGAACCGTCAGTGTATATGACAGTATGGTAGCTGTCTAGTGGCAAGATATTTAGAGGAGCGGGGTACTCTTGTTTATACTGGAGGAATTCCTGTGTCTGAAGTTTTGGATCGAATATATAATCGACATCAGTGGCGGTCAGAGACGTTGCCCATTGAATCCAACGCGGATGTAATGCTTTTGCGTTAGGAACGCTTGCTTTGGTGACAGCCTCTAAGGCCGGCACCGGGGAGACAACAATTATACGTTTCCCCTGGGCAAGTGGCCTCTCTTTTATGACGGCCATCTGAACTGCCGTCAGAATCTTTTCTGTAGGTGCAAAACATTGTTCAGCATTTGAGTATAAATGTGATTTATATGCTATGGGTACCGTGTCATCCTCATTAAAGGTGACATAAGTAAACCCAATGCGCCAGCAATTATTCTGATGACCAACTTTGTTTTATTGTCACGTGTGTTTAAGTGTCTAGCTTCTAGCATGTCCTGTTGCATGTGTTCAATTGTCCAGTGTCTGCTAGAAAATTTGGGCTGAACTAAGTCACAAAGTGGCTTGATGCGTTCTGCATAATCCGGAATGTATGTTCTGCCAAAATTGAAGAAACCCAGTAATTACTGCAATTTCTTAAGTGTGTTTGGAGGCTGTAGTTGAGCACACTTCTCTAGAAAGTGCAGGACCAGGCTCTTCCCCTCGTTTGAAAGTTCATATCCCAGGAATAATACGCTAAGAAAGGCTATCTTGCTTTTCTTAAAATTGAATTTATAACTGAGGTCTGCAAATCCAAAAATGATCCGATCGACCCTCGCAAGATGAATGTCGAGGACGTCGTCTGTGAGATATATTTCATCCACATAGGAAAATGCCTCAGAATCAATTTCATGTAATATTGATGTTACACGGGCTGAGAACAGTACTGGGCTATTTTATAGCCTTGTGGTAAACGACGAAAGCATTTTTGAGAGCCAAATGAGAATGCACTCAGGTCCCGACTTTCATGTGCTAAATTCTGGCAGAAGAACCCATTAGATATGTCTAATGTTGTTTTATATTTTTTACGCACTATATTGTTTATCAGTGCCGCGCTGTGTGAATTTTGTATAGCATACGTGCGTGTATGACTATTTAAATGTCAATAATCAATTACTATTCTGTATGAATGGTCTGGCTTTGCAACAGGGAATAACGGATTATTCATTGCAGATGTACAGGGCTCAATAACTCCCTGGTACTCAAGTTGGGTGAGGATCTCCTTCACCGGAGCCTTCGCTTCATGTTTGACAGGGTATTGTGGCTGCAGTTGGGGTGTAGACCTAACGGGTGACAAGGAGACTCCTTGCCCCAACCTACATGATTGCGATAAAGCGCTAAAGCCCATTCAGCAGCATAGGCTTTTTTTGCTGCTTCTGGAACAAGATCGGAGAAAGAAGGCAAAATGACATCTTCCCCATGTGGGAGCTTGCGGACGTGTTCAGGTGGCCAGTCTCTTTCGGCCAATAGGATATCACCAGTAAGTTCATCCCAAAATATCACACTAATAGTGCGCTCCACGTCTCCCTCTATCGGAATTTTTAAATCATAAACCCTATTGGGGGAAGAACGCGGCCATCCGCTGTTTCAACCGCGATGTAATCGCTAGTTGCTGTCGCATCCAGATGATCTTTCAGACTCTGGCGACATATCGTGACTTCTGCCGCGCTGTCTAACAGTGTCACTGCCCACGTCTTGTTCCTCAACAGTGTTCTCAATTTTACTGGCATTTTTAACTGTCAGCGCCGCCACCTTCTTCTTTTTAAACTGTGGCTTTTGCTGAGGAGTATTTTCTTCTTTTTTAATGGTAGACTGTTGTGAGTCTTTCTTTTCTTTCACGCAGTCAGGACGTCCATCTGGACGGCCCCCTCTCTCTCTACGTCTATCCGGTGCGTCCTGAAAGGAACGAGAGGGACGTGAATCAGTATATCTGTCTGGAGTTTTAATATTCTCCCTATTTCTGAGATTATATCTCCTTTCGGAGTTCTCCGGGTGTGGAGAATCAGCTCTCTTATTTCTTCTTTCTTTGAAATCTTTTTCTTTGTCCCAGCACTTCTTAGAGCCCTCTTGTGCCTGCTTTGTACCCTCCTTATGGGCAGTACCTTGTAACTCCAATTTTTTAGGTTTGGCTCCCAAACTATCCCGTCCTATACAAGTATAGGTATCGGAAATAATTTTCGGTAGCTGTCTCTCTTGTTCCTGGTGTGGAGTTTCCCGGAGACGCTGCCGAATTGCCAGTAATACCGCTTCCCCCTTAATATTACTCAGTATTATTGAGGCTACGGCGTCAAAGTTACGCATTAATTACATCCCCAAATCCAGGGCTGGTGCAGCCCCATGCTCATTTTGTATTTGTTTTAACACTTCCGGTAAATTGGCAAGTGTCAGGGTACCATGTATGGTAGTATATATGGCAGCGAAGTCTGTACCCCATGTGGCACAGTCATCTACCGAAGGAACCATCCCAAAAGGCAAGCACATAGTGAGCAACCTATGTTTTCCCTGTGGTCCCGTATGGGGAAACACAGCTTCCAGCTGATTCGTTTTCTAGGCAATCCATAACGGTATTTTTTCCCGTTCCGTGGGCACTTTAGTACTATGCACTGTTTGCGGATTAATCCCTGTAGCCAATTGATAACCACCAGCTACTGGCGGTGCTGGACGCGCTGGTGTTGTGTTCAATGTTCGCAATACGAACTGGACTAATCGTCTATATAATGCCACTAATTCATTATATAAAACTCGTAGATCTGCTATTGTCATATTTTGTATGCCTGGGTGAGGTGTGTATGTGGCAAACAAAGGCCATGTAGGTCCATCATTACTTAAGGGACCTAACCTCACTCTTCGTAATACATGTGGTAGGGCGCCTTCAAGCCAGTTCTGATGCTCTTGGTTTGTGAGCGATATTTCATGATACTGGTATGCTTGGTACCGTAAAGGTACGTTTGCAACTTCATATGTGTGGAATGTGTTTGTTCTTTGGTCAACCTCAGGAAACGTGACCCAACAGTAAAATGTTTCTGTTTGGTACGCTTCAGTAGCTTCTATTATCAGAGTAACATCCCCTCCCTCATCTGTAAGGCCATGCGTTAATAAATGTTGTGTTAGTGTTTGTCTAGCATTTTCAGGAATGTCAATGGCGTCAGCCATATTTGTTTAGAAAAATGGAACACCAAAAATGGGTAGTAAAGTCCTTTTATGAGTTCGAGCTCAAACAACCTACAGCTTAATCCGGTGTTACCTTTTCAGCTAAGGAGGATTTTCCCAAAGACCACGGACGTCTCCGTATAATGGTACTAAGGGTACCTGTTGTCTGTGAGACAGTGATAGTCGGGATATCCGTAAATTAGTGCCTAAACACCATCGTTGGTGGCGCCATGTCGTAGTTTTGACTCTTGCTCTGAGCAAGACTGCTGGTTTAAGGATGACAGTACTTTTGTTTGTAGGCGACTACGCCTTTCATACAACAAGTCGCAACTGTTGTCCCAACCTTACCGGCTCACCAGCAGCACCTCACCATAAACACAATAGTAAAAGGTGATTTATGGCAGCCTTTACGCATGGACTCGAGAATAAGATATCTCAGGGAGTGTCGTGGTTAAACGGAGATTACCCCTTTCTCACAAATATATCATGTCTCATACAAACACAGGCAATGACAAAGATGCAGTAGAGTTTCAATAGTTTTTATTTAACATAACTGCAATTTGCGATAAGTTGCATGGGCTGCAATTATTAGGATAATGAATAATGCAAGAAGCAGAATTGTGAAAAAGAGAGTCATTATTACAAAGACCCCCACCATCTTTCAATACGTAAAAAAGATATATGAGATGTAATATGCCCTAATACCCTAATGTGAAATTCCTAACCTCCTACCTAAAGGAGAGCTGGGTTTGTTAATCCTAATCTGCCAAGGCCATGCCCATGAGAGGAGCCCCCAACCCTCGTTGCCTTGGAATGAGGTCTCTATCTCAGACTCTGCAGGAGCACGAAGACTGGGTCAGCGTCAAGACGACTGCAGCATCGGTATCAGCGATGGTGGCGACGCCCTCTGGTCGGAATCCCTCTGATTATCTGTCTAAAGTGTGATGTATTTATACAGGTCGACAAGGACCCCTGACATAGGTGTGTTCCTAA
The DNA here is from genome assembly GCF_031143425.1 of Pleurodeles waltl. Classification (NCBI taxonomy): domain Eukaryota; kingdom Metazoa; phylum Chordata; class Amphibia; order Caudata; family Salamandridae; genus Pleurodeles; species Pleurodeles waltl. The sequence continues at coordinate 806,764,026 of NC_090449.1, read as the reverse complement.
ACAATAGATAACAGACATGCTTGGGACGGCAATTAATATAAACAATCTCTCAAAAGTATAGAGAGGGAAAATCCCTAAGTGTTTGTCTTTGGTGCTTGATTTTGACGCCTTGGCACGGTGACACTGATAATGTTACCCATAAAAAGTGACCTATCTATAAACAAGGCAGCCATCTTAGAAGAAATAAATAATTCAATGGGCTAAGACAGAGCAAGCTAAGTAGGTTAAAAGTCACTTGGTGACGGGGGCATGAGTCTGCAAGCCAGAGGCTAAGCTAACTCCTGTTATCCCATTAAAATGAACTAGGATTCACTACACTGTCAGACCCTGTACTACCCACACCATTCACAAACACTGTACCCCCAGGTGAGTTTAGCTGACCTGGTATGCCAGACAGAGGTATTTGGACAGATAGACTCAGCTGTGGTGATTGTGTGGGTGCTAAGAAAGCAAAAGGTGATCAGTGAGCATGCAAGACAGAACTTTAGGGTGACATTTTCAGTGGTGTGACTTACCCAACTCTATTCCTGTTAAACCCTCAGGATGCAGGATGTCCAAGACCTTCTCCTCCTATGATGTGAACATTGGGGGAGGGGGTGGGGGCCCACCGCCAGTCTTGTGGACTGGCAGTCCATGGAACGTACCCCCCCTGAGGTCGTTACACCTCTTCCTGATGTCCTCCCTTGTATGTAGATACCTGCCAACATAATTGAGGCAATTGAGGTTTGTTGGATTTGTGCTCCAAAGAGGTGTGGCTCTACCCTGATGATTTAATCCACAATGACCCTCATCTCATCATCTGTGAATCGTGATGTTTTTGTGGGGACATGGTACTGGTGGACAACAGGATAAGAAAAAAAACAGGTGATGGGGTGTGGGTGCTATGTTGTGAGTGGTGGTGGATGGTGTCTGATGTGTGGATAAAAAAATTGTGGGATATGAATGATGTGCAGGTGTGAGATGAGTGGTATTTGGAGTCCTGATGGCTGCCTATTCAAAGGCTCCTAATTTCTGTGTGTGGCCTCTCTCTTGCAGTGTATGGAATTTTTGATGTAATGGATTATAGGGTCTAAAGAGGTTTTTAATAGTGCAGTTTGTAAATGTGTCAGGTGTGTGGATGTGTGTCAGGAGTGTGGAATTCAAAAAATCCAATGTAGTGTTGTATATTGCTGTGTAGACTGCCAACCACCATGGTTTCCACTGCCATTGGTTTACTGCCATGGGAGAAAGGCTATCATGTTTTGTGGGTCATAATTGGTTCAAAGGATTTTTGACAGGCTGGCTGTGCTGGTGGTGGAACCCCCTCTTTCACACCCTCTAAAGTCCTGGTGGTGTCAAAATTGTGGCTGGATTTCAGAGGTCCTGGCTGTGTAACTCGTAATGAGATGGTCTGTTGACTGCCAATATGGCGGTCTTTTGCAGCCGCCAACAGTGTACTGGAAACGTCATAGAAAGGATGCCACGTGCCAGGAGAGAAGTTACAATGGAAAGATCAACGGTGGCTATCTCTATAGACTAGTGACGGTGCCTGGCCCACTGGGAAATGTAGTTCACTGCTGATGCTCTACTGCGTGGTGTGTTCCTAACATGCACACACCTTGAATCCAGTCAGCACCCACACTCTGCTCTGAATGTAAGCCTTTCCTTTGCTGGAAGGATCCACTGCGCTTGGGCACTTCAATCAGAGCATGTTTCCCAGAGCCCAGCGGCCCAGTTGTCAATCTTACATGCTTTTGCAGAGCAGAGGTTCAGAGTCCCGGAGCGCAACTTTGCAGCCATAGGACATCCAGATGGCAGGAAGCTGTGGTCGCAATTGCCACCATTGTCGGTGCTCCTCCAATGAAGGAAGTCTCTCCCAGAATCCGAGGGCAGGTCTCCAATGCTCCTGAACTGGGAAGTTGAAGTAGTTACTCTCACTCTCCATGGGTCATGGCCCACAGTGTCATCTCAGCTGCATGTGGGTTCAGGGCGACAACCCTATTTCTCCTGCATGGCCCTTTCCTCCTGACATACAGGTATGGTTGCAGTAACGCATACAGGGTGAATCTTTGTCTTTGTCATGGAGTCCACAAGGCATATAGGGGTCGTGGATGGCATGAATATGGTAATGGCCCTCTTCAGGTCATGTCACTGTATCAAACAATGGCCCTCCTTCTCTCTCATCATAGAGCCACGGGCAAGGGAGGCACTCTAATTCCTCATCTCCAGCAGGCAAGGGGGCTGCAGACTTTTCCACAGCCTGAATGGATCACTGATGTAATAGCGTTCCATTAAATATCAAAATACACAAATATTGGAAATTACATATCAATATCGAAAATATCAGCTCAGTTTCCATACCTGTAAAAATCACATATATAGACTATACAAATATCGTTGTACAAAATACCGACTTTTACAGATATCATTAACAAAAATATCAGTAACAAAAATATTGTTACCTATACATAAACATATAAAATATCAAAATGATATTGATTCACACATAATTGACTACAATTTGATCACCAGCATAAGTAAATATTCATTAAAAAACTGTTTTAACATAAAACATTCACTTGAAATTAACCCGAAAACTTGTATTCTCATATTTAATTAAATACAAATATATTACATTAACCTAAAAATAAACATTCACAAAACATTAACATTAACTCTAAAAACAAACCTAAATAATATTTAATATAAATATATATATATATATATATATATATATATATATATATATATATATATATATATATACAGAAATAGAATACGGAATGCGGAAGCAATATCGCAGCGGTCCCAACCGGGCCCCGGAATTCCCATATGTTTCCAAATTTCCTCTTAATTGCAAGGAAGGTCAGGACACATCCAAGTATCTGTCAGTATACTCAAATTTTCATTGTGGAGAAAAGACTCCCGTCCAACGCATTTCGGCCGTAGCCGTGGCCATGGATCACATTCCTTGCAATTCAGAGGAAATTTGGAAATATATATATATATATATATATATATATATATATATATATACACACAAACTAAACTATAAATCATACATCAAAAATAAAATCTAAGATAGCATTCATATCATTTACCTTAAAAGGACTGAACTGATAAATACAGTTAAAACTACACTAAACCAACCAATAAAATAAAAGTATATACAACTTTAACCATTAAAATGTAACAATGAAACCAACAATATATAAGGCACACTAATTTGACAGCTAAATACTTCTAAAACAATATACACTGCAAGATGAGGAAACTCCAGCAATTGTTCCAAGCAAAATGATTAAAATAAATAATCAAGTAGTAATATTTACACTAAAACACAACTGTTCTTAAATTTAAGAATGTAAATTAACCAATACATATTAACATGCACTATACCTTTTATGTTTCAACATAGACCACGTAAAAGAAAACAAATAGCTTCCAATCCAACAAGCTACCTGAAAATATTAACTATAACAAACCAGCAACAAGACATAATAAGGTTAGTATACTTAAAAAATAAATTATAAACTCACCAAAAAAAAATAGAAAAAATAAATCAAACACTCTTACCCTTGACCAACTACCAACAAAATGACATTTTATAAGTCAACTAATTTTTTTCTCTTTCAAAAGAAAAGAAAGCACTTTCTCCACATTAAAACAAGTTCAACTGAAAAGCTAGAAAAAACTTGCAAAACATTGCAACAAAACATACAAGTAAGTAGACAAAAAGAGTAATTATAATTTTTCACATATTATTAACAAACGTGCAGAAGTTAAAATATAATATATACTCATACTATTAAACTCCTTACAGATACAGTGACAGAAGCCTCCAAATCTATCACTTCAGAGAAACAAAAGCAGTTATTAAATCTCATGGGCTACACCTACAGGCAAGAACATGCATCAACCGGAACCAAAAACTGGAAATGTACTAAATATTGTTGAGAGGGCAACTACAGAATACATTTTTTTAATTGATGTAAAAGAGCACAACCCCCCCCCGAATGTAACAGAAACAGAAGTCACAGAAATCGTGCAAGATTAAAGAGGATCAAGCACTAGCTTCCAGGAAACCACAAGCAAAATCTTTAAAGACATGCTCCCCAAACCAAAGTCCCCAGACAAATAACAGGTCAACTATCACCTATCCCATCTTCAAAATGTTTAATTTCATGAGCTTAAAAAGCCACCAGTGATATCCCACCTGCCCTTAGAAGATACCTCAGACATACACATACCTAATCATTTCAAAATTACTCCTAGGGCTCATTTTGAGTTTGGCGGATTTGTGAAAGCCCACCCGCCAAACTCCTGACAGAGTGGCCGCCCCATACGCGTCGACCTCCCCACTGGAGTCATTATGAGTTTCCCGTTGGGTTGGCGGGCAGAAACCTGAGTTTCCACCCAGCAGCCTAGCAGGAAAGAGGCTACAGTATCGTCTCCAGCTTGTAATTGAGCTGGCAAGCAGCGCTGCCCTGGTGATTACAACCCCCTTCGCTGCCAGCGGATTCACGGGGGTGTGCTGGTGGAAAACGGTTGCGGGGGCCCCTTTACTTCCCATGTATAGTGCAGGGCAATCCCTGGCTAGCACAATCGTAAGGTTCACTGTCTACTTTGCAGACAGTGAACAATGTGAGGGTGCTGGAGCACACTGCTCGCCACAGCATTGCTGTCAGCTTGATTATGAGCCTGAGACAATGCTGTAGCCTGTTTCCCACTAGGCCAGTGGGCAGAAGCTCATGCTTCCACCCGCTGACCTAGCGTGAAACTCTTAATGGGGCCAGGCTATGGTAGCCTGTGTGGCGGTAAGCTCCCCCTTGGAAGTTTGGTGGACAGTAAAAACTGTCTGCCTAACTCATAATAACCCCCTCAGTGTGTAATACTCCCCTAACAGCCAATGCGCCTTCAATTTTTTAAAAACCGATCGCCCTAGCCCATGTCCTTGACACCAAGCCAGCAAACCACTATAACTTACTATTAGTAAGCCCTTTGTACTAACAAAATAAAGACAAACTTAGAGCCTGATTACAAGTTTGGCGGTCTATGGACCACCATCAGGCTGGCGGTCAGACTACCGTATTATGATGCATACTGATCCATAGACCAAAGACTGCTGCCGTCCAGCCAGCACCACTAAGCAACGCAGACCACTGCAGAGGCAAGATAAGCTAATTGGCCGTCAGAGCCAGTGTTTTCTCAGACAGACTATGATGTTGACTTCTGCCAATGTGACTGTGGCAGTCCAACCACCACGCCCCAGCTGACTGAAACAGGGATTTTAAAGGAAGGAACTCACCTGCAGGCAACATCACAAGTCCTGTGCTGCAATGGAGCTGATCACACACGTCCTGCCGCTGATGCTGCTGGTGTGTGGGCTAATCTTTGTTGACCAAGTACACCCTGCTCTAATGTGCACCCCACTCTGATGTGCACCCCACTCCGATGTACCTCCGATGTATGTCCGATGTCCCACGTTGGGAGGACAGTCCCAGCTGGACCTCTGCGATCTTCCTGGCCCAGCATCCCAGGTCCTCCCACCTCTTCTGACAGTGGGGGCTCTGCCAGTTACAGACAGGGCGATGGCTTTCCAAATCCTCTACACCTAATGGGCATTGACCTGTATGGATGCAAGAGACAAATCAAAAGGTTACAAACACAAATTATTGCCCACATGGTTGTGTTACACACATTTCAGAAACACCAAGCACAGCCAGAGCTGTGGGAGTAAGGGACCTATCATAAGTTATTGGCATACATTGACAGTGATGCAAAATGCACATATGTACTAGTTCAGCGATTTACTCCAGTACCCATTCCTAATATAGTCGATGGACTAAGGCATTTAGATCTGTTGCACTATATACATTACTTATAAGATCCTCAAATGACTCAAACAGTATACAAACACAGCTCATGCTGTCATGCACATATGTCGTTTGACATTTACAACCATTGTATCCAAAGATATGTCATTGTATGGCTGTAAAGTCTCCTTGCCTAGATATATGAATGCAACACAAGGGTGTTCTAGACCTTAGCACACATCACACAACACAGTGTTAATGGGCAATACATAGGCGCCTCCTTGCTCCACATTTGCATAATTTTGTTTTATGCAACTTTGGGCCAACAGGGCCCAAAACGACACCATATTTACAAAGTGGCGCATTGCATGCATTGTGCCACATTGTAACCCTTTGCGCTACTTTATGCCTGCGTCAGGGGAATTTTCTTGCACTATTTTTTCAGCACTTTTAGGCCTATATTTATACTCTGTTTGCGCCAGATTTGCGTCATTTTTTTGCCGCTAATTCAGCGCAAACTCAACTCCATATTTATACTTTGGCCCTAGACCCGTCCAGCGCCAAAGTTATGGAGTTTAAGTCATTTATTGGACGTGAAAACCTGCCTTGTGCTAATGACATGCAAGGTAGGAGTTCCTGTGCAAAAAATGACTCTAAGGCATGTGCGCCTTATTTATCCTCCAGAGTCAAAATGACGCACAGGAGGAGGCAGGCCTTAAAACATGGCGCCAAGCCAGATTTGTGCTGTTTCTAAATGCCTGGGTCAGGGTAGGCGTTAAGGGACCTGTGGGCTCATTTCCATGGTGGAAGACCATGGACGCAGTCCACAGTTGCCCTTCCCTGTACCCAGGGACACCCCCTGCCACCCTACCCCACCACTGGAGGACACCCATGTATGGGGGGACCCATCCATGGTGAGTGTAGGTAAGTGCAGGTAATTATACATTTGTTAAAAAAGTAGCATGGGGTGCCTAACTTGGGGCCCCCTACATGCCACTGTGCCCAATGGCCATGCCCAGGGGACAGAGGTCGCCTGGGCATGGCCATTGGGCAGGGGGGCATGACTCCTGTCTTAGCTAAGACAGGGGTCATTTCCATGGGGATTGTGCATCAAAAAATGGCGCATGTCATGTTAGAGCCAATATTTTTTACTCTAACCTGACTTGCACCATTCTTTGGCGCACAACCCCCAGTCTTCCATTCATCTCCGCTGCCCGGTTATCATAATTGATTTTGACGCTAACTAGGCCGCAGCGCCGGCTAACGTCATTCCATAAATAAGGTGCCCAGCTGGCGCGTTGGAATGGCGCTAGCTGGCGATAAACTTTTTTACGCAAATCAGCCCTGGCGCTGATTTGCGTCAAAAAGTATAAATATGGGCCTTAATGCCTGCTCCGAGCACTGGGCTGGTGGCGGCACTTAAGTCTCATTTGTAAACACTAGAGATTCAGCATATCCAAACTATCCTTGGTTATTGATGCCACTGAGGAATCCAACTATGCCAGGAGGTCTGCTTCAATTAGGCACTTGGAAGAACATGGCAGGAAGTGGAGTGGACGTTTGGACCCCTGAAGGCCAGATTTCGCTGTTTGGATAGGACTGGGGGAGCCCTCTTCTACTCACCTGGGAAAGTGTGTCAGCTCACTGTGGCATGCTGCATGCTCCATAACATCACTTTGTGGAGGAATATCCCTTATATCCCAGAGGAGTGGGAGCCTGCGGTGCCACCAAGTGAGAATCCTGAAATGCTAAATGAAGATGATGGTGGTGAAGAGGAAGGAGCTGATTTGCGACAAGATCTCATTAACAGGTTCTTCTTATGACTGTAAGTACGTCATGAGATGTCATGACTTTGACTGTATAATGAACTGTATTTGTGATAATGTGTGGAGTTAATATTTGGTAATAGTTAGGGAGCTGATGCTCAGGCAAAATCCTCCGAAGCATGTGTGATGAGGTAGCTTGTGACAAATCAACATCTTGATAATGTTGCTTTGTTTGTATCAGATTTATTGTTATGTACTTTGTTCTCCAGGTGCTTGCTATGTGACTTGTGTCATATGTACAGTTTCATACTCCTTGTTTTGCTCTTTGTTCTAGTACCTTTACCATGGCATCTTTATGTGGGCATTTCAAAGTTGTGAAATTGGCAGGTATGCTGTGCTGTTCGGACATATTGGAATTTGGCAGCAATTTTTCTTTGGAATGTAGGTCACAGACTTTGGGTGTAGACGACCTGTGCCAAGACAGCTTGCACAGTGATAGGATGGAAGTACAGAAGACTCCAGTGGACTTGTTCCTTGTCATGTGGTAGCCCTGATGCATCATGTTTGTTATCATGTGGTCAGAAAATATGTAATCCTAACCCAAATTCATGTTATTTTCCCTTTACATTGGCTAAACACTCTTTGTATGTGAACTATATGAGCTGTTGATGTGATTCATCATTGTAGGTCAAAGTGCCTATGGCACATCACTGACATTTGTTTGTTTCATACCACCAGATGTAGAAGCACTGGATTGTAATGGCCCTGTGATCAGAAACTGTTGTCTTGCCATCTGTCTTAGTCTTCCAGTAGATGATGTTGGATTACTTTTGTGTGGTAGGTGATATGGCTCCACCTGATGACATCAACCACTTTCATGTTTACCTATTCTATAAGACAATGGGGGTCATTCTGACAACAGGCTGGCGGTGCCCCGCAGGGCATTCTGACCGCGGCGGGATTCAGACACCCCATACCGCCATCCTGTTCCTGGAGGTTCGCCCGCCAGGAACAGGATGGCGGTATGGGGTGTCGTGGGGCCCCTGGCATGGGCACTGCAGGGGCCCCCGTAAGAGGGCCCCACAAAGTATTTCAGTGTCTGCTCAGCAGACACTGAAATACGCGACGGGTGCAACTGCACCCGTCGCACCTTCCCACTCCGCCGGCTCCATTCGGAGCCGGGTTCCTCGTGGGAAGGGGGTTTCCCGCTGGGCTGGCGGGCGCCCTTCAGCCCAGCGGGAAACACAGAATACCCGCAGCGGTCTCCTGACCGCGGTGCGGTATTCTGGAGGGGGGAACTCTGGCGGGCGGCCTCCGCCGCCCGCCAGAGTTAGAATGACCCCCAATGTATGATAAATTCCTTCCTTGCATAGTATGGAGGTATGTACCTGTAAATGTGATCATGTCTCAAGTATGATTCAATCATGTATGAAGTTTTGGACATTTTGACAGCCTATGCTCTGAACAATGTAATAAAATGTTTTCTTTGGCATAACACTTGTATATATGTGTTTGTGTGGAATGGCTGTGATCCTGAGCTGGACACTGTGTGCATGCAACATATCCCTGCTTGCACAAGTACCTTGGATCATCATCATATGATATGGTTCACATGATCTAACATATCTACATGGCTAAATGTGAAATTTGAGACAGCAGACAATAAGTCTGTGACAGGTGAATTTATTGCAATGCTACTACATACAAAGATATTTGTGAAAGAAAGAAACAAAAATGTAAAGCGAAGGGGTCAGTCATGGTGAATGAAATCATTAGAGTGGATGCAACATCATTAGTCAAGTCCAAAGTCCAGAGTATTCATTCCATTGGAAATGGAATGTGGTACAGAATCAGTCCATAGAGTGTATGTGTGACACACAAAGGCGGACATTACGGAAGAGCTTTGCTGTTGGCAGTGTTGTGTGTCTTACCATCTGCAACCTCCTGGATTCTTTGCTGGGTGTTTCTGCTTGTGGGGGAGGGGAATCAGCTACTGCAAAGGCAGGTGTATCTCTGGGTGGTTGTGCCTCTGGCAGGGCCTCCCTTCTTGTGTGCTGTTGCAGATGTACTTGGGCATAGTGTAGTTGTCACACAAGAAGGGGTAGATGCTGGGGTGAAAGCCCTGCTCAGGGTGTTGTCGATTTTCCTCAGTACACCTGTTAGGGTGCCCATGTTGTCATTATGGGCATCTGTTTTTTCTACTATGACCCTCTGAAGCTGCTTCATTTCTCAGAGTTCAGTCAACACCTGGCCCATCAAGCCTTGGGGTGCTTGATAGACCCCCCATGACATGGCTGATGGTGTCCTGGCCGACAGCAGCCGCAGTGGCCTCACTCCACTGCATCCCTCCCATGCAGCTTACACAGGGGGCCACAAGATGGTTGAAACTGTGCTAGGTACACAGGTTGGGGGGGCGCATTGTTGGCTGAGATGTTGATGCAATAGGGCTGGGAGGTGACATTGTGGCCACAGTGAGACTCACTATTGCTATCTGACCATTTTGCCTGGATGGACCAGGACTGTCCTCCATGTCCACAAGTCTAAAACTGTCATCATCACTGAGGGCTTCATCCAGGGGGTCTGTTCAGTGGCCTCCATGTGTCCAGTAGCAGCTCAATCAGTTAATGAGGGAAGTACATTGTTACTGGTTGACATCTACATCCAAATGTTTTGTGTTACAATAAGCAAAGTCATTGGACATTCTTAAGTTGTAAGTTAGCCTACTTGTCATGTTACCATTGTATTGGAATATTTGACATGAACTGCCTAAACTGTTACACTCAAGCAGCTCTTGAAATGTGCAGATTAGTAGCACTGTAGGTAATGAAATTAATCTTACCAACAGTGAAGCCAACACAGTGGAGAGGCAACATATGCCTGTGAGGGAGTTTCAGGCAAACCCAGAACATTTCTGTATTTGTAAATGCAGTCATCATGAGTGCAGTGCTGTCTCAATGAGTTTGCTGCTGCTACCAATCTGGTGATGCAGCTTAAGGCATTGGGAATACTTGGGGGCATATTTATACTATGTTTGCACCAATATGCTTCAAAACTTTTGAAACACATTCGGCGCAAACCTTGCCCCATATTTAAACTATGACGCCCGACCCCGCGGATGTCAAAAAACCTCTGTGTGGGTCATTTTTTGGATGCAGAAAACCACCTTGCCTTAATGACATGCAAGGTACGCGTTTCTGTCCAAAAAATGACTTTAAGGCCTGTGCGCCTTATTTATACTCCTGCGTCATTTTGACGCAGAGGAGGGGGCTGGCCTTAAAAAACGGCGGACAGCCTGATGTGCGCCATTTTTGAACGCCTGAGTGAGGTCGTTAAGGGACCTGTGGGACCTGTGGGCTCACTTCCATGGTCTCTGACCATGGAAGCAGCCAGAGGTGCACTTCCCTGCCCCCAGAGACACCCCCTTTCACCCTCACCCCCCCCTGGAGGACACCTCTGAATTAAAATGCAAAAATATAAGAAATCTGATCACAATTCCTCAAAGCAATTCAACGTCTCTAGGTGCGTTAAAAAAACCTGAAAAGTGTTTTTAAAAAATTGCCGCAGGAAACCGCAAAAAAAGGAAATCTAAGTATACAACTGCTGGTTTATAATAAAGCAAAAATGATTTCCTTAAAAAAGAAATGTAAACTCCAAGTGCTGATAGAAAGTGTTTGTAGAACACACTTGTAAAGTACATGTTAAACACCCACTCGCACAATACATTCCATTCCTAAATATACATATATATTACATTTAATCATCAAAATATAACCAGCATGACATAATGTAACATAAAATATTCAGGCATTACTAAAACAATGTAAAACACAAAACATCACACTAGTGTAAAACACTAACAGCAGTACATCTAAATATAGCAAAACCCACAAACAACACTACATAACCAAGTTTTAAACATCCCTCCTACATCCCACTTCTCTTAAAAACCTTTAAAAAAACTTAAAAGAGAGCTTGCCTGTTCCGAAAAAAAGCAGCACCTTACTGCAACCTCAAAATAGACTCAAAATAACACACATAGGTGGTCATTATGACATTGGCAGTGAGTGATAAAGTGGCAGTCATACCGCCAACAGGCTGGCAGTAATTACCGCCAAATTATGACCATGGCAGTGATAACTCCATAGACAGCCAATGTGCCTCACTAACCGCCAGCGTGTAAACATCACGGACCACAGCAGTAGCCATCGCCAGAAGGAAGACAAGGTACCGCCCACCATATTATGACATAGCAAATCAGCAGGATTTCGGGGGCGTTACCAACACAGAAGACGAAAGACTTACTCTCGGAGACACAGAGAATAACAAGGCCACCTTGGAACCAGAACTTCAAGTCTTCCTGATGCTCTTCTACGCCATGCTCCACCTGGAACACCAATGCCGATGAAGACGACAGTGAGTACAGCCGCCTAGCACACAAGGGAGGGAGGGAGGAAAGTGAGAGTGAAACACGCAAGCACAACACACCCATTCACACACCCACCATATACACAACCAGCTGCAGAGGAAAAACAATGTCACAGACCCATGTCATAATAATGCAAGGACTACAGCATTCCAGAACTGAAAGTGTAATAGGATGCAAACAGCCACCATATTGTCCATGTGACCAAATAGAGATGAACCACTGTGCAGAAAGGGCCAATGGCCAGTCCAAAGTGCAAAAGGGTGACATGGCCAAAGGGCACAGTCCAAACTCCAACTCTTTCCCTGACGTAATCTGCACTACACTGTGTAGGGGCATCATGGTGGGAATGGTCAGGCACCTCAGGTGGAAGGGGGGCGGGAGGCACCGCAGCTGAAGTAGGGAACTTGCCCACTGGTTCTGGAGGGAGCTCCATGCTCATTTTCCTTTTCTGGGGAGTGCAAGGTCACAGTCTCTGAGGTGGGGAATTTGCCCACTGGTTCTGGAGGGGGCTCTATGCCCATTTCCCTTTGATGGGGAGTGCAAGGTCACAGTCTCTGAGGTGGGGAACTTGAACACTGGTTCTGAAGGGGCTCCATGCCTATTTTCCTTTGCTGGGAAGTGCAAGGTCACAGTCTCTGAGGTAGGGGACATGCACACTGGTTCTGGTGGGGGCTCCATGTACAACAATCCCTGGGTGTGGCCTGCATGCCATCTGCTGGTGGTGAGGGCTGCTGTGTCCTTAGGCTCTGAGCGGGCCTTCTTCTTAACTGGAGATGGGGCACGGGAATGGGAAGGCTGGACCGGGGTGGGCTGCGATGTGGAAGGAGCGGAAAGGGCAAGGAGGTGGACACGTTTCGGGACAAGACGGGGTGGGCCTGTGGGTTCGAACATGTCTACACAGGAGAGGAAAAGTTTCTTGGGAGCAAGTGGGGTGGGCGTGGATGAGGGCGTGGGAGTGGAGGCAGAGGGAGTTGATGTATGGGGTGTAGGTGTGCATGTAGTGGGTGCTGGTAACTGCTCAGTATGCTGTGGTGTGGTGGATGTCTGATGGGTGGGTGTCTTGGTGCGTTTGAGTGTATTGGGAGGTGGGGGGTAGACACCGTGGGAGAAGACAGACAGCTAGTGTGGATGTATGTAGGGTGGGTGTCTGCAAGTCGGGGGAGTGTGCTGCATGTGTCAACTACAGTGGAGGTGGTGAGTGCAGGTGTGGTGTATGGGGTGCATGTATGGCTGTCTGCTATTGTGCTGAGTGCAGGAAGAGGAGCAGTAACAGTGAGTGAAGGTGCAGTGCATGAGGGTGTGCATGTAGAGGGGACAGACAGGGATGCGGAAGAGGCGGGCACACTGGGGGAAGTGGACATTGTTGTGTGTGCAGGTCTCTGTTGGCTGTGTGAATGCTTGTGGTGGGAGGTGTATTGCTTGTGTTTGGAAGTGTGTTTTTTGTGTTTATGTGCTTGACTGCGTGTCTGAATGTGTGCCTTGGACGGGTGAAGGGAGTGGGGTTCTGGAAGGGGTAGAGGAGGTTGGAGGGGGGACAGAATGGCCAGGAAACATGCTGCCATCCAAGAGGAGGCCAGAGCCTGAAAAGATCTCTGTAGGGCAGACACGGCACTGTGAATGCCATCCAGATAGGCATTAGTCTGCTGCACCTCTGATGCTAGCCCCTCGATGGCATTGACGATGGTTGTCTGCCCTACAGAGATGGGTCTCAGGAGGTCAATAGCCTCCTCTGTGAGGGCAGCAGGGCTGACTGGGGCAGGGCAGGAGGTGCCTGGGGCGAAGGAGATGCCCACCTTTCTGGGTGGGCGGACACGGCCAACTCGGTGGGGAGCAGAAGGGAGGGTGCTGATGGTATGGGTGGTGGCGGAAGATCTAAGGTCATGATTTGTCCACTAGTGTCCGCCACTGCCGGAGGACGCCCATCAGAGGAGGTTTCAGAGTCACTACCCCCTGTGGTAGTAGCCTCCCCGTTGAAGTCCCCTCGCCCTCCCACCCACTGGTCCCCTGGGCGTCCATTGTCTCTGCCTCCAAGGATCCGTGGGCCGCTTTCTCCCCACTAGCCTGTGCCTCAGCTCCCTTGCCTTATGTTGATGCTGTACCAGACACACAAAAGAGAACAGGGATAGGGAGACAAAACAGGAGAGACACTTGTAAGTAGCTGAATGCTGATACACAATGGCCAGACATACACCTACCCAGCAGACACACCCAACAGTCAGCAGCATGCACTAGGCCCATGACCATAGCCCTGACTACTGAGCAGTATAGTGACCTACTCCCATATCCTGTCATTGTATTGAAGCTGAGGTAGGTGAAACCTGACAGGGACACCCCTACACCTTTGGGGATCAGACAGTAGCTGGACACCTGTCAAAAACCCTGCTCTAAGCACCATGAGCCCTATCCCACACACACTCATCCTTCCAGGCTGAAGTATGGTCTGTGAGTACTCACCCACTTGTGACTGCTGTGCAGCCTTCAAGCGCCTATACAGGTCTGGGTACGCCACCGCCTGGACCCTTCGAATGAGGGGGGGTCAGTGCCCGACAGGCATTCCTACCACGTTGGGAGGACTTCCCCAGCTGGGCCTCACTGATCTTCTACGCCCAGTGCTGCAGGTCCTCCCACCTCTTACGACAGTGGTTGCTCTGCCGGTTGTAGACCCCCAGGGTCCGTACCTCCTTGGCGATGGCATGCCAATGTGCCCTCTTCTGGTGGGCGCTGACCTAGTAGGGAGACACAGAGAAGAAACACAGAGGTCAGGCACCTGCACGATGGCAATAGCTGGCTGATTGTTAGACATAGGACAGATAGTACTCCCAGACATGCAGGACAGTGGCACGCAGCATTCCATGCACCAAACCCCATCCTGGCTCACAGGAGTGCACATCAGAGCAATCCACTCCATCCATTACACACACAGTGCCCCCAAATCTGGACTCACCTGTACCTCTGGCCGGCCGTAGAGTCTGCTGTACAGGGACAGGGCCCCTTCAACCAGTTTCTCCAGTTCTTCCTGGGTGAAGGCTGGGGCCCTTTCCCCTGCACCACGTGGAACATCCATAGCCAGAGGCAGGCCACAGCAGTACACAGAGTGGAGTACTTGTTCACACAGGATCAGGGAGTCAAGTGATCAAATGATGACAAACGCGCGTACGTTCCGCGGCGGAATGCACCGTCACCGCTGGCGGCGATCATGATATGCCAGGATTCCCCATTGGCATCCATGTTAGCCAATGGGGGTGCGAACAGCAGTCAACACTGCCGTACGCTGTGACGTCAACCACTAGCGGTCTTAGGTCACTTCCACAACAAAGGGGCAGAACTACATTGAGCAGACATTTTGCCATCACCTACTCATCTTGAAATTCAATTTACTCACAATGCTGGGCCTACTAGCCATATGAAGCACCTATGTGTCTATCCATAGAGTATATAGGCACACATAATTTACTCATTTCCCTCTTAGAGATGTCAATGTACATCTGTCAATTTGCAGTTATTGTACAGACACTACTATGAAGAATGCAGTGAATGGGTTTAGCAAATATGCCAGTTTATGTGTGTACATGACTCCTTGTTCTTAACCCTCACAGGTACCAACCATTGTGGCGAGGAAGGGCACCATCTGTGTACAGACCATTTGTGTATATGGGGACCATGGTGGAGCGTCAGATCATTATCCCTTACAGACTCACACGTGCAACAATTCAGGACCTATGTGCATTACTGGATCCTGCACTGACTCCCGGAAATCGTAATCAGCATGCCTTTCCAACTGAGGTGCAGGTGCTCTCCGCACTCCATTTCCTGGGCACAGGCTCATTTCAAGTGACAGTGGGCATGGGTGCTGGTTTCTCACAGCCAATGTTCAGCCAGGTACTTACAAGATTTCTGAATGCATTTGTATAACATCTGCAATCCTATGTGCGATTGCCCCAAAGTGCTGAGCTCCCTGCCATCAAGTCAGACTTCTATGCCTTTGCAAACATTCCCCATGTTATTGTTGCCATTGATGGAACCCACATACCCATCATCCCCCCAAGAGTGAGTGAACAGGTGTACAGAAACAGGAAAAACTTTCATATCCAATTGGTATGTACAGCAGACAAGTACATATCCATTGTGAATGCCATGTTTCCGGGTTCAGTCCATGATTCATTTGTTTTGAGGAGCAGTAGTGTGCCACAAAAGATGGAACAACTCCAAGAGCACAGAGGGTGGATCATGGGTAAGTGTGTCTGTCACTAACTGACACATTGCAGAAAATCAGTCTGTCAGACTAAGGACATTCCAATGATGACTCTGTATTGACCATTTCTCTAGGTGATTCTGGCTATCCAAACTTGAGTTGGATCCTGACACCAGTGAGGAATCCCAGGACGGATGCAGAGAGGAAATACCATGAGGCCCATGGACGTACTAGGAGGGTGATAGAGCGTACTATAGGGTCTACTGAAGGCTAGATTCCGGTGCCTACATATCTCTGGGGGTTCCCTGGCCTATGGGCCTGATGAGGTGTGTAGGACAGTCGTGGCGTGCTGCATGCTGCACAACGTGGCAGTGAGACATTCGATCCCCCTTTTGGAGGTGGAGGGTGCTATAGGTCCTGATCTGTTACCTCAGAGAGGTGAGGAGAGTGATGGTGAGGATGAGAAAGGGGAAGATGTCAATTCCAGAAACCAACTGATACAACTCTACTTCCAATAACTGTCTGTGACTTCAGCCTGTATATGTGTTTAGTGACTGATACTGTAAGTGTGCCATGTCAACTAGGGGGAATTGGTCATGATATGTGAGTCATGGACCTCTTCAGCATGGTACAGACAGACAATAAAAGCCATCCCTTCATGACTATTGTGAAACACACTGTACCACCAGCATGCACAATTTGAAAATAAAGTTTATCCCTGCCTGTTGCATCATTACTCCACTTTGTTCAACATTGAAGACAGGGGACTGTGTTACAGGTGAGATATGTTGTTTATTGGTGGAATACAGTGAAATGTGATATGTACAGTGATGGATGTCGTTGTGGTTGGTGTCCTCAAAACCGACTTGGTGGCAGGCCTGTTTGATATCATAGGTGGGTCCTATTTGTAGTCTAGTACATTATTTAGCCCTCAGCTAAGTGCAGTTGGTGAATGGGTGGGATGGTTGCTTGGCAGTAGTAGCAGTATCAATTGTTGGAAGGGGGCTTGTTCTTAGCTGGGTTTCCGGTGCCATATCTTGGCCTGAGACTACGTTTGGGTGCCTGCTGTGGATCTACTTGGGGTGACATGGTTGGCCCTTGTGATTCCTGGGAGGGTATTTCCTGTGCTGTTTCAGCTGCTTGGGACAACTGTTTCTGATTGTCCAGAGCTGTTGTGGGGGCCTCTTGTCCAGTGTGGGTGTCTGAGGGTTTGTTGACCAACTGCAGCAGTGCTCCAGCAATGGTGGCCATTGTGGCATTGTGTTCTTTCCACTGCTCCATGGCCTTTTGGTCGTGTTCCATCTGCATCCTCTGACTTTGCTCCAGGGTGGTTATAATCTGTGCCAACCTGTCTTGGGTATGTTGGTATGCCCCCAATAACTCTGCCTTCCTGGGCTGCTGCATCTATCCGGTGCCCTACCCCCTGACCCAATGGGGCACTTGACCTTGCCCTGGCCCCCTGTGCCTGTGTCCCCCGCGCAGGTCTTGACGTGCCACTAGTACTGGGGCCTTCGTCTTCCTTCATGTTGGGGGTGGGAGACTGTGGCCTCTGTTGCTGTGTTCCACCTGTTTGTGCCCTGGGTCCACTGGTGTGAGCACGCCTCCCCTGGCCTGCTGGTCTTGACTGGGTGTTAGGGGTGACAGTGTTTTCTTGGGTGGGGCTGCTGCATGGTGAGCATCCAGGGCTGTGTGAGGGGCCTGCCTGCTCATCAGTGTCCAGGGATCCTTCACCAGTGTCCTGTGATGTGCCTCTGTCTCCCTGGAATGCTGTGGCACTCCTTGTCCCCTCCATTAGGGTTGAATGGGTGGTGGTGCCTGTTGGAGAACATAGAAATGTTTGTTACATATACAGGAGGGTTTGAGGTGGGCTGTACTGTGCAATTTAGTGCTGGTGTGCCTTTCAGTGGCCTTCAGGGGTGCCTTTGTGAGGTGGACATTGCATTTAGTGGCAGTGGTGGGGTTACATTGTGGTGGGGGTTATTATTCCATTGTGGGTGGGTGGCTGTGCACAGCAGGAGTGATGTGGGCCTGGTAGTGAGTTGTGGGTGATACAGGGTGGTGGATGTGGTGGGTAATGGCTGGGAGGGATGTGGGTCTAGGTGGGTGTGGGGTGGTGCATGCATTACAGGTATAGTGTATATAGGGTAAACGTAGATGACTTACCCGAGTCCATTCCTCCAGTGAGTCCAGTGAGTCCCTCCGGGTGAAGGATGGCGAGTACCTTCTCCTCCCAGTTAGTATAGTCGGGTGGTGTTGGTGGCGATCCTCCCCCAGTCTTCTGCACTGCAATGTGGTGTCTGGATGCCATGGCCAGGACCTTCCCCCTCAGGTCATTCCATCTCTTGCGGATGTCGTCCCTGGTGCATGGATGGTGTCCCACTGCATTCACCCTGTTGACAATCGTCTGCCACAGCTCCATTTTCCGGGCGATGGGTGTGTGCTGCACCTCGGAACTGAATATTTGTGGCTCCACTTTTAGGATCTCGTCTACTATGGTCCTTAGCTCCCTTTCAGTGAAGCATGGATTTTTTTTGGGGGGGACATGGTGAGGGTGGTGGATGGCGTCAGGACTGGGGACGGTGTTTTGGTGCTCCTGTGTGGGTCGCTATGCGTGTCCTGTCTGCTGGCGTTCTCTGTCTGGCTCCGGTGCTCTCCGTCTTTTGGTTGTGGTTTCCTTGCAAGGGATTGTGGGGTGTGTCTGGGGGTGTTTTATGGTGTTCTGGATGTGTGTCAGGTGTGTGGGTGCTAAGCCTATCCAATGTGTGCACTCGTTGCTGTTGAACACACTTGCCGCCTGTGGCGGTCGCAGCCACCAGTGGTCGTCTGGCCTCCACTGTCCGCTGAGGTGATTTGTGCATCATTATTTGGAGGGCGGGATGTGGATGTGCTTGGCGGTGGCGGGGTGGGGTGGGCCGGGATTCCCGCCGACAGGGTTCTGCCAGGGAGTGGTGGTGTGAGAATGTTTGGCGGGGTTGGGTTTTTTGTTCATTATGTGGCGGGTTTCCATTCGCCGCCGCCGGTATTCTGTTCACCGTCGCCACGGCGGTCGGCGGTCTTTCCCGTCATGTTCATAATGACCGCCTATATATTTTTCAGGGCATGTAGCTTTACAATAACTTGAAATTGAACACAAAAATAAGTGTTACATCTCTTTATTATATTGGATTTGGGGTAGGCGTTAGACACTAAAGGGATGACATTTACTATTTCAACTCCAACTAAAGCCAATTTACTATTTATTATTCCCACTCCAATCTAAGCCAATGTGAGGGTAGAAGTTGGATGTTAAAAAGGTACAATTTTCTATTCCCAATCCAACATAATCAATTCGGGAGAAGGTGTTGGAGTCTAAAGTGATGATATTCACTATTCCCACTTCAACCTAAACCAATTTGATGACAGGCATTGGACACCAAAGGTTTGAAATTAACTATTCCCACTCGAACATAAACAATTTTGACAAAGATTTTAGACACTAAAGAGGTTTCATTTATTATTACCCTTCCAACCTGAACTAACTTGGGGGTAGCAGTTAGACACTAAAAGGGTGATACTTGCTATACCCACTGCAACTTAACCAATCTGGGGAAGGTGTTGGACATAAAGGGGTTACATTTACGATTCCCAATCCTACCTAAACCAATTTGGGGGACACTGTTGGACATTAAAGAGATAACATTTACTGTTCCCACTCCAATCTAAACCAACTTGGGGAAGCTGTTTGACATGCAAGGGGCAAAATGTACTATTCCTACTCCAACATAACCAATTTGGGCAAAGGTGTTGGGCACTAAAGGGGTGCTATTTACTATTCCCACTCCAACCAAAACTAATTTACAGAAAGGTACACTGAAGGGGTGAAATTTACTATTCCCACTCTTATATAACCAACTTGGGGAAGGTGTTGAAGTCTACAGTGGTGACATTTGCTATTACCACTCCAACCTAAACCAATTTGAGGGTAGGCATTGGACACCAAAGGGGTGAAATTTACTATTCACACTCCAACATAACCAATTTGGACAAAGATGGTGGACACTAAAGAGGTGTCATTGTTATTCCCCCTTCAATCTAAATCATCTTTGGGGGCAGAAGTAGGACATTGAAGGGGTGACGTTTACTATTCCCACTCCAACCTAAACCAGTTTGGGGAATGGTGTTGGACACTAAAGTGGGGGTCGAAGTTGGACACTAAAGTGGTACATTTATAATTCCCACTCCAACCAAAACCAATTTGCACAAAGGTGTTGAACAATAAAGGGGTGATATTTACTATTCCTAGTCCAATCTAAACCAATATGAGGGTAGGCGCTGGACACTAAAAGGGCAAAATGTACTATTCCCACTCCAACATAACCAATTTGAGCAAAGGTGTTGGACATTAAAAGGGTGCCATTTACTATTCCCTCTCCAACCAAAACCAATTTAAGGAAAGGTGTTGAACACTAAAGGTGTGAAATTTACTATTCCCACTCATATATAACTAACTTGGGGAAGGTGTTAGACTGTACAATGGTGACATTTACTTTTACCACTCCAACCTAAACCAATTTGAGGGTAGGTGTTAGCCTCTTAAGGGACAACATTTATTATTCCCACTTCAACCTAAACTAATTTGCAGAAAGTTGCTGGACACTAAATGGATGATATTTACATCTGCCACTCCAATCTAAACCAATTTGAGCAGGTATTGGACAGTAAAGGGGTGACATTTACTATCCCCACCAAAACATAACCAATATGGGGAGGAGTTGGACACTTAGGCGGTAACATTTACTATTCCCACTCCAATCTAAACCAACTTGGGGAAGGTGTTGGACACTAAAGGGGTAAAAGTGTCTATTTCCACTCCAACATAACCAATTTGGTGGAAAATGTTACACACTGAGGGGCAGATTTATGGAAAGTGGCGCTGCACCGAGTGCAGCGTCACTTTCCCCGCGCCCATTAGCACCCCTACCACCACCATGTGTTACGCCATATTTAAAATACTGTGTACCATGGCGCAGGATAGATGTCAATAGTGTCATTTTTTTGTGACACTATTGATGTACTCTGCAAGAGCATGGCCAAAATATTGGTGCTACTCCTGCAGAGTACATAGGGGCCCATTCTAAAGAATGGAAGCCCCCTTTTAAAGCCTGCTCTTGAGCAGGCGTTCAATAAATGGCGCAAGGAAATCTCATAGATTTCCTTGCACTGTTTTGCCGGCTCCCCTAACGGGGAAACGCCTCCTTTGCATACATTATGCCTGGCGCAGGCATAATGTAGCACAAAAGGTTACAGAGTGGCACAATGCATGTAAATACGGTGTGGGGATTTTGGCCTCTTTAGGCCACATGAACGTCAAAATAAATTATGTTAATGTGGCGCAAGGTGATGCTAAGGGCCTATAAATATGCCCCTAAAAGGGTGATATTCACTATACTCTCTCCAATGTAACAAATCTGGGGAAGGTGTTTAACATAAAGGGATGACATTTACAATTCCCACTCCTACCTAAACGAATTTGGGAGAAACTGATGGATACTAAAGAGGTAAAATTTACTATTCCTATTCCAGTCTAAACCAACTGGGGATGTTGTTGGACATGCAAGAGGTAGCATTTACTATTTGCCCTCCATCATAACCAATTGGGCAGAAGGATTTGGACTCTAAAGGGGTACTATTTACTATTCCCACTCCAATCTAAAAAAACTTGTGTAAGGTGTTGAACACTAAAAGGGTGACATGTATTAATTCCATTCCAACCTAAACCAATTTGGGTAAAGGTGTTGGCTGCTAAAAGGGTGACATTTACTTTTCCAAGTTCAATCTGTACCAATTTGAAAGAAGATGTCGGACACAAAAGATTTCAACTTTACAATAGCCATTTCAAAATAAAAACCTACCATATTACAAACAAACAAAAACATATTACAAACAAAATCAATACTTCACATTCTCACAGTTTTTAAATATAAAGCTAACAAAAATGTAATGTGAAACACACTGATGTAAACTAAAAACCTTTATATCAATTATTAGACTTTGCATTTTAAAAATAATATTTTAATTGCTATTAAAAAATATATTGTTCAACAAATTCATTAGCATTCCTAAACTTAAAACAATAAAATCACATACAATTCCAAATGCACAATTATCAATCATAATTTTAATAAATATTTTTACATGGTTATATTTTCAAATGTTTTCTAATGTTTAATTCAAAATTAAAATTGAATGATTCTTTTAAGAAATGTTTTATATAAATATTTTCTAAGATAATATAATATTTTAAATTTGACCCTAAAAATAATACATTTACTACTTCATAAAAATATTTTAAATATTTTTAAATGTTATAATATTTCATTTTTAATTTAACAATAACACCATTATGCATCTTAATTACATCAAATTATAAAATATGAAAACATTACTATAATAAAATATATTTTGCAACTCAAAACTATTCAAATGCAGATCTTTAAAATTATTAACTTGCAATTCAAAATTAAAACATTTATTTTTTTTAAATCTCCCCACATTTATCTCCTAAAAAACAAATGCCCCACTACTTAAAAAAGCAATAATTAATTTTAAATATCAACACAATTAAACAACAAATTTAAACACATTCATAATAGTTTTTTTATACTAAAACACAAATAAAATAATACTAAACACATAGAATCAAATAAACTACAATACATTACACACTAATTGGCAATATAAAACTGTATTATATATAACAATATTAAGAGAAACACTAAAAACAATATTTTTACCTCCAAGAAACATGTCCATGATATTTGTGAAGTCCCAATATTCTTGACACAAAGGGCCTGATTACAACTTTGGAGGAGGGGTTAATCCGTTCCAAATGTGACGGATATACCACCAGCCGTATTACGAGTTCCATAGGATATAATGGACTCGTAATACGGCTGGTGGTATATCCGTCACTTTACCGTCACTTTTGGGACGGATTAACACCTCCTCCAAAGTTGTAATCAGGCCCAATATTTTTGAAGGACAATTTTTTTCCCGATATTTTGCCCAAATACCAGCCTGGTCAGTGTTGTTGTAAAGCCATTTTAGTGATGTCTCTGGGCACACTATTTTAGCAACTAGGCTTGCTGTTTGTGCCCTTTAGCCTAGTAACATTTTACCCTGCTTCCTTTTTTATTTTAGAAATCGTCCATATTTGTGGTGGTGTTTTCTTTTTAATCTAGTTGTCTTTCGTCTAGGAAAGCACTACATTTCTTAGCATGGCAGTCTTTCACTCCGTGCTTTCCTCAAGCCTTCAGCAATATAGGATTGATGGCCCTAGCGGTGCACTGCGTCTCTAACATTCACAAAAAAACACGTATTTTTACATGGGGACATTTTCTCAGAACATCAGTTGCTTCATTATGAAAACATTTTCCTTTCCCATGTACGTTAGAGGGAGAGTCTAGCCAAATGACCTCGACCACATGCTGTCTGACTTTGTTACAGCTGCTTGCTGAGAAGACCGGTTCCCTGGCCCACATGGGGATGGTGTCTCAATAGATAGCATTCTTCTTCACCACTGTCATACTCAGGTATGGGTGATGATGTCTTCCCAGGGGGGAATCCTATCCTGAAGGGCAGATTAGGGCTCATCCTGCCAGTGCTCTAATGTTCATAGTGACAGTATTGTAGGACTTTTCTTGTGTTTCACTTTTCGTGTAGGCTTTTAGCTTCTAGTATGTTTCATCATTCTAATTATTGCATTTTATGCCATTTTCCCTAAGGCGCAGCTGATTAAATTTTTCTGCCTCTGTTTGTCTTTGCATTTTGTGAGATGAATGTAACTGAGGGAAAAGGATGAGATCTGATCCACCAAGATTTCCCTGCGAAGTCATAATATCATGCACCTAGTTGCCATAAATTGTCCCTGCTCTTGGGCAGAGATGAGGCGCTACTAGCTGGACGCAAACGGATTAGGCCGGCAGTTGTCACATGGTGTGGAATTGGAATCAGTTCCCCACAATTCAGATGATGCCGCCGCCCAAATCCAGCAGCATCAATGGTACAATGAGAGCAGACAGTGTGGTGTTCCTGATGGACCACATTCTTACTCTATGCTTCCAGGATCACACAACAGGATTCTCATTGGAATTCACTCCTTCAAAGTTGCCCACTGGTCTTGAAACATGCAGAAGCTACTGCTCATGGCAAGTATTCTTGATCCTATTGGATGATGTCACCTCAGCTGGCATGGCAGATAGGTAGACACATAGAGGGTCATTACGAACACCGGAAGTTCAGCCCGCCATGTGGGCGGCGGCTGCAAAGTCCGCCACTGGCAAGGTGGGCTGAACTGACATATAATGAGCAGCATGAGGGCCACCATAGGTGGCCCTCTTCCACCGCCAGACCGCCTGACGGTGGAAGGCATCATTATCCGACAGAGCAGCGCTGCTGCCCTTTGGATAATGATCCCTTCTGCCCCCAGCCTTTCCCTGGCGGGTTCCCCTGCCAAGGTAATGCTGGTGGAAGGGGTGCTCTGGGGCCCCCCTGGGAACCCCATCGCGCAAGTCACTGCCTGCGTGACAGGTGCAGCTGCACCTGCCGCACAGAGACATTGACGGCGGCTCCACATAATGTCCCGGCCAGGCATTCTGCTGGGCCGGTGGGCAGAAACAGTGTTTCAGTCCGCTGGCCCAGAAAAATGTTTATTATGTGGCCGGCGGGATCCCAGGGGGGCTGGCGGTCAGTAGAATGACTGACGGCCTGAACACGGCGGTGAAAACCGCTGTGTTCTTAATGAGGGCCATAGTCCCCAGTCCTGGTCACAACAGACAGAACTTGTGCTGAGCTCATTCACAATGATGCACAGCATCAGTTTGACCATTTGAGAGTATCAAGCTGTTAGCATTGGTGCTCTTCCAGATCAGTGCAATGCTCAAGGGAAGCCACCTCCCGGAACCACTAGTTCCCCTTGCTGTGATAGCACATAATTTTGATGTGGTCAGCTAAGGGAAAGGGTATGGGGATAGGAACAGCGGGGATGGAGTGACCCTTGACCTGTTTTGAAGATGGGATCCCCCCCTCGCTGAGCAGCTCCACCTGACTGTGCCCGTGTCCGCTTTCCCGCTCTCGCTGCTTCTGCGAGTTCGAGGCCCTCCCCCACCTGCAGGCTCCCACCTGCGCCTCATCCCTTGTGGCCAGTGGTGAGCCTGTAAGTATTTTGTGTCTGCTGTCATTTTTAGTCTGCCTGTTTACTGTTTTTACTGCTTTTCTGCTTTTTGCCTTCATGGTCTCTGTTGCTCTCTCTGTGTTTCCTTTTTGCCTTTCTCCAGCTCCCCCTTCGTTCTTCCTACCGCTGCCTCCCCTGCGCCCCGCCCCCCTCGCTCGCTCATTCACGCTTCGCTCCTGCCTCCCCGCTGCTCCTCCCTCCTACCTCCCCTTTTTAATTGCAGCCCCTGCGTGGTGCAGAGAGTGACCCTTGACCTGTTTTGAGGTTGAGATCTCTCCCCTCGCTGAGCAGCTCCACCTGACTGTGCCCGTGTCCACTTCCGCGCTCTCGCTGCTGCTGCGAGTTCGAGGCCCTTTGCCACCAGCAGGCTCCCCCCTGCGCCTCATCCCTGGTGGCCAATGGTGAGCCTGTAAGTATTTTGTGTCTGCCTTTGTGTCTGCTGTCATTTTTGTCTGCCTTTTTACTGTTTTTACTGCTTTTCTGCTTTTTGCCTTCACGGTCTCTGCCGCTTTCTATGTGTTTCCTTTTGCCTTTCACCAGCTCCCCCTTCATTCTTCATGCAGCTGCGTCCCGACCCCCCTCGCTCGCTCATTCGCGCTTCGCTCCCGCCTGCCTCCCAGCTGCTCCTCCCTCCCACCTCCCCTTCTTAATGGCGGCAGCGCCTGGACCGCCCCTAGCGCCAGACACCCTGACCCCGTGACAGCCACGTCGCCCGATGCTGCTACGACACCAGCACCCTCCACACCCTCAACGCAGGCTGATCAGCCACCTGCTTCCAGGCCACCCCAAAGCACATCCACTGAGCCTTCTCCTGCCAGAGCTGCAACTTCACCAGCCCTCCAGCAACCGCCCCGCCCACCAGAGCTGGACGCAACCACCTCAGATGCATCCTTCTCAACACCCACTTCGTCCACAAGCATGCCATCAAACTCTGGGACCTGCTTGTCTCATCCTCCCCTGATGTCGCCTTCCTGACGGAAACCTGGATGAACCCTTCCTCGTCACCCGACATCGCCGTAGCCAAGATAACCCACAGAGACTGCACCAACAGACCGGGAGGAGGGATTGCCCTCATCCACAGGAACACCATCAGAATCTCGACCAACACCGAAAACACCCTCAGCAAAGCGGAACACCTGCATTTCCAGATACGCGTCAATCCCAAGACCACCCTCAGAGGAACCCTCATCTACAGACCCCCCGGACCTCGGCTGCAGTTCAGCAACTCCATCACCGATGTAGTCAGCACGCATGCCCTTGCTTCTACAAACTACATCCTCTTCAGAGACCTGAACTTCCACCTCAAGAACACCAATGACAGCAACTCCACCGCCGTGCTTGACAACAGCTAGTCACGTCACCCACCCACTCTGCCGGAGACACGCTCGACCCCATCTTCTCCGCCAACAGCCACGTCACCTTCAGCCACACCACCAAACTCCACTGGACTGACCACCGCTGCAACCACTTCACCTTCAAGAAACCCACCACGCACCATCACCCGCAATGGATCCCCGTCACTGCTGAAACAAGGTCACCAAAGACCAGCTGATCTCCGCCCTCGCCCAAGCCCCACCAGCCGACACCATGGCTACCGACACAGCTGCCCGCAACCTCAGGCAATGGTTCGACGACTGCCCCAAAGCTCTCGCCTGATCAAGAAACCCTCCAAAAACCACACTGTCAGAAAGGCCATCTGGTTCACCACCAACCTCCAGGCTCCCAAACAGATGTGCCGAAAACTCGAGAAGAAAGGGAGCCACAAACAGACACCGGTCTCCCATACGGCGCTCAAGAACGCCATCCAAAGGCACCACCAGCTCATCCGGACTGCCAAGAGATCCTCCTTCAAGAAACGCATCGAAAACAACACGCATAACAACAAAGAGCTCTTTAACATCGTGAAGGAACTCTCCATCCCCAGCTCCAGCACCAACGACATCCCATCTTTGCAAGACCTCAGCGACTCCCTAGCCACCTTCTTTCAACGCAAGATCACAGCCATCGACGACAGCTTCAACACCAAGACCCCCCGACAGTCACCAACACCTCACTGCCCCCAGCCACACCATCCACACCAACCTCCTGCTCTCCTGGACCCATGTCAATGACGATGATACCACCAAAGTCATGAACACCATTCAATCCAGCTCACCATCTGACCCCTGCCTGCATCACATCTTCAACAAAGCGAGCTCCATCCTCGCCTCCCAACTCCGGATGATTATCAACAGCTCCTTTGAGACCAAAAGGACCTCAAAAACTACTGGCCCATCTCCCTGCTCCCGTCCCGGCGCAGGTCATCAATAAGATTGTCAACAGGCAACTGACCCACTACCTTGAGGAAAACAACACTCTGGACCCAATCCGGCTTCCGCAGCAACCACAGCACCGAGTCCGCCCTCATCGCTGCCACCGACGACATCAGGACCTTGCTGGACAAGGGCGAAACCGTGGCCCTCATCCTCCTGGACCTCTCGGCCGCCTTCAACACCGTCTGCCACCGCACCCTACGCACACACCTCCACAACGCAGGGATCCGCGGCAAAGCCCTGGACTGGATCACCTCCTTCCTCACCGGCAGAACCCAGAGAGTCCGCCTCCCTCCTTTGCGTTCTGAAGCCACAAAGACCATCTGCGGCATACCCCAAGGATTTTGCCTCAGCCCGACCCTCTTCAACATCTACATGGCACCGCTCGCCAACATCATCCGATCTCACAACCTCAACATTGTCTCATACGCCGATGACACCCAGCTGATCCTCTCCCTCACCAAGGACCCCGCCACTGCCAAAACCAACCTCCACAAAGGAATGAAGGCTATCACCAACTGGATGGAGAACAGTCACCTGAAACTGAACTCAGACAAGATGGAGGTCCTCATCCTCGGCTCCACCCCCTCCACCTAGGATGACTCCTGGTGGCCAGCCACAATGGGAGTCGCACCAACACCCACCAACCAAACAAGCAACCTGGGGTTCATCCTAGACTCATCGCTCTCCATGACCTAGCAAGTCAACGCTGTCTCATCCTCCTGCTTCAACACCCTCTGCATGCTCCGCAAGATCTACAAGTGGATCCCCACCGAAACCAGAAGGACGGTCACCCAGGCCCTCGTCAGCAGCAGACTGGACTACGGCAACGCTCTCTATGCAGGAACCACGGGCAATCTCCAAAAAGACTGCAACGCATACAGAACGCCTCCGCGCGCCTCATCCTCGACATCCCCAGCCACATCACAGCCCACCTGAGAGACCTGCACTGGCCCCCGTCAACAAGACAATCACCTTCAAGCTCCTCACCCACGCTCACAAAGCACTCCACAACGCAGGACCAGCATACCTCAACGATCGACTCACCTTCTACAGCCCGAACCGACAGCTCTGCTCCGCTAACCTCGCCCTCGCCACCATTCCACGCATCCACAGGTCAACAGCTGGTGGAAGATCTTTCTCCCACCTCGCAGCCAAGACCTGGAACACCTTCCCCATCCACCTGTGACAGGTCAAGGACCTGCTGACCTTCAGGAGACACCTCAATACCTGGCTGTTCGAGCAGTGGCAGATCCCCTACCCCCCAAGCGTCTTGAGACCCTCGAGGGTGAGTAGTGCGCTGTACAAATGTACTGATTGATTGAAAAGTGTTGTTATCCCACTACTTCAGTAACTTGTGTGCACAACGCTTTGGTGGAACTAGGGGACATATTTATGAGAACTGATGCAACCCTGTGTTGTGGCAGCGTTGCAGCAAAAAGATGTGTACTGTGAGAGGCAGAGTACAGGATAATTTGTAAGACACAACAAAATCATATGACTTAGGCCTGATTTAGATCCTGGCGGTAACAATCCCACCGTCGACTTTTTGACTGAAAACCCATCCGCGACTGTGACAAATAGAAACATTTCCATAGGTGTGTGCAATAATTTTCCAATAAATTTGCAATTCTAAACTGAAACAGTATACCCAATAGGAACTACTCAATCCTATGATAATATAACAATTTCATTACAGCATGGTACAAGTGGGTGTACACAGAATGTACTACCAATCTTTACTCTAAGCTGCACATTTAAATGTAAAGTGCTACGTTCGCTGTGTAATGCATTTGTGTAAGTCATAGACACATCATATTAAATAAACACACATGCATTCTTCAGTCATAAAAACAAAAACACATATAATTTTGGTGTTAGTGTCCAGTAAGAACATGTAAGGATTCAGAAATAAACATGTCCATCACAAATGTACAACAGTAATGTAGACATTTAAAAAAAAAAAATCTACAACCTGTGCTTGTCACTGTCACAAATCAGAGTAAGTGCGTGGCACACACATTAGCAGAAATAACATTATCAGCAAACAATTAGTAACAATTATTAAATAAGGCCAGGATATCTCAAAATAATAATGATTTATAGAAATTGGCTAACTCTCTCAGATGACCATGAAAGTAAGCAAGACATAAACAATAGGTACCAGGGTGGCAGTCCTTTGTGTGTGTGCATGCCCACAACTTTCGTCTTAATGTTACTGCCAAAATAAACTTCCCTGGAAAGGGGCTTCTATAAGGCAGAGATCAGACCAGGCACTCAATGATGTTATTGTGGAGGGGATCTTGGGGTTTGGGAAGGGTGAGTTTGGGTTTGGGAGTGGTGGGTTGGGATTTGGAAGGGGTGGGTTGGGATTTGAAAGGGGTGTGTTGGGATTTGAAAAGGGTGGGTTGGGATGTCAAAGGGATGGAAAGACGTTTGAAATGGGTGGTTTGGGATGTGGAAGAGATCAGGCCCAGGGAGAAAATAATATCTTCTGTGGGAAAATGAGTAGGATGGTTGGCAGGGAGATTGGGTTAGGAGGTAGAGGGAGTGGAAGTGTCTGATGTGCATGTATCTGTTGAAGGTATGGGTGCCTGAGGGTTTGGTGTGTGTGCTGTACATTTTGCTTTGTGTTTTTTCCTGGATGTCTGTTGGGTGGGTGAGTGTGGGTGTTTGTATTCAGTGTGTATGTGTGTGGATGTGCCTCTTGTGGAGGTGGTATGTGTTGTGGTATCTGTGAGTGTGCTGGTGGTGTGTGTGGTTGTTGGTGTGCTGTTGGGATTGGTATCTATGGGTGTGCTGATGGTGTGCATGGGTGTTGGTGTAGTGCTGGGTATGGTGTCTGTGGGTGGGCTGATGGTAGGTGTGAATATTGGAGTAGTGGTGGGTGTGGGATCTACAGGTATGCTGGTAGTAAGTGTAGATGTGTGTGTTGTGGTGGGTGTGATGTCTGCTGGCATGCTGGTGGTGGGTGTGTGTGTGTTTGTGTCATGGTGGGTATGGTGCCTGTGGGTATGCTTGTGGTGGTGGGGGGTATGTGGTGTCTACATCTATGCGTCTGTGTTTCTAGCTATGTCAGTGTGAAGATGTGCTGCTTGTGGCCATTATAGTGGGCGAGTGCAAATGTTAGAGTATACTTGGGATAAGGCTGGGTGGAGACATTTTAGAAATTGAAAAGGGGTGGTAGTCTGGGCATGAGGTTAGAGTGGGTTAGAGGCTGCTCTCAAAGAAGAAAGCCAAACCCTGGAATGAATGCTGTAGACCAGACAAGGCACTATGAATGCCATCCAGGTAAGCCAGCATCAGAGTATTCTGGATGGCTAGCCCCTAGATGGCATTCAGTAATGTGGTCTGGCCTACAGAGATAGTCCTTATAAGATCTACAGCCTCCTAATTGAGAGCAGCCTGGGACACCGGGCGGTGCCTGCAACAAAGGTGACACCACCCATTTTAGAGGAGTGGCTACGGCCAACTGGGGGGGAAGCAAGAGGGATGGTGAAGATTAGAACGTGGGCGGCAGACAACAATGCAGGTGTAACAGTCACTCCCGGGTCAGCCACCACTAAGGACTGGTCTTCATTGAAGGCCTCCAAAGAAGATGTAGAGCCTCCCTGACAGTCCCCTCAGCCTCCATGCCACTGGCTTCCTCAGTGCCCGTGATGTCCACACCCAAGCCCCTGTGGCCAGCTTCCTCCTACCTTACCTATTCAAATTTGCAATGGAGCATCCCACCTGACCCAATCATTAAATGAGGCACGTTTGGTCCAACTGTTCCTCATTACATAGAGAAAATGCATGTAGCCTTTTGTTTGCATGCAACCATGCATAGCTACAGATGAAAACTTACCCCTTTGATGCTGCTGTTGGGCCCTTAGCTGCCACTGGCCTTCTGCAGACTTCTGCATCGCAGGTCCTCTCATCTTTTCTAATAATGCACTGGCCACACCTTCTTAGCGAAGGCCTTCCCGATTTGCCGCTTTTGATGAGTGTTGACCTATATGAATGATAGATAAGAACAAGAAGAGACGTTTTGAGCGATTTGGTCTGTCTGTAGTGCTGTGGCACAACTCTGTTGCATCACACACATGCATTCACCAGACTGTAACTTTGTCTTTTCCTCAAACATTTAGAGGTTCCTAGGAAGTATTGATTCGCAGTGATTGTTTCAGCAACGTCAACAATTTCTATCTCCTCATATTGCCAGGTCTGGCCCAAAACATCATCTAGGCCAGGGCTCTGAAACATTTCCTGTTGTGAGAGCCACGCCTGATTGCTGAAAATCATTGTGCGCTACTAAAGGCTGAACAGGCAGACCTTTGAATCCAGACATGGGTAGGAGATGGCAGACTCAGGTCTTCCGGACCTTTCTAGACCTTGCCACAATGAATGAAAGGAATGTAATAAGAATGTCAAGCTAAATAGGCAAACTATCTTGGATATGTGTCATCAGTTGGAGCCTGATCTCCTGCCTCTCAATAGGAATACAACAGCAATAGCAGCAATAGTGAAAGTCATGGCTGTATTTCATTTCCTAGCAACTGGCTCTCCTCAATACACTATTACAGTATCTGGGGGCATTTCTAAACCAACTTTCACTGGTGTACTACAAAACGTCCTTGCTTTCTTGATGAGACACATCAATAGCTTCATCCAGTTCCCATGACAGGATGTGGCCACAGTGAAGAGGATTTTTTGCTTTGGGTGGACTACCATATGTGATTTGAGCAATAGATAGCACTCATTATACCTTGCTGCCACAACACACAAGTGAACAGTTCTACCACAATCAGTAAAACTTCCATTCCATCAATGTGCAAGTTATCTGCTTATTGCATTTATCCATCTTAAGTGTGTCTGCCCTCTTTCCTGGGTCAACACATGATTTATTTCTACTACCGAACAGCACCATACCCCTGCAGATGTCACAACTTGGACCAGAGAGGGCCTGGCTTGTTGGCAAGTAGAATATGACTTAATGATAATTTGCTTCAATCCAAGTTTAGGAAGGTACAATGGTTGCATATAATAAGTATCTACTGATATGTTGCTTCCATGTAGGAGACTCAGCTATCCTAACAGATCATGGCTGTAAATGCAGTGGAGGAATCCAACAAAGCCAGGGGAAGTCTGCTTCAGTAAAGCCCATGAAAGAACACAGAGGCCAGTGAAGCGGGATTTTGGGCTCCTCAAGCCCAGGTTTAGGTGCCTGGATAAGACAGGTGGAACCTTATTCTACTCATCCGATAAGGTGTGCCAAATCACAGTTTCCTGCTGCATGCGCCACAACATCGCCCTGAGACGGAACATCCCAATATTCGCAGAGGAGGTAGACCATGAAGAGCCATGGGTGAGGATGTTGAAATGCCTGATGAAGAAGACAGTGGTGAAGAAGAAAGAATTGATCTATGTCAAAATGTGACTGACCACCTGTTCACCTGAGCGTAGGTTTTTCTTTACATATTGTAACATCCAATGTCAGTATAACTGGTGACATAGGGAAAAACATCAGTCTGCAATGGTAATTTGGTAGGAATAGTCAGTTCAGGAAAGTCTGAGACAAAGATGTTAGTGGATGAGAGTTTCCCTACATTGACTACTGTGGTTATTGCCAAACTTTGCTTCTGTTAAGAATGTGTGTCTTCCTACCTTGTCATTTACATCACATTTAGAAATGTGAAATCATGAATTATACCATTTTATTCTGTTTCAGTGTCCTTCACTATGCCATCGTCCTTTGGACATTACAAAGTTGTGATTTTTGCAGTGATATGTTGCTGTGGGAAAGTACAATGTTAATGTGTTGATCATGAGATAGACACCTACTTGGGATGGACAGATCTTTTACAGACATAACTTGAACTGTGATAGAATGGAAGTTCACAAAATTGTACCAGACCTGTTTCCTGTGTGATGGTGCCATCAAGTCAATATGTGCCACTTAACTTGGTCAAACACATGTGTATCAAAAGCCATAGCACATTTTTCTTAATTCAGATTGGCTAAATCTTCAATTTGTGTTTAGTGGAGGTAGCTGTTGGTGTGCCTTCTCATAGTTGATAGACCTTTTTTGGCACACCACTGAATGGTGGTTGTGTCATTGCAGCAGATACTGCCACAGTGTTCAGTAATGGTCATGTGGCCTCAAACGCGCTACTGCCATGATGTAGACTACTGGTGTTCTTGATGTAGGATCCCTATTGTGTGGACAGAATGTATGGCTTCAACTGAGGTCATGTACCAATGATTTGATCCAATGCAATACTTTCTTTCTTCCATGGTTTCAAGGTAATGCACCGTCCACCCCTGAATAGCACAGACTATTGGGGTTATGCATGGTTTGTGAAACTCAGCTATGATTTTATCTACAACTTGTTACCTACGTATGTATGTCACCAATACATTTGGATTTTGCTTTGCTTTGTTTACATGAAATGAGTAACAATTTACCTCTTTGTTATTTCTAATCCTTCTTTAGAAGTAATTCTTCAAAATATTTGACAAAATGATAGCAGAGGACAGACATGAAAAATGAAATGCCACAATAATTGCAAAAACAGTCTTGTAATTTGTTTCCAAATCATCTATTTGCATGACACAAATGAACAGAAAGATGTATCAAATAAATGAACTGAAAAATAAAAGTCTATCATGGTGGATGCAAGTATAGTAGTAGAGTCAAAAACAGTTTGGAATCCAATGTACAAAATATAACTGTCCTCAAAAAAGGTAAATGTGCCCCTTACATTGTCCACAGAGTGAATTCTAGACACAGACTAGAAGACATTAGGGTCTGTGTCTCTTGGAGGTGGTGGTGAGGGTCTTGTCATCCTCTCCTGGTGGTCTGGATGATTGTCCCCTTGGGGGAAGAAGGGGGGTGCAGAGACCGGGGTGGGAGGAGCAGGTTCCTCCTGTGGCAAGGTCTTCCTGTCTGTGGCTGGCAGTAATGTACTTGGTTCAGATGTAGGAGGACCACAGATAGGGGCAGATGGTAAGGGGAAAGCCCTGCACAGATGATTGTAAATGTCAAAAAGCACCCCAGTCAGGGAATTCATTTTGTCCTGTGATTATTTTTTTCCAACATGAGCTCCCTCTGCACCTCCTTGAGCTCCTGCAGCTCAGTTACAACCTGACTCATCACATCTTTGGACTGTTGTACTCTTCCCAAGACATGGTTTATGCTGGTCTGGCTGATAAAGATACCAGTGGCCTCGCTTTCCTGGCCCACTGATTCCCTCCCATGACATCTACCCCTACTGCCCTGTGCCCTGGAGGCAGTGTGCCTCATCCCAATGGGTCCTGACAGGAGGTGTTGGCATTGTCTCAACAGCTGCCAGGACTGTGGTGTAAAAGATTGGTGTGATGTTCTTTTGAACAAAGGAATTGAAGATATACATTGGCTGAGGTGTTGTTGCAGCTGGGATGGGAGGTGAAGGTGTGGGACAAGTGTGATTCACTGTAGCTGTCTAGCAAGGCAGGCCAGATGGACCAGCTGGCTCCTGATCATCCAGACTTGCAGGAGTGGAGTCCCCACTGAAGGCCTGCTCCTCATCTGGAGCGGAGGTGTCTTAGGTAGTAGAAAGTGTTCCACTGGCCCAGGAGATTGGACCCGAGAAGGATGCAGAGAATATGTAATTAATAACTAGTATATAAAGGCATCATATGTGTCTTTATATACAAATGTGGCAAACTAAAAAAGTAAAAACAGACTGATAGACTGCTTAGGCTTTTGGGTGATTTCCATTGTTTTACACATGTAGACTGATTTGCACAGATGCCAACTCCAATGATTACATTGTTGAGATGTCCTGAAATGCAAAAGCATTAATTCCGAATTGTACATTACAAGGAGCAGCCATTCAATCCAAAACTGTGGGGAGTAGATTAGAGTACTGGACCATTCAACAGCCTAGAGGGCTACAAAACATTTGGAAAATCGTGGTTCAGTTTAATATTGAAACTGTTATTGGTCATTATATGGACAGTGCAAAGTAAATTCAGCATTCCACATCACATTGAAGGAAATCTTATATTCAAAAGACTATGAATTATGTGATCATCTATATCACTTCAATGTAGCTATGAGAAGGTCTCACATGCTTGAGGTACACAAGAAATGACATTTTAATCCATAGCATAATATAGTGACCGTCAATTGCACAGGTTTTTGAGATGTATGCATATATGAAAGTAAAGGAAGAAGGAGCAACATTACAATGCACTATTGTTTTTTCCAGATACAAAAACAGGGCATCATGGTAGTTGTAGTCATCTGTTGACACCATATTCAATACTTGTTTAAAATGTGTGTTACACATATCTGTTTCAATGACTATAGTGGATAAGAACACACATTTACAACATTTACACTCATATGGATATAATGTGAATATTTGAAAATACCATTTACAAACACTCAACTTTCCTGTGCAAATGGATGGAGTTTTGGACTTATTTTTGGGACAACAACATACATTGATAGAAAGCAAGGGACTCAGCAAATGCAAGGGAGGATCCATGGGGAACAACACACAATCTGCCTAAATATATTGCCCATTGTTCAAAAAAGGGAGGCAACCATGATGCTAGTAATTGGTATGAAACAAGTAATTTTGTGGAGTCAAGTTTGGATATATCTGTTTTGCTATTGACGTTGAACCATTCTAAACATCTAACTTAAGGGTAGGACTCCATTTGTGATTGTTGAGAGATTGATAAGTGCAACATACCAGACTCCACTCCGCAAGGAATTCTAATCAGGCCTTCAGGATGTAGGATCTGGAAGACCTTCTCCTTCCAAGGAAAGAGTAGTAAAGGGGACTGGGAGAACCACCACCAGTCATCTATGCCTCCAGGTGACATTTGGAGGCCAGGGAATGCACTCTTCCCTGCAGGTCATTCCACTTCCTCCCAGTCTCCCCTGGAGTGTGCAAACTGTTAGATACAACATTCACTCTGTCAACTATTCTGGACCACATTTGCCTTTTCTGAGATATGGTTGTATTTTGAACTTGTGCTCCAAACAATTGTGACTCTACTCTAATGATTTCAACCATCATGACAGATAGTTCTCCCTCTGTGAGAAGGGGATTTCTACTCCCTGCCATTGTAAAGAAATCTAATACCCAAAAATGAGGAACACTGAGAGAAAGCAAAATTAGCAAAAACACAGAGAGAGGAACAGAGAAAAAACGGTCTCATGTTGTGAATTCGATTGGCTGTCTAGTCTTTTGCTATGTGATAGCAAAGGATCATGGTATGAAATGGAGTGTGTTTATAGTGTGTTTTGAAGGTGTTCACGATTGTCCAATATACAACAGCTGTGGGCTACTAGTATCCAACCAATTGCCACAGCCATAGCATTATACTAAACAACAACTTCTGTAGAGCAGCTTGTCCTTGATGACCAAAGTGTTGGGGACAACATCCTACCCCACCCATGGGTTATGATGCCATATTTCAACAACTCCTGGACTCTAGTGATTCACCTCCCCTGGTCTTGGCAAGTGAAGACGATGTTGCAGGGTCTCCATAAGAACCTCCATCCACTGGATATGCCCCATATAGCTGTGCATTCCCAGCTGAAGACTCAGAGATCCCCCAATTTGAATTTCAACAGCAAGTGGTAGGAGTCTAGCAGCAAATGGCTGATGAGGTGCGGGGGATAGAGACCATAGGTGCCACCCTAGAAGGAGTCTGTAGGTTTCTGAGCACTAAAACGCTACGACAAAAGCTAGTACAGATACCTACACTTGGCTCCCTATGTGACATCACTGGTGTCATGATGCAGAGGGCCCCTCCACTTCTGACGCCACTGAAATTGCTACACAACTGGGGGCTAACTGTAACATCACAGAATCTGTAGGGACTTAGTTGGATTCCTAGATTACAACAATAGGTGACCAAAATCACAGTTTTGTTGCTTTGTTGGCAAGCTACCAGAGTCTGCCAGGGATTTGATAGCTGCCTTACTGGTACAAACAAATGCTGGTGGGGAAAGGGGAGCAACATTCTTTGCCTCTGATGTGTGTGATGCCTCCCATACAAACACTGCCAACTGCAGGGGTGACACAACACCCAATGTTTCTGTAGGTTATCTGCAATATAACATTTGTCAGTGCCTCCTAGCCAGTTTTTAGAGGTCCTGTGTTTAACATCATGCCACCTATTTTGTCACCCATTACTGTAGTGTTTGTTTGTGCATCTATTGATCCCATCCCATCTTGTATACTTTTAAACAACCCCACCCTTCCTAATGGCAATTTGTACCCACCTGGTATAAGGTGTGAGTACCATAGGTACCCACCATACACCAGGCCAGCCTCCTTCACCTCCTCACTGAAATACTCCTCACCTTAATAGGCCACATGACATGTCTCCAAATTGACTGTCTCATCATCTAAACTTTCAATAACTGTGGGTGTTGCCCAAATTAAACAATCACACTCGCTGTAAACATTGTGCAGAAACAATCTTGAATTAAAATAACTCTTAAACACCATTTCTTTAAACCACAAATAGTTTTGTATGTTTTTTACTTAAAGGACTACATATCCCATGGTGGAAGTGGAAGTGTACAATCATAACCCACTTGTTTGCAACTAAAAAAGAGTGAACCATGCTGTCTTTGGCTGTGCACCTACAACAAGTACATCTACTCCAATGGCATAATGAGGTATGTGCTGTCTCCCAGTGGCCCGTCAGAGTGTGACAACAAGCTATGGTTACTTGAATGACACACACACATATTTAGCACCTATACATGGGATGTGTGAGGCATGGGAGGCCATAACACTATGCCATTCATCCACATTTAAGTTGCTCAGTGAATAGAACAATGTGATTATCCTAATATGATAAACTGATTGCTATCACTCAATAGAGTTCACGGTACAAAAATATGCATGTGTGTACTAATAATAGCCAGATACTTATGCCTATATTTCTCATGAACTAACAACATACCTGTGCCACAGAACGATGCACAAGGTCAATCCAAAACCTTGAATATTAGTAAGCAAGAAATGCAAGGGCTCCTTGTCAGCCCTGTGTCAACTGATAAATGGTGAGTAATGCTACATTGGGATAAGTAGGGTAAATGTGTCCTGCTGCCCCTGACAGGCCTCATATGTGTTGAGTGTGAGTACAACTACACATTACATTTATTGTACATTGTACACACATTTTTTTGCATTAGAGCCAGATCACCTAGAACCAGAAACAATGCAACACCTCCCCAGGAGAAGACGACATGGGAAAGTTATGGGCTTGAATCCTTGAAAGTAGTTTGCTAAAGTGAGCTGCATGAAGTGCCACATTTAGCAAGTAGTCACTGTCAATAATGATGGAGGGTCTCCAGGCAGGGGTAGATACATTCATAATTTGTAATCAGCCAACAACAATGTCCCTCTTGCACAATGGTACAAGGGTTTGTGTGGTGGTTCCAGGCCCCAGTGTGTGTCCCAGTGCAGCCAGTGATCTGCAATCTGTGTATACAAAACTATTCCAGCTATACCTGCCCCATCACGTTCACACAGAGTGCTACAGTAGGAGACTACATGTGTTGTGCTATGTGTAAAATAACCAAATGAGGCCCACTTACAGTGCCTAAAGACTGGAAAAGGGTCCATACTTGACTCAAATGTTAGGTAGACTAACAGTTGCCCACAGGCCTCCGACAAAGCAACATATACCTTTATGCCTTCAAAGGCTGCAGGTCAATAGCTACATCATGTACTCAAATCAACTTATGCAATAGTACTCAGTGATATCAACTCATAAATATGAAATGATGATGAACTTGTGAATGTAGAAAAAAATGAGATACTATGGGCCTCATTACGACCCTGCCGGCCGGTGGTAAGGTGGCGGTAACACCGCCAACAGGCTGGCGGTGTTCCACCAGCTATTATGACCGTGGCGCAATAGCCACGGCCATACCGCTGGCCCCTCCACTATACTGGTAGGCTTTCGTCTAGGGATTATGAGTCCCCGTCCGCCAGCCTGGCCACGGCGGTAAACACCACCATGGAAAGGCTGGCTGTAAGGGGGACTTGGGGGTGTCCCTGGGGGCCCCTGCACTGCCCATGCACTTGGCATGGGCAGTGCAGGGGCCCCCATGCATTGCCCCATCACGCATTTCACTCCACGAATTTTGGGCAGTGAAATGCACAAAGGGTGCTACTGTACCCGCTGCACATCAGCATTGCCGCCGGCTCTATTACAAGCCAGCAGCAATGTTGATGTAACTTTTCCGTTGGGCCAGTGGACGGTAACACTGTTACCGTCCACTGGCCCAGCGTGAAAGCGAAATAGGGAGCCAGAGATACCGCCAGCACTGGCAGTATTCTGAAGCCCGCTGCCTCAGCGGTCTTCCGAGTAGACCACCAAGGTTGTAATGAGGGCCTATGGATGTTAACAACCTACACGTACCTAGCCTACCTAACTAACCTCAACATGACCTTACACTATCTTAAT
Source organism: Pleurodeles waltl (assembly GCF_031143425.1). Classification (NCBI taxonomy): domain Eukaryota; kingdom Metazoa; phylum Chordata; class Amphibia; order Caudata; family Salamandridae; genus Pleurodeles; species Pleurodeles waltl. Next base: position 806,723,850 of record NC_090449.1, on the reverse strand, counting down.
TTATCATACAACTACCTAACCTACACTAACTAACCTTAACAGTAGCATAAACTATCTTAACATATCTTAAACTATCTCAAGCACTATTCACAAATGACACATTAAACATCACCCCCTCCACCTTTAATATATATAGATTGATCCAACACAAACAGCACCTACACCTAAACATATGCTACTTATATTACCTTTTTTTTGGTTTTTATTATTTTAACACATTAAACATCAACCCCCACCCACATAAAAGCCTAATAGTATGAAAACAGATGGAAAAACTACTATCCACTAAAATATCTAAAAAAGAATACCTACCCACAATATACCTATACTAAAACCTATCTAACACTATGGCTAATAACAAGAAAATACAACCAACATGAGAAGAAAAGGAAAAGGAATGACCAGAGGGAGAGCTTCAAATTAGTGTAGAAATCTGCACCATGGCCTCCTGCAAAGGTAACATGATTTCAGGCATGCTGGCCTGCTATTGTTCGATGCCATGCATCCTCCTACGAACTTTCTGCAACTTTCTGAGAAAAATGTGCTTGAAGAGGGTTCCCCTGGCATCTCTGGGTCTATTGTTACTTGTGTTTGTCTGCTGTGAACCAGTAGAGGGTCCTGTTGTGGACACTGTTGGGACCAGTTGCTGCAGCTGTTGGACACCCTTATGACTTTTTCCCACAGCGGACTGTGTTGTGTCCATCTGCCTTCCAGACTTCCAGGACCCTGATGCCTTGGCCCTTTATACAAAAACCTCATCTTCCAGAAAGCCTTTGCTAAATGGGATTGTGACTGTAGCAATCTTTCTTCAGTGTAAAGGTGTTAGCTTGGTCAGCTGTCATGTTATCTAGGGATGCAAAGGAAATAAATCTTAGCTCAAGTTTTAAATGTACATGATGTATGTGGGAATAGGCTGACATTATTATACAATCATATGTGGCTGTCCAGACCAACACCATAATCTGAGCTAGAGATATGGAGACTATACCTTCAGTACAAAGACATCTCCTGATCGAACAAGGCAAACGTAGTCATGTGTTTTCAGTGCAGGTGTACAATATGGAAATGTAGTCACAATATCATTACAACCATATCATTCATAACAGTGAGTCACACTCATTATGATGTGTTGATAGGAAATCAGATACATGGCCCAGATATTGAAACTTTTTGTGTGGTATTGCATCACGGAAGTGGGCTGAAAATTGCTCACCAACATACGTGGAAGGTGATAGGGTAAGCAAGTCCAAGCAGTGTTCATCTGCATTGCATAACTCATCTGGAGTTACACAAGGCAGCACACATTGCTGACTTTACTTACTCAGTGGCAGGTTGTCATTACATGTATGGAGGGTTGTTGGCTCCCCCTACTGGGGTACATTTCACCAAGTTGTCCTCATGCAAATCTGACATATAGCTTTTGGTATACAGTTGTAGCCATACCATGATGACCTTAACCTAAACATATTTCTGTACACTCATTCTCCCACGGCTACATTTGTCAGCAGACATTTTAAATAAGACAATGCATTTCAGACATGTGTGTAGGCATGCTAGAGTACTCATCTGTTCAAGAACTTGATTCAGTGGTGACTGTGCTGGAGCTAGTCAGTCTAACTTACTCCACCAGTAAGTGATCAATGTAATGGGCTATATGCTGCTAACACAGTGAAGCAACATTATGCAGACACATTACGATATACCTTGCATTGTATGAACACCTTCCAGAAATGAAACATAGGGGATATACGGGGCATGCGTTTGGCATTTCAATGCTAATCCATATGCAGACAGGTGCATTTGTCTAGCTGACCACACCATGCCAAAGAGACTGTATCCATGAATTGATGCCTACTGGAATGCCATAGGTTTAACAGCAATTTAATTTGCACAATGTGCTCCCAAAAATGCACATTGCATAGCGACATGAAGGCTGACATCCAGGTAAGACCTGCAAAGTTATATGACCATAACCCTGCCATGTGTACATCCACAGTCACAACATGCATTAGTCAGGCATTCTGGTAATTATTGTACAACACCATAGTTACCTAGAATAGCAGGCCTACATCCCCACAGCCTTCTGGGCATCAGTGTAAATGTTCCGCTGCCCCTTCATTTTACATAATGATGCCATGATCTACTCTGATGGAGGCTCCAGTACCCCTGAGTCTAGATCACAACAGCCATACTTCAGATTAAGTTAAGTAAATGAAGGTTTATAAATACTTATGATAATGCACTAACACCCGTACTGAAACATAAGCTGGCATGTCATTTGTTTTCTGTCATGGGTCAGATCTATGATTTGGAAAAATGTTGCCCTATCACAGCAACCTTCACAGCATCTATCATAGGAAAAAGTGTTTGATTGTGATGGCTACCCTGATGACGCTGTCCTGAATCATTTAACAATGAGGCTTTCGATTTGACGCACAGCTACAGGGACAGGTATGCAGCAGCAAACATTGTATGTGTTGATCATCAGGAATCTCTAGCCACACCAATAGGCAATCACACTGGAATTATGTAGCAGAAGAGGTCTGACATATGCAGCATGTATGAGCATAGTATTCTGCATGATTAAGGAATATATGTGGCATATCGACACACATTTTGTATTACTCTGATTTCATGATACCTTCCTGTTCACACTTGGTTTGATTGTGTTGAACATCTGCAGATTATACACCAGATGATGATTCATGTGCCAAATAAATCATGACTGTAGATATGGTATCATCATCACAGATGTACACATGCATGAATCCTATGGCCCTGCTTATGTTCCACCTACATTCACAATGTCATGGCACCTTCTCAATTCTAAATGAATTTGTGACCAAGTTCTGTTGTGTTGTCACACTACAATAAACTGGTTGCAGGTGATTGATACCTCCCAATACACATCACAATGTTACAAATCACTTGGATTATTCACAGACGTCAATAAGTTACAGCCATGTACTTATTACACTTACTAGTTGTCTTAGGGTCCTGAAAGCCGTCAACCTCACCCTGGTTGAATGGGACATGTCCACCTAGAAAACAAAGATCTCGACAGTGCTTTTTAAATAGTGTAGTTACACACAGTCCAAATTCCATTATAAATACTATGTTATCCCAGTGTGTAAGAAATGATCAACACACTTGGCACACATTTGTATACATTACATTATTATGTGATGCCGTTAATCACCTTGCAGGGTTGAGCTGGCTGGATGCCGAAGGTTAGTGGTATCTATAATCACATGCCTGAAGCATGCCTCAGGCATGTGAAGTTTTCATTACTGCTGGTGAGCATCATCTCAGGCCCCCTTGCACTATTGCACGTGGGTGACACTAATGGCCCTAGGCAGACCGAAGTAGTGCTGCCATGGGAAAGGACAGGTATAAACTATATGTGACATTGTAAGGGCCATATGAGAGTTATCATGTCACTTGTGCACACAGTGCTGACTAGCAGCAATGCACTACCTAGCAACATGGTGCATGGCTGCATGCCTTGTAAGCAGGTTTGTATTGCTTTGTCCTGTAAGGCCCACATTCCTGCACATTTACATTTTCCTGAGGCATATTAATCTTTCTACGTGTACTGCGTAATGTAGCACACAAGGGACATTTAACAAAAATGGATATTGAAAATATATTTCCTCCTTAACCAACAACTGTGGAGGTCAGGGATTTTTGGAGCATTCCCTGCTCATTCACATATGTTAAATAAGGGAATGTTTATAATTTTGTGGGTGTTCAATGTGAACAACCACCCACAACCCATTGACTAGCCCTCGGGCCAGAGAATGGCAGCATGGCTACTGGCCTTGTGCTGCATCATGCTGGCTTTATGTAGCCACTCTTAGGCATTCAAATTGCACTAGGGGACACATGTGTGGCTAAAGAGGGACTTCAGGCCCGGCCGCATAAGCCCTTGCTCCAGGAGTTGCTGATACACCTGAAGGGGGAAGAAGGAGACCAAACCCCCTTTTGTGCTATAAGGCACCATCCCTTCACCCGCTGCGTGGGACGCATTTGTAGCTAAAAGTAGACTCCAGGCCCCACAAACCCTTGAACCATGTGGTGAAAACTCACCTGAAAGGGGAGAAGGAGACAGAGCCCCTTTCTGCATTATAAACCACTATCATTCACCCGCTGCACAGGGCATGCGTAGGCCGTGTCCTAGTGAAGCCCAGGTCAGGGGCGGGCCTGCCCTGACCCACAATAGCCCAGAAAAGGCTGGACCAGCCCCTTTGGTTTATGCCGGGATATCCCTGAATTCGACTTAGATGCTTGTGGTTACATAAAGTGCAACTTTGGATGCTCATTGCTTTAAGCTTTAAGTAAGACTGAATGACTATAGTGAGATTTTTGCTTGCAAGATATATTAATTTGTTTTTTAGAAATACATAGAGTTTTATTGTTTACTTTTGTTTCTAATCAGTTCCAGATATATCTAGTCATTTGATGTTGATATATTTGAGACGTTTGGTAAGTGATTTTAATTGCCTCTATATTGGGTTTGTAAAGACTCTTCAATAGCAAACATTCAGTTCCTTAAAGATTATTGAGTGTAGTTAGGGGAACATAACCACTGTTTATTTTGATTTTGGTAAGAAGAAAGCTTCTGAGGCAGCACTAGGCAAGGAAAATAAAATAGGAAAATGCAGGGGATAATTATACAATCTCAGAAACAGATGATTTGATTGAAGAGGTGGAGCCTACTTTGGGTGAGAAAAGATCAATGGCTAGCCCTCAAGCACCTAAAATAACATCCTTTTACAAGAAACACAACTCTACTTTTAACCCACAAGCTGCGCCTTAGCCCTTGAGTGATGAGCACCTTTCAGAGGCCCCTAAAAAGCAACATTATCTGATAACACTCAAGTCCCTGGGCCTTTGCACAAAGAAAAGACACATTCAAAGTCCACAGTTACTAAAAGTGCAATAGAAGGGCTGTAGGCTATCACCTACTCTAACAGATTCTCACCTTTGGTTTCCTTATTGTCATCTAAGGTAATTGATACACATCCCTTGCTGCATAACACCTTTAGTGCAGCCATCAAAAGCACAGTGGAAACAGTACACAGCAAGGAAACGACTCAACTCTCGACACTCAAGGAAGAACTACAACGCCATGGAGCCCGAACTGCACATATTTCCAATGCTGGTCTACTGCCTCCTACACCAAGAACACGAATGGCGGCGAAGAGTGAGTACCGCACTGAGCACACAAGGGAAGGAGGAGGAAAAAGAGAGTGACACACACACGCAACACCCCCACCCCAAAACCATGCACACAAACAGATGCAACAACATTACATGCCCACCCTAAACCCCTCAGGAATAACGCAAGGACAAAAGGAATTGATTAAAGTGAGTCTAATATTCAAAATTTTGATTGATACGTCCTTAAAGCACAAAACAGTATGTGCAACATATACAAATGGAAGGACAATGCCCACTTCAAAATGTCAGTGGCCCACAGGGCCATAACACACAGGCCAAGGCTGCACTTGACTACTGCCTCAATACGGAGAGAACATTGCAGGGGCATTAGGTCGAAAACACACAGGCACCTCAGGGGGACGGGGAATGGGGGGGCACCTCAGCCAGAAGATGGTACAATGCCACTGCTCCTGGAGGGAGCTACATGCCCTCTGCGATGCCCTGGGGAGTGCAAAGCCACAGTCTTTTAAGTGGGTGGTTTGCCCACTGCTTGGTCCTGGGGAGTGCAAGGCCACAGTCTCTCAAGTGGGTGGTTTCCCTTCTGCTTGGTCCTGGGGAGTGCACAGCCACAATCTCTCAAGTGGGTGGTTTGCCCACTGCTTGGTCCTGGTGAGTGCAAATCCACAGTCTCTCTAGTGGGTGGTTTGCCCACTGCTTGGTACTGGGGAGTGCAAAGCCACAGTCTCTCAAGTGGGTGGTTTGCCCAATGGTTCTGGAGGGGGCCTTGTGCCCAGTGTGTTTCATCCTGGGAAGGAGGGGGTGAGTGGATGCCTTCTTCCACTGGTTCTGGAGGGGGCCTTGTGCCCAGTGTGTTTCATCTTGGCAAGGAGGGGGTGAGTGAATGCGTTCTTCCACTGGTTCTGGAGGGGGCCTTGTGCCCAGTGTGCTTCATCTTGGCAAGGAGGGGGTGAGTGGAAGCATTCTTCCACTGGTTCTGGAGCGGACCTTGTGCCCAGTGTTCTTCATCTTGGCAAGGAGGGGGTGAGTGGATGTATTAATCCACTGGTTCTGGAGGGGGCCTTGTGCCCTGTGATGCTGATCCTGGATGGTGCAAAGTCACAGTCTCTCACCTGGGTGTCACACCTACAGGTGTTGCAGGGACCAGGACGCACTACAGCCCATGTAGTCACAACTACACACTGCTCGCCGGCGATGACGCCTGCTCAGTGGATGGCAGTTGCAGGGCTGGTGGCAGTATTGTCAGTGGTAGGGGGAGGCTCCAGCCCTTCCCCTGCAACCTCGGGCGGCTGGCCACTGGGGCTGCTGCTATTGGCAGTGTAGCTGCTGGCGGTGCAGGTGGCGATGCTGTCAGTGGACTGGGAGGCTTAAGCCCTTCCCCTTCAGCCTCGGACGGCTGCCCACTGGGGCTGCTGCTGCTGGCAGTGGTGCTTCTGGCGGTGCAGGTGGCGGTGCTGGTGGCGGTGCAGGTGGTGGTGCTGTTAGTGGTGTGGGGAGGCTCCAGCCCTTTCCCTGCAGCCTCAGATAGCTGGCCACTGGGGCTGATGTTGCTGGCAGTGGTGTTGCTGGCATTGCTGGTGGCGGTGCAGGTGGAGGTGCTGTCAGTGGTGGGGGGAGGCTCCAGCCCTTGCCCTGCAGCCTCGAACGGCTGAGGTGCCCTGGCTGGTGTTGTTTACCCAGATGCTGCTCCAGCCCCAGGCACCAGATCCATCCTGCCTGCAGTGTCTGTTCCTTTTATATTGGCCTTGGCAGATGTTGTCCCCTTCCTGCCCTTGGCAGATGGTGGTGCCTCCTTGCTTCTGCCAGCTAGTGTTCCCTTCCTGACATTGCTGGCTGGTGGAGCCTCCTTCCCCTTGCTGGCTGGTGGTGCCTCCTTTCCCTTGCTGGCTGGTGTTCCCTTCCTGCCCTTGCTAGCTGTCGGTCCCTTCTTGCCCTTGGCAGGTGGTGCAGGCACACTGGCAGTGCTGACGGATGCCTCCTTGGAGCCTCTCACACATGGAGTAGCTGCCGAAATTAAAGTGGCCGTGGACTAGGTGGCTGAGGTGCTGGCCTGGGTTCTGCCCACCCTGGCCTGAAGTGAAGGATGGAGTGGGGGCAGGGAACAGGTCAAGGGTGGAGAGGAAAAGCTTTTTAGAGACACTGGGGCTGGAAAAGGGTGAATATTTGGGAGTGGAGAAAGAGGGAGTGGTTGTAGGAGGTGTCTGTCTGCTGTGTTTGGGTGCAGGTGCATGGGCTGGATGCTGTTGTGAGGTGGATGGCTGTTGGGTGTCTGAGGGCTTGCATTTGTGTACTTTGGGAGGAGGGGCACAGACACAGTGGAAGAGGACACAGGGGATGTGTGCATGGAAGTGGGGGTGGTGACTGCCAGTGAGGGGCGTGTAATAATGGGCGTGATTGTGATGGAGGTAGTGGGTGAGGATGTAGTGCATGCAGGTGTGAGTGGAGATGCTACTGGGAGGGAGATGGATGAGGAGGGGGACACAGTGGAGGCAGTGGATGTTGGTGTGTCTGCATCTGGATGGTGTTTGTGGCAGTGCCTGTGGGATGATATGTGGTGCTTGTGTTTGCCTGAGCCACTTCTGTGTGTTGATTTGGGTGCATGCTGTTCTGAAGGTGTGCTTGGCATAGGCTGGGTTTGAGAGAAATGGGACTGGGTAGAGGGAGTTGGAGGTGGGAGGCTAGAGACAGGGACAATGGCTGCCATCAGTGAGTTGGCCAGATCCTGGAATGATCTCTGTTGGGCCGCCACGCCAGAGTGAATGCCCTCCCGGAATGCATTTGATTGTTGCAAATGCCGTGCTAGACCCTGTATGGCATTCAGTATGGTTAACTGCCCAACAGAGAGGGATCACAGAAGGGCATTAGCCTCCTCGCTGAGGGCAGCAGGGCTGACTGGGGCAGGGCCTTAGGTGCCTGGGGCAAAGGAGATGCCCACCCTCCTGGGTGAGCGGGCACGGGAAACTTGCTGAGGGGCTGCTGGGAGGGTGGTGCTGGTATGGGGGCTGGCAGCTGTACCTGTAGTTGGGGTGGGCACAGAGGTGTCCGTCACCGCCAGGGAGCTTCCATCGGAGGAGGTGTCGCTGTCAGAACTGTCCCCTCCTGTCTCCGTCGTGGTGCTCCCCTACCCCTCCGTCCCACTAGTGCCCCCACTGTCGGTGGGTTCAGCCTCTAGGCCCATGTGGGATGCAGCTCCCTCTGTTGCCTGTGCCTCAGCTCCTCTGCCAGATGATGCTAATGCACACAAGGACAGGGCGACAAAACATAAAGGGTGGGGAAGAGACAGAGGATACACTTGGTCAATGCGGGCAACAACACCACTGTTGGTGTACACAACTCACAGGCAACAGCCCTATGCACTAGGTAATGCAATACCAGTTACAATGTTAGTCACCAAGCCATGGGGTACAATGCCTAATGCCATTAGCTGCACAGCTGAAACCCACAGGACCCTCCCCAGAAGTAGATGCCCACTAGCATTAATAGGTTGGAGTGCATCTGAGCCTGCCCATCATGGAACCTACCCTGCCATGTTCGTCCTGGCCTTGGGGCACCCACAGACCCACATCCCCAACCAGGTTACACCTCAACACGCTCACCTTCATGATTCTGAATCTGTACTCAACCCCTTGTGGCTGCTGTGATGCCTTCAAGCGCCCATCCAACTCCAGATAGGCCACCGCCAGAATGTGGAACTTCAGGGGGGTCAAGGTACGACGGGCACCCCTTCCTCATTGGGAGGCCATTCCCAACTGGGCCTCTGCCGTCTTCCTGGTCCCACCGTTTGCGACAGTGGGTGCTCCTCCTGTCAAAGACCCCCAGGTTCCGCACCTCCTTGGCGATGGCAAGCCAAACACCCTTTTTCTAATGGGTGCTGACCTGCAGAAAAAAGATACATAAGAAAAGGTATTAGTAATACCGTCCGGACTGTTACACTCATGGCCCACCATATACCTCCCAACCCCTTATGCACAGACATTGCCCAATAAACATGCAGCACTCTGGCCAGGACCCCTCAGCCCCCTCCTAAACGAGGCTTACACACACAGCACTCCGTACATTCATGCCCCATGCATCGTGCTCACAGTGTACTCACCTGTTTGTCTGGAGGACCATAGAGTAAAGGGTACTGGGGTAGGACCCCATCCACCAGTCTCTCTAACTCCTCCGCAGTGAAGGCAGTGGCCCTTTCCCCAGACACTCAAGCCATGGTCGCTCCCAGACACAGGTCACAGCAGCACTTGCAGTGTAGGTCCTCTCCTGTTGAAGGTCAGGTAGCAAGTGAGTGAACAGATAGAAAATGGCGGTCATGTCCACGGCGGTGCGTACCGTCACCATCGGCGTGCATTACCATTGGCTCCTGGAACCCTTAGGCCCCAATGATAGCCAATGATGTGTTGCATGGCGGTCATCGACCACCTCCCGCAACGTCGCACAACATCAGTGGAATTACCTTTTTTCCACTTGTCCCTCCTCACAGGTCAGACAGCCGCCATTTCAGGGGGGAACAGGCCATGGCACCTAACTGCATCACAGCAGACATGGGCACATCAACGGACCTACACGTTCACATTCTGTAAAAAAATGCAAGGCATATTAATCTGAGGATATGTTTGAATATGTATATCTGCTCACTGTTTTTCACCCTAGAGTTCAACCGCTGAGGATAAATAGGAGATGGAGACATACTCCCATGTACAGAACCCTGGTGGACCTGGCGACAATGGAGACAGGCACATTATCCTACCCTACAGACTTGATAGGGCCACAATCCATGAGCTGTGTGCCCAATTGGAGCCACACCTGATTTCAGCTATCCGCCACCCCACTGGTATCCCACCTCTTGTGTAGGGCCTGTCAGTGTTCCATTTCTTGGCTAGTGGGTCCTTGCAAGCGACAGTGGCCATGGCAGCAGGGATGTCACAGCCTATGTTCTCAAACGTGTTGACCAGAGTGTTGTTTGCCCTGATGAAACACATGCGCAGCTACATCATTTTCCCCCAGGTGGAGGATTTTGCCACAGTGAAGGCAGATTTCTATGCAATGGGACATATCCCCAACATCATTGGTGCTATTGACGGTACACATATTGCCTTTGACCCCCCCCCCAGAGAAATGAACAGGTATTCAGAAATCAAAATATTTTTCACTCTCTGAATGTGCAGATAGTGTACCTAGCAGACCAATACATCTCCCATGTCAATGCAAAGTATCCGGGGTCCGTGCATGATGCCTTTATTTTGAGGAATAGCAGCATTCCATATGTGATGTCTCAACTGCAGAGGCTCAGAGTGTGGCTAATAGTTGAGCCCATGGTCCCCACCCAGTGTCTGTTGCTATATGGGTGTGGGATTGGCCCTAAGGATGAATGTCTGGCTATCAGGTATCCTTCGATATTTACAGGTGACTCTGGTTACCCCAACCTCTCCATGGCTACTGACCCCAGTGAGGAATGCCAGGACAAGGGCAGAGGAACGTTACAATGAGGCACATGGGCGACCACGAGGATCATTGAGTGCACCTTTGGCCTCCGGAAGGCCAGATTCCAGTGACTCCATCTGACAGGTGGATCCCTGTGCTACTCACCCAAGAAGGCGTGCCAGATCATCGTTGCATGTTGCATGTTGCACAACCTGCCCTTGAGACGCCAAGTGCCTTTTCTGCAGGAGGATGAGGCTGGAGATGGTCGTTTGTATCGGTGGAGCCCGTGGACAGTGACGAAGAGGAGGCAGAGGAAGAAGATGTGGACAACAGATCAACCATAATTCAACAGTACTTCCAGTGACACACAGGTAAGACACTGTAACTTCACCTTCCATTGCAGTTTTGTGTGGGACATTGTACATGGCAGCCTGATTTTCCTATTTCTATGGCCACTTACTGTACCCTTTGGCATCTCTATTTTCAGATATTTGTGCCCCACTCTGGCTCCCGGTGTGTTTACTGCTGCCCACTGCAGGTCATACCTATGTATCTATAACTGTACATTTGAATTGCTATATTAACAGCTTGTTAAACGAATACATATTTCAATCAATTGACAGACTCCATACTTGTATTAGTTCCAAGGGTGTTTATTTAGGTGCTAATAAGTGTAGGGGTTATTGCAATGGGCTGGGTTGATGGTGGAGGAATGTCCAGGATAGAGTCCAGTCTATTGGTATCACAGGTGCATTGTCCAAAGGGGGCATAGGGAGTGGGGCAATGGGCGTTCACGGTGGACAGGGTGACAAAGTGGGACACTAGGGTGACATTCAGGGGAGTTTTGTTTCCTGGCAGGGGTCTTAGAAATTTTCTCTGGCTTCTGCCTGGATTGCTGGGACCTTTTGCGTGGTGGTTCTCCATCTGCAGGGGGAGAGGTGCCAGTGGCCTGTTGTTCCTGTGGCGGGGCCTCCTGTCCACTAGCCTTCAGCGGAGGTGGAGGGCTGTTCATCGGTGTGGCTAGTGTCTGGGGTGTGTTGGTGTGCCACTGCCTCCCTCATGGTGTTGGCCATGTCTGCCAGCACCCCTGCAGTGGTGGCCAGGGTGGTGTGGATGTCCCTCAGGTCCTCCCTGATCCCCAGGTACTGTCCCTACTGGAGCCGCTGGGTCTCCTGCAACTTGGCCAGTATCTGGCCCATCGTCTCCTGGGAATGGTGGTATGCTCCCAGAATGTTGGTGAGTGCCTCGTGGAGAGTCGGTTCCCTGGGTCTGTTTTCCCCATGCCGCACAGCAGTCCTCCCAGCTTCCCTGTTGTCCTGTGCCTCTGTCCCCTGAACTGTGTGCCCACTGCCACTGATCCCAGGTCCCTGATCGTCCTGTGTTTGTGGGTTGCCTGGGTCCCTGTAGTGGTGGACACACTGCTGATTGACGTGTCATGGGGACTGAGGTATGGGCCCACTATGTGGGTGCTGTGCGGGTGTTTCCTGAGGGGGGAGGCTCTGTGCTGGGTTGGGACTGTGCCTTGGTCACCGACTGTCCGGAGGTCACTGATGGGCCATGTTGGTCATCCTGATCCAGGCGTGCAGTGCTGCTGTCATCACTGTGGGCCTTTTCTGGGGAGACTGGTTGTTGCTGGCATCTCCTCTCCGGTGACGTTGTGTTGAGGTCCTGTGTGGATGTAAACGCAGTGTTATTGTTACTGCGTGTGACATCTTGTGCATGGGTATGTTCCCCTCCATGGTTGTTATTACCAAGGCAGCTTTGGCTTGTGTGAGTTGGGATTTGGTTGGCTAAGTGATTGTCACTAGTGTGCATGCTGTGGTGATGGGTGTCCATGCAGGTCTGTGAGTGGTGTCCATGCATTGGTGTTGCATGCAGGGCTTGGTATTGGGATGGGTGGGTTGTGATGGTAGGGTATATGTGAGGTGGTGGGGTGATGGGGTGAGGGTAGGGGTGGGGATATGTGATGGCATGCAGGTAGGGGGGTGAAAGTAGTTAAGAGTTGTCTTACCAGAGTCCAGTCCTCCTGCTACTCCTGCCAGACCCTCAGGATGCATGATTGCCAAGACTTGCTCCTCCCATGTTGTTAGTTGTGGGGGTTCACCGCCAGTCCTTTGTACAGTTATCTGGTGTCTTGCTACCACGGAACGCACCTTCCCCCGTAGGTCGTTCTACCTCTTCCTGATGTCATCCCTTGTTCTGGGGTGCTGTCCCACAGCGTTGACCCTGTCCACGTCTCTCCGTGATAGCTCCATCTTCCTAGCAATGGACGCCTGCTGTACCTGTGATCCGAGTAGCTGTGGCTCTACCCTGATGATTTCCTCCACCATGACCCTTAGCTCCTCCTCTGAGAACCTGGGGTGTCTTTGTGGTGCCATGGGTGTTGTGTGAGTGGTGGGTGTGAGGGTGTGTGGGTTGATGTGTTGGGGTGTGTGTTGTGAGGTGCGTGAATGTTATATGTGTAATGTGTTCTGTGGCTCTGATTCAGTGGATGCTCCTGGCGTGTCTCTCATTTGTAAATTGTTTGTAGTGGTAAAGGGTTGTGGGTAATGTGTGTCTGTGTTTTATAGTGATATCAGTGTGTGGGTGTGGTATGTGTATGTGTCAGGTGTGTGTATTTTGAATTGTCCAATGTGGTGTAGTTTTGTATGTGTGTGTGTATTTTGAGGGCGGCGGTATGTACCGCCAAAGGTTTACTGCGGTTGAATGTCCGCTGCAGTGATTCGTGGGTCATAATGCTGTGGGTGTAGTTCTGTTGGCATAACGGTGTGGGTTTTGGTACCGCCATTTTATCACTGACCTTTGGTGTGGCGGACTTGTGTGTGTGTCTGTATGGTGGTTGATTTCTATGTGGGTCATAATATGTGTAGTGGTATACCTCCGCAGTAGTGGTATGTTGGCGGCAGTAAGCATGGCGGTAAGCGGCACTTACCGCCAATGTCATAATGAGGGCCATAATGTTATGGAGGATGTGAACTTATTAAAATATAAAGTCATCTACTCGATCAGGCATAAATTGCATCAAATTGCATCAATTTTGCATTCAGATGCCATTAAAGTAGAACAATACGTTTGACAATATCCATCTTGTTTTTTAATCCAAATACATTGTTGATGGGCTGATTTCTATGGAATTTAGAACCATCGAACTTTCATGTTAATTGTTAAGATTTGAACTAAGTATACCTTTCTCTAGCCCACAACAAGCCTTATAAACCTTGATGACGTTGATTGACTGGCCGATATCCACCCTTACAATGTATTCACCTTTTAAATAAGAATATTGTGAAACATCAGTTATTAAGCCTTCACTCCAATATATTAGAGGACCATCTCACTGCCAAACAAAGACAGGAGGTTAGGATTAACACCCTAGGGATTAATATGGAAACAGATGCAGATCCTTTCTTATTGAGGCAAAACACAAATAGACACTGTGAGGTATTACATTTAATTTCCAGAAATATTGCAGGTCTAGGAAATAAACTGATTGACTGAGACTTGTAAGAGTGCATTGAGCAGTTCCACCTGTGCTTTTTGCAGAAAACCTGGCTGCTGGAACCTCCACACAAGCCCGGGTACAAGACATTTCATATTAATGCACTAGCCTCTTCAAGTGGCAGACTGTCAGGAGAACTTGTCCTATGGGTAAAAACCTTACTACATTCCTTTCTTGGCATCTTGAGTATATACTCATGCAACATCTTAGGGTTAAGAATAAAAACATCACAAGGGTGTCAGTTATATCTCCTCAGTATTTATGTGAGGCCAAGGAAGAGTGGTACAGAAACCCCAGTATTAGAATTGCTAAGCAGCTTCCTTAATACTTTGAGACAAAATTACATGATTATTCTAGGTGGGGATTTCAATTGTATGTTTGAACCTATAATTGGTTAGAGCTCAGTTTCAGATGAGGAGGATATGGCCTGGGATATACCCTGTCTTGAGAGTGAGACTGTAGCATTATGTACTGTGGCTACTTTGCAATTGGTTCACCTAACTCAAGAACATGGGCTCCGTGCCTGTACTGGTAGGTCTAAATCTGATAATTCTAGTGCATTCACTTTTAAAAGAGGCAACTCTAAATCAAAAATTGATTATGCTATGATCAGTGTAGCCATATGGGACAGAATGTGGAATTTCAAGACAGGCAGCAAGAGAAGACACTGATCACTATCCCTTGCACCTGATGATGCTGGGACTCCTTACTGATGTGCCATCTTTACCCATGAGCTCTACCCTTATTTAACAGTTCAAGGGAAATAATCAAAGGTCAATTAAATGTCTATCTCTAGTTGCCAATTGTGATGTTATTGCCAAGATATACTATGCCTATTCTGATGTTTCATCTCCTTTTGTGTACAGTTCACCCACTGATTTTCACACATTGGATGTCCACGCCTTTTTGCTTGAGAATTTAGGACTCTATCTAAGCAAAGTGCGTAGTCAAGGTAGTGAACGAGGCTTATTGAAAGATCCTCCCACTAATCCTTGGTATTTAAAGGATTGTCGGTCAGCTGAAATGTTATCCATAAAGGCCAAAAAAGTATCTTAGCCATTCAAACGGCAAGAGCGGAATACAAAATATAGCTAGCTACAGCAAAAAGGGATAGGGATGATGCAAACTGGGTCAATCTTATTAATGCATCTAAAAGCAGAGACACCACAATCTTTTGGAAAATAATTGCCCATGGAAATAAGGATTGGCAAATGCAAATTGATGGTTTCATTGATCAAGGAACCTGGGTGTACCATTTTACTAACCTTTATTCCTAGCACCTCAAGGCTGAATATCCATGTCCCTGTGACAACATCAACAATACTAGTGAAGAGTCAACTCACTAGCACTATAACAAATCAATTACACTTCTCTTTGGAAGAGACAATATCAGCTATTGATATTATCCGCGCTCCTGCTCCAGATAAAATTCATGAGGATCTATTGAGGCATGATAAATCTGTTTGGGCTCCGTACATTAACCTAATTTATTGGCCCACAGTGCTCCAGTCCCAGAAACATCGAAAGGTCCCGAAAGAGTGCACATCTGTAAAAAAGGGAATATGCCCTTTAAACTACAGACCAGTCACCCTGCTAGACACCCTGCAAATAGTTTACGTGAGACAGGTCTTAAACAAACTCAGTGATTGAATTGTGGACATCGAGATTTTATTACCGTACCAAGCGGGTTTTACGATAAAGGTCAGCACAATAAACTAGAAGTGCATTTCACAAAGGTAAACGTAGACCAAATGTCTAAGTTTATGACTTTTGGCATTCACAAAGGTAAGTTACGAGTAGTATCTTTAGGTTTTCTTACTCTGGCAGAATCTCCGCACTAAGGGTGGGATTCCTGCACTCGGGGTGAAACACAAAAACCTCTTGTTGTACAACCAAAACATCACAAAATATATAATTGAAAATATTTAATTGATACATGTAGGCACTGGGCAATTACATATGCATCTGTATAGGGTGTGTATTGAAGTGGTAAATTTCTGGAAAAAACACATACCGCTATAAGTGTGTTGAAAAACATCACAAGTTCAAAAAAAAAATTATCCTACAGTTGCTCATTTAACGCTCAGTCATGAGTCATGTAATGTCTTGCACAAACAGAAAAATTGTGAATGTAATATACCACGGTAAGAGCCAAATTTATGAAGCCCCTTTCGCCTTCTTGCGCAACATTTGCACCACATTTGCACCATTTCTTTACACAAATGTGGCGTTAAGGTGGCATTCCCCCCCCTATATTTACAAAGTGGTACAATGCATACATTGTGCCACTTTGTAACTCCTTGCACCACATTATGCCTGTGCCATGCATAATGTGTGCAAGGGGGGCGTTCTGGTGTTAGGCGGCCTGAAAAAATGGTGCAGTGAAATTTAACAGATTTCACTGCACCATTTTTTCTGTAATTTGTATCGCTTGTTCAGAGCAGGCATTACAATGAGGCATCCATTTAAATAAATGGGCCTCCTTGCACTTTGCTACACTAGCATCAAAATTGTTGATGCTAGTGTATCAAAAATTCCACAATAGCATCAAAAGTGTTGGCACTATTGTACTAACTACCACCATGGTGCGCCGGCAGTTAAATATGGCACAACAATGGTGTCGTTGGGTGCCGGTAGGGAGTGCAGAAAAAGTGGCGCAACAGAACTGATGCACTACCATTTCATAAATCTGGGCCTAAATCTATGAACAAACATCAAATTCCGAAGATTCTCCAAAACACACCATACACACCTGTGTCAGTGCTAATCATCCCCCATCCAGCTTCAGCTGAAAGTCATTAGTCAATCACAACCTGGCTGCATACATAAATTTATAGCTGCCACACCCAAACCCTTTCAGATCTTACAACATGTCACTAAATGTGCGTGTGGGTTTGCCAGTTGTCATGCAAAAGAATGATGTGACGAGAAGGAGTACAGAGCGTATCTTCAGACAAAGGATGAACCTCTTTGGGATGTCCAACCAAGATGTGAGCTCCAGATTCCATTTTCCCCTAATTGACATCTTGGATATGGTTTCTGAGTGGGAGTAGTATCTTGATTCTGTGTCCTGCCTCTCTCACGGCATTCCAGCCTAAGTCAAGATCCTAACAGCTCTCCATTTCTTTCCCACTGGGTCAATCCAGAGGGTTTCCCGTGACATTGTGGACATTAGTCAGGCAAGCAAGTCCCGATGCTTGTGTCAGGTTCTGAGCTGCATAAATAGGAGAGTGCATCTTTGCATACACATGTCGCATACACTAGCAGGAAGGCAAAGGTTTGCAGGGATTTCTACATCTTTTCCTGCTTTTCACATGTGGTTGTTGCAATTGATTGTACACCTGTGACACTTCATCCCCCTCACAACAATACACACATCTTCCACAACAGACACTGTTGGCACTCCATCAATATTCAGGGTATTTGTGATGTCAGAGGCTGATTTATAGATGTGCATGCAGTGTTCCCAGGTAGTACACATGACAGCTACATATTCTGCAGGTCACCTCTTGCCAAGCGACTGGCAGAGGGACAATTTGGCAACATGTGGTTTGCAAACAGCAGACAAGTTTGTACATGTTCAAAGTTGTTTATATACAGATCCATCACAATTTAAAACTTTATGTGACACATATATGATGCCAACAGACACTCCATGTACCATTTCATATATTAGTAACTTTACAAATTCAACAGGGTCATGCACTAAGTTATGTACATTTTCTTCCTTAGGTGATGATGCATATTCACTCTGCCCTCATCTCCTCACACCATACAGAAGTGCAATCACTATACCTCAGTTTAGGTACAATAGGGTACACCTACAGACATGAGCCATCATAAAGCATACTCTTGGAACACTAAATTCATGAGTTAGATATCTTGCCCATACAGGGGGTGTGCTGCTGTATGAAGCTGTGGGCAAGATAATAGTAGTCTGTGTCTTATCTGTGTCTTACACAACCTTGCAGTACACCAGAGTTTACACATACCTCGGAACTCTCACGTAGGTCTGAATTCAGAGAAAAGGGCCAACGTACCACACAGAGGGCAGGGTATGTAGGTGAGTGACCTCCTAGTTGGCACTTTTTTCTATTGAGGGCTAGTTGTGTAATAGCTTTTATGTGGTTGCACAGCCCGTTGCAATGGTGACTGGTGGACAATTAACACTCTTTCCATAAATTCCATCCTGAGACTATCCTGTAAGCCATACATATCGTTTGTCAATAACAGATGTTTTCAAGAGTCTAAAGTTAGTCCCTGCTATGGATTTTGTGCCTATGTCCGTGATTAGTGTTGAAAAAGTTGCAAAGGACTCCATTGCCTAAGGGGAGTGTGTGTCACTGCATTTGTGAGATCTTCCTGGACAATGGACATCTGAAACTTTGTCAGCACAGTTTCACAAAGATTGATGCCTATGCATAGGTCAGTGAGGTTTGACACCGTGAACAAGAATGAAACCTACAGGTATATGTGAAACAGAACATTTTACAATTAGGTTTCGCGCAACATTTGCACCACATGTGCACCATTTCTTCACACAAATGTGGCGTTAAGGTGGCATTCCCCCCCTATATTTACAAAGTGGTACAATGCATACATTGTGCCACTTTGTAACTCCTTGCGCCACATTATGCCTGTGCCATGCATAATGTGTGCAAGGGGGGCGTTCTGGTGCTAGGCGGCCTGAAAAAATGGTGCAGTGAAATCTAACAGATTTCACTGCACCATTTTTTCTGTCATTTGTATCGCTTGTTCAGAGCAGGCATTTCAATGATGCATCCATTTAAATAAATGGGCCTCCTTGCACTTTGCTACACTAGCATCAAAATTGTTGATGCTAGTGTATCAAAAATTCCACAATAGCATCAAAAGTGTTGGCACTATTGTACTAACTACCACCATGGTGCGCCGTCAGTTAAATATGGCACAACAATGGTGTCGTTGGGTGCCGGTAGGGAGTGCAGAAAAAGTGGCGCAACAGAGCTGATGCACTACCATTTCATAAATCTGGGACTAAATCTATGAACAAACATCAAATTCCGAAGATTCTCCAAAACACACCATACACACCTGTGTCAGTGCTAATCATCCCCCATCCAGCTTCAGCTGAAAGTCATTAGTCAATCACAACCTGGCTGCATACATACATTTATAGCTGCCACACTCAAACCCTTTCAGATCTTACAACATGTCACTAAATGTGCTTGTGGGATTGCCAGTTGTCATGCAAAAGAATGATGTGACGAGAAGGAGGAGTGCAGAGCGTATCTTCAGACAAAGGATGAACCTCTTTGGGATGTCCAACCAAGATGTTAGCTCCAGATTCCATTTTCCCCTTATTGACATCTTGGATTAGGTTTCTGAGTGGGAGTAGTATCTTGGGGCCAGATGTAGCAAATAAAAAATTTGCGAGTTACAAAGTGCGAGTCCATGCGACTCGCAATTTGCAACTCGCAAATTGGTATGCAGTACGGTGTCTCAGACACCGACTGCGACTCGCTATGGGGTCGCAATGACCCACCTCATCAATATTCATGAGGTGGGTCGCAAATTGCAGCCCCATAGCGAGTATAGGCACTCGCAAACATGGAGGCCTGCTGTCGTCAGCAGACCTCCATGTTCGTGACTGCTTTCAATAAAGCAGTTTTTTTTTTTTAAGTGTAGCCCGTTTTACTTAAAGGAAAACGAGCTGCACTTAAAAAAAAAAACGAAACCTTTAGTTTCGTTTTTTTTTCAGGGCAGGTAGTGGTCCGTTGAACCACTACCTACCCTGAAAAAATTGTTTTGGGTCCATTCACAAAGTGGAAGGGGTCCCATTGGGACCCCTTCCAATTTGCGAGTGGGTTACCATCCACTTGAAGTGGATGGTAACTGCGACACCATTTGCGACCGCGTAGGCGGTCGCAAATGGTATTGCATACCACTCAGAATCGCAAATAGGAAGGGAACACCCCTTCCTATTTGCGATTCTGCAATGCATATTGCGAGTCGGTCCCGACTCGCAATATGCATTTCTGCATAGCAAAGAGGCATTTGCGCCTCCAAACGGCGATTTTCGCCATTTGCGAGGCGCAAATCCTTTGCTACATCTGGCCCTTGATTCTGTGTCCTGCCTCTCCCATGGCATTCCAGCCTAAGTCAAGATCCTAACAGCTCTCCATTCCTTTCCCACTGGGTCAATCCAGAGGGTTTCCTGTGACATTGTGGACATTAGTCAGGCAAGCAAGTCCCGATGCTTGTGTCAGGTTCTGAGCTTCATAAATAGGAGAGTGCATCTTTACATACACATGTCGCATACACTAGCAGGAAGGCAAAGGTTTGCAGGGATTTCTACATCTTTTCCTGCTTCTCACATGTGGTTGTTGCAATTGATTGTACACATGTGACACTTCAGCCACCTCACAACAATACACACATCTTCCACAACAGACACTGTTGGCACTCCATCAACATTCAGGGTATTTGTGATGTCAGTGGCTGATTTATAGATGTGCATGCAGTGTTCCCAGGTAGTACACATGACAGCAACATATTCTGCAGGTCACCTCCTGCCAAGCGACTGGCAGAGGGACAATTTGGCAACATGTGGTTTGCAAACAGCAGACAAGTTTGTACATGTTCAAAGTTGTTTATATACAAATCCATCACAATTTAAAACTTTGTGTGACACATATATGATGCCAACAGACACTCCATGTACCATTTCATATATTAGTAACTTTAAAAATTCAACAGGGTCATGCACTATGTTATGTACATTTTCTTCCTTAGGTGTTGATGCATATTCACTCTGCCCTCATCTCCTCACACCATACAGAAGTGCAATCACTATACCTCAGTTTAGGTACAATAGGGTACACCTACAGACATGAGCCATCATAAAGCATACTCTTGGAACACTAAATTAATGAGTTAGATATCTTGCCCATACAGGGGGTGTGCTGCCGTATGAAGCTGTGGGCAAGATAATAGTAGTCTGTGTCTTATCTGTGTCTTACACAACCTTGCAGTACACCAGAGTTTACACATACCTCGGAACTCTCACGTAGGTCTGAATTCAGAGAAAAGGGCCAAC
The DNA here is from genome assembly GCF_031143425.1 of Pleurodeles waltl. NCBI lineage: Eukaryota > Metazoa > Chordata > Amphibia > Caudata > Salamandridae > Pleurodeles > Pleurodeles waltl. The sequence goes on along the minus strand of NC_090449.1, from coordinate 806,702,674 downwards.
GTACCACACAGAGGGCAGGGTATGTAGGTGAGTGACCTCCTAGTTGGCCCTTTTTTCTATTGAGGACTAGTTGTGTAATAGCTTTTATGTGGTTGCACAGCTCGTTGCAATGGTGACTGGTGGACAATTAACACTCTTTCCATAAATTCCATCCTGAGACTATCCTGTAAGCCATACATATAGTTTGTCAATAACAGATGTTTTCAAGAGTCTAAAGTTAGTCCCTGCTATGGATTTTGTGCCTATGTCCGTGATTAGTGTTGAAAAAGTTGCAAAGGACTCCATTGCCTAAGGGGAGTGTGTGTCACTGCATTTGTGAGATCTTCCTGGACAATGGACATCTGAAACTTTGTCAGCACAGTTTCACAAAGATTGATGCCTATGCATAGGTCAGTGAGGTTTGACACCGTGAACAAGAAGGAAACCTACAGGTATATGTGAAAGAGAACATTTTACAATTAGGTTTCGCGCAACATTTGCACCACATTTGCACCATTTCTTTACACAAATGTGGTGTTAAGGTGGCATTCCCCCCCCTATATTTACAAAGTGCTACAATGCATACATTGTGCCACTTTGTAACTCCTTGCGCCACATTATGCCTGTGCCATGCATAATGTGTGCAAGGGGGGCGTTCTGGTGCTAGGCGGCCTGAAAAAATGGTGCAGTGAAATTTAACAGATTTCACTGCACCATTTGTTCTGTCATTTGTATCGCTTGTTCAGAGCAGGCATTACAATGATGCATCCATTTGAATAAATGGGCCTCCTTGCACTTTGCTACACTAGCATCAAAATTGTTGATGCTAGTGTATCAAAAATTCCACAATAGCATCAAAAGTGTTGGCATTATTGTACTAACTACCACCATGGTGCGCTGTCAGTTAAATATGGCACAACAATGGTGTCGTTGGGTGCCGGTAGGGAGTGCAGAAAAAGTGGCGCAACAGAGCTGATGCACTACCATTTCATAAATCTGGGCCTAAATCTATGAACAAACATCAAATTCCGAAGATTCTCCAAAACACACCATACACACCTGTGTCAGTGCTAATCATCTCCCATCCAGCTTCAGCTGAAAGTCATTAGTCAATCACAACCTGGCTGCATACATAAATTTATAGCTGCCACACTCAAACCCTTTCAGATCTTACAACATGTCACTAAATGTGCTTGTGGGATTGCCAGTTGTCATGCAAAAGAATGATGTGACGAGAAGGAGGAGTGCAGAGCGTATCTTCAGACAAAGGATGAACCTCTTTGGGATGTCCAACCAAGATGTGAGCTCCAGATTCCATTTTCCCCTTATTGACATCTTGGATATGGTTTCTGAGTGGGAGTAGTATCTTGATTCTGTGTCCTGCCTCTCCCACGGCATTCCAGCCTGAGTCAAGATCCTAACAGCTCTCCATTTCTTTCCCACTGGGTCAATCCGGAGGGTTTCCCGTGACATTGTGGACATTAGTCAGGCAAGCAAGTCCCGATGCTTGTGTCAGGTTCTGAGCTGCATAAATAGGAGAGTGCATCTTTGCATACACATGTCGCATACACTAGCAGGAAGGCAAAGGTTTGCAGGGATTTCTACATCTTTTCCTGCTTCTCACATGTGGTTGTTGCAATTGATTGTACACATGTGACACTTCATCCCCCTCACAACAATACACACATCTTCCACAACAGACACTGTTGGCACTCCATCAACATTCAGGGTATTTGTGATGTCAGTGGCTGATTTATAGATGTGCATGCAGTGTTCCCAGGTAGTACACATGACAGCAACATATTCTGCAGGTCACCTCCTGCCAAGCGACTGGCAGAGGGACAATTCGGCAACATGTGGTTTGCAAACAGCAGACAAGTTTGTACATGTTCAAAGTTGTTTATATACAGATCCATCACAATTTAAAACTTTGTGTGACACATATATGATGCCAACAGACACTCCATGTACCATTTCATATATTAGTAACTTTAAAAATTCAACAGGGTCATGCACTATGTTATGTACATTTTCTTCCTTAGGTGATGATGCATATTCACTCTGCCCTCATCTCCTCACACCATACAGAAGTGCAATCACTATACCTCAGTTTAGGTACAATAGGGTACACCTACAGACATGAGCCATCATAAAGCATACTCTTGGAACACTAAATTCATGAGTTAGATATCTTGCCCATACAGGGGGTGTGCTGCTGTATGAAGCTGTGGGCAAGATAATAGTAGTCTGTGTCTTACCTGTGTCTTACACAACCTTGCAGTACACCAGAGTTTACACATACCTCGGAACTCTCACATAGGTCTGAATTCAGAGAAAAGGGCCAACGTACCACACAGAGGGCAGGGTATGTAGGTGAGTGACCTCCTAGTTGGCACTTTTTTCTATTGAGGAGTAGTTGTGTAATAGCTTTTATGTGGTTGCACAGCCCATTGCAATGGTGACTGGTGGACAATTAACACTCTTTCCATAAATTCCATCCTGAGACTATCCTGTAAGCCATACATATAGTTTGTCAATAACAGATGTTTTCAAGAGTCTAAAGTTAGTCCCTGCTATGGATTTTGTGCCTATGTCCGTGATTAGTGTTGAAAAAGTTGCAAAGGACTCCATTGCCTAAGGGGAGTGTGTGTCACTGCATTTGTGAGATCTTCCTGGACAATGGACATCTGAAACTTTGTCAGCACAGTTTCACAAAGATTGATGCCTATGCATAGGTCAGTGAAGTTTGACACCGTGAACAAGAATGAAACCTACAGGTATATGTGAAACAGAACATTTTACAATTAGGTTTCATCCTTAGATTTTTGAAATAGTTATACTCCAAACAAACACACATTCCCTATTGATTATATGAGGCGTGCTGTATGGCACATTGTACTTTGGCAGTGTTTGAAACCTAATGATCCACTCACTGGACATTGTATAAATCACACCATACAAAAAAATAAATTACTATGTACTGTCAATTACAAAACCAATTTGATGTCAGTGTTTGAGAGGCATTAGTTGTGGTGTTGACATAGGGTCTGATTCACAAAAGTAAACTTACACATTTGTGTAACTCTGTGATTGTCTACTATTCACAACGAGAGCTACAACTAATATCATTACAATTGCAGAACCTCCTTATATGAAAAGATAGGGCTTTTTCTGGGTGGAGGCTCCAAAGTCTTAAAGATACTAGTTTTCCATTCCACTATGAAAAAAACAATGTTTAACTTACATAAAAGTGTACGTTTACTTTTGTGATTCAGGCTCATAGTGGAGCTAGGGTTGTGAAAATCTTGAGTGGCTATGCTACACTGTTTTCCCACATTGTCACATGAGGAGTTGCTTGATGAACTACTAAAATACTACACACTCCTATCACCATGCTTCCTATGTGATGTACTCAGACAGTACTAATTGCACACTGGTAAGTTTTTGTGCTGAGTTGAGTATAAGATTAGTAACAGTAATTCTGTGTACTGCTACTCAGGTGGCAGTGTAGTGATATGTATATAATATGTACAACATGGGACAAAATTACAAATCCGCCAGCCCAAAGGTCAGTGTTAAACTGTCTGTACCAACATGCATACCGTTACGCCAACAAAACAACGCCCACCACATCATGACCCACGAATCACCACGGCGAACATTCAGTGATGGTAAACCATTGGCAGTATGCACCACCGCGCTCAGAATGGACACCCAAATAAAAACAACACTACATAGGCCAATACCAAAAACACACACCTGACACTCATTCACACAACACACCCACCCACTCACAGCACCATAAAACAAACACCCACATTACCCACAACCCTTTACAAACAACAATTACTGCCAGGAGATTGACATGAACAGCACAGAGACAACTAGACACACACACCACATACACCCGTACATCCCTCATGCACCCCACATCACACAACCCACCACATTACTCAACACATTCTCACCAACACACACCACACAACATCCATTTCCCCACTAAGGTACCCCCATTTCACTGATGAGGAGTTAAGGGTCATGGTGGAGGAAATAGTCAGGGTAGACCCACAGCTGTTTGGAGCACAGGTACAGCAGATGTCCATTGCCAGGAAGATGGAGCTATGGTGGGGAATTGTGGACAGGGTGAATGCCGTGGGACAGCACCCAAGAAAAAGGGACAACATCAGGAAGAGGTAAAACAACCTATAGGGGAAGGTGAGTCTCATGGCAGCAAGGCACCAGCTCGCCATCCAGAGGACTTGTGATGGACCCCCACCTCCTCCCCCACCGCTCACAGCATGGGAAGAGCAAGTCTTGGCATTCCTGCATCCAGAGGGACTCGCTGTAGTAGCCGGAGGACTGGACACTGGTGAGTCAATATTTACTACTTATCACCCCACATTCCTGCATGCCATCACAACCCCCTCACCCTCACTCCCATTACTCCACTCCATCCCACACGCTGCACCTACACATATGACTAACCCTAATGCCAAACCAATGCATGGACAGTCCTCCCAGCCCTGCATGGACGCCCATCACTAAAGCATGCACAGGGAAACTAACAATCCCACAATACATCACCATACACAAACAAAGGTGGCAGGGCAACAGCAACGATAGACAGGAAGCCAGGGTTGTACAATATGTCACATACATGAAGCATAATACATCATTTACATCCCCATAGGTGCCCCAGCCAATGTCAGCGGAGGGGAGGTACCACGACTATCCAGTCCCCCAACAGAAGATGCCCCCAGTGATGACAGTAACTCTGGACTTCAGGATCTGGATCACCAACCTGGCCCATCAGGGACCAATGGATAGTGGGTCATCCCAGCCCACTCACAGTCCACCACAGAGCCTCCCCCATCAGTATCCAACACCACTGCACCCACCCAGCGTACCCACACCTCTGTCCCCAGGACACATCAATAAGCAGTGTGCCCACCTGTACAGGGACCCCAGTCCACACCTAACACCCAAGACAATGAGGGACCTGGGGTCAGTGGCAGTGGGCACACCGTTCAGGGGAAAGAGGCACAGGCCAACAGGAACACTGGGAGGACTGCTGTGTGCCATAGGAGGACATGCCCAGGGCACCAACTCTACAGGAGGCACTCACTGAGATCCTGGGGGCCTATCAACATTCCCAGGACACGATGGGCCAGATCCTTGACAACATGCAGGAGAACAGGCGGCTGCAGGAGGAACAGTATTAGGGGATCAGGGAGGACTTGCAGGCCTTCAACACCACCTTGATCTCCATAGCAAGGGTGCTGGCACACATGGCCAACATCATGAGGGAAGCAACTACACAGTAGCGGGGCCCTACCACTAGTCAGTCTATTGACCAACCCTCCATTTCTGCTGCAGCTAGTGGGCAGGAGGCCCCGCCACAGGACCCACAGGCCACCAGCACCCCTCCCCCTGCAGAAGGTGAACCCCGCAAACGTTCCCTGCCACCCAGACAGAAGCCAGAGTCACTTGCCTAGACCACTGCCAGCAAATGAGACTCTCCTGACTGTCCCCCTAGTGCCCCACATTGTCAACTTGTCCACTTTGATCTACCTTTGCTCCCCTTCCTATGGCCCCTTGGATACTGGACCTGTGCTACAAACAGACTGGAACACTACCATGGTCTTTCCTCCACCATCACCCCATTCCATTGCTCTTTCCCTTCAATTTCATAGCACTACGATAAACACCCTTGAGCACAACTTGACTAGTAGTATTTTATGTGTTGAAAATGTGCATTTATGAAAAGTCACACCTTGTGCAAATGATCTGAACACTGTGGGAGCATAGACATAATGATCTGTAGATGTCTGTAGTCATCACATCAGTACACAGTTGTTATATCACCAACATCTGTAAAATGACAAGCCATAGGTGACTGTAAGTTGAGATGCAGAGGAGTTAATGCCATCATGCTACAGCCACACAGAAAACATCAATGGTCAGAGAGGAATGCTCAGTTGCACTGTCTCATCTGTGTGTCATTAGAGGTATTGACGTACGATTTTCTGTGTCCTCATCCTCTGCCTCCTCATCCTCACTGTCCACAGGGTCAACTGCTGTCACAGGGGCATCTCTAGTCTCCTCCTCCTACAGAAAAGGTACATGCCGTCTGAGGGCCAGGTTGTGCAACATGCAGCATGTCATTGCTATCTGGCAGACCTTCCCGGGTGAGTAGCACAGGGATCCACCTCTCAGATGGAGGCACCTGAATCTAGCCTTCAGGAGCCCGAAGGTCCTCTAGATGATCCTTCTGGTTCACCCATGTGCATCATTGTAACGATTCTCAGCCCCTGTCCTGGCATTCCTAACAGGGGTCAGGAGCCACGCTTAGTTTGGGTAGCCAGAGTCACCTGCAAATATTGAGGGACAACATTTAGCCTCACACAATGCTATGGGGATGACAGCTGAAGGCATACACTAACATACAGTGTTTGGGGACCCTGGCTCACCTATTAGCCACACCCTGTGCCTCTGCATTTGGGCCATCAGATTTGGGATGCTGCTATTCCTCAGGACAAAGGCGTCATGCACCGACCTGGGATACTTGGCAGTGATGTGAGAGATGTACTGGTCCTCCACGCACACCATTTGCACATTCATTGAGTGGAAACTCTTACGATTCCTGAACACCTGTTCATTCTGGCTGGGGGGACTACCGCTATATGTATCCCGTCAATCGCCCCAACAATATTAGGGATATGTCCCATTGCATTGAATCCAGCCTTCACAGTGGCCAAATCTTCCACCTGGGGGAAAGCTATGTAGCTGCACATGTGTTTCACCAGGGCACACAAAACTCTTGCCAGCATGATTGAAAACATTGACTGTGACATTCCTGCTGCCAAGCCCACTGTCACTTGGAAAGAACCAGTTGCCAGGAAATGGAGCACTGAGAGCACTTCCACAAGAGGGGGATCCCAGTTGGATGACAGATAGCTGAAATCAGGTCAGGCTCCAGTTGGGCACACAGGTCTGTGATTGTGTCTCTGTCCAGTCTATAGGTGAGTATAATGTGCCTGTCCTCCAGTGTAGCCAAGTCCACAAGGGGTCTGTACACGGGGGTTGTCTCCTCCTCCTATTCATCCGCAGTGATAGGTATCTAAGAGACACAAGAGTGAGTAGGCTGTCACAATTTGAACAATGGAACCACCACCTCAGTGTACATAGTGCATTTATATGATGGGACAGTGGGAATGTCGAGGTATGTGATAATCTAGGGTGTGACGCAGTTAAGGTTGATATGATTGTTGTCCACCAACATGAAATGGCGGCCGTCTCTCCTGTATGTAGGGACAGATGGAAGTGAGGTAACTCAGCCGAAGCTGGGTGTTGTGACGCCTTCCAATTCCTCATTGGATAATATGGGGCTCTTTGGAGTACAGTGGCCAATGGTGACTGTGTACACTGCCGCAGACGTGACCACCATTTTCTATCAGATTCCTCACTTGTTTCCTGACCCTCAATAGGAGAACACCTACACTACTTGTGCTACTGTGACCTGTGTCTGGAACCTACTATGGCCCCTGCCTTCACTGCAGAGGAGTTGGGCCTCCAGACCAACAGGTGATTACATCTTGGACATGATGCATGTGTGAAGGACACATGGAGATGTGTGTGCAAGCATTGTGTCATGGGGGGATGTCTTGTGGTGGTGTACATTGTGTGCGCCGGCCGATGTGTTTGCCAATGGTGATGGAAACAGGATTTGCGGGCCATATGTATGACTGGTTAGATTATGGGGTCGGCGGGTGCCGCCCGCTGGGCGGAAACCGCCCAAACACCGCCCCGCAGTCAAATGACCGCGGGGAGCATTCTGACTTTCCCGCTGGGCCGGCGGGCGATCTTCAAAAGATCGCCCGCCGGCCCAGCGGGAAAGCCCCAGCAAAGATGAAGCCGGCTCCGAATGGAGCCGGAGGATTTGCTGGGGTGCGACGGGTGCAGTTGCACCCGTCGCGATTTTCAGTGTCTGCCAAGCAGACACTGAAAATCTTAATCGGGCCCTGTTAGGGGGCCCCACGACACCCGTTCCCGCCAGCCTCTTCCTGGCGGTGTAAACCGCCAGGAACAGGCTGGCGGGAAGGGGGTCGGAATCCCCATGACGGCGCTACATGCAGCGCCGCCATGGAGGATTCCCTGGGGCAGGGGAAAACCGGCGGGAAACCGCTGGTTCCCCTTTTCTGACCGCGGCTTTACCGCTGCGGTCAGAATTGCCCCGGAAGCACCGCCAGCCTGTTGGCGGTGCTTCCTCTGCCCTGGTGGTTACAAACCGCCAGGGTCAGAATGAGGGCCTATATGTGTAATGGTGTCCTCCTGTCTGTAGTACCTCTGCACGTCTGGGCCCATTACAAGAAGGGATTATGGCGTGCCATCGCCAAATACGTGGGGACCCTGGGGGTCTATGGCAGGCAGAGCACCCACTGTTGGAAACGGTGGGAGGACCTGACACGCTGGGCATGGCCTCCCAACGAGGAAGGAGTGCCCGTCCGAACCTGACCCCCTTATGGCCAGTATACTGGCAGTGGCCTTACCGGAGCTGGATGGGTGCTTGAGAGCTTCACAGCAGCCACAAGGGGGTGAGTACAGTGGGTGTTACGACTATAATTGGTAGGTGGCATGGGGTCCAGGTGGTGGGTGTCAGTTAGTGGGTGCCCCTTAATGGCAGGTCAGACATTGCAGCATGATCCAGCTCAACAGAAATGGGTGTATGGCAAATGCAGGTAACCTAGCTTGTTAGAATTCCATGTCAGTGAGGGCTCTGTGAGTCCAAGGAGGGGTGCAGTTGGCGGTGTTTGGCCCTCATGTTGCAGCTGAATCTAACCGAATCACTTGCAGTGCAATGCATAGTCCTCAATCGTGATCCCTGTGTGTGATGGTGCTGCGTATGCCAACTGTGGTGTTGGTGCAGTATTTGGCCCAACGTTTCCTTTCTCTCTCTCCTCCTCTTTTTTCTTCTGTCATCTTGTCCATGTGTGCATTAGCATTATCTGGCAGAGGAGCAGGGGCACTGGTGACTGAGGGAGCTGCATCCCACAGGACCCTGGAGGCAGAGTCCATTGATGCCGAGGGAACCAGTGGGACGGAGGGCGAGGTGAGCACCACAGCGGAGACAGGAGGTGACAACACAGACTCAGATACCTTCATCGATGGAAGCTCCCTGGAGGTGGCGGACACCTCTGTGACCACCCCGGATCCAGGTACACCCGCCACTCCCCGTACCAGCACTGCCCTCCCAGTAGTACCTCAGCAAGTTGCCTGTGCCCGCTCATCCAGGAGGGTGGGCATCTTCTTCGCCCCAGGTACCTCAGGTCCTGCCCTAGTGAGCCCTGCTGCCCTGAGTGAGGAGGCTGTTGACCTTCTGCGATCCATCTCTGTAGGGCAGTAAACAATTGTGAATGCCATCCAGGGGCTGGCATCCCAGATGCAGCAATGCAATGCATTCCTAGAGGGCATCCACGATGGATTGGCGGCCCAACAGAGATCAATTCAGGCTCTGGCCTCCTCTCAGATGGCAGCCATTGTCCCTGTTCCTACCGTCCCCCCTGCAACTACCACTTCCCAGTCCCAGTCTCCTCAACCCCAAGCCCTCCCATGCACAGATAGAGACGAGTATGCACACAAGACATCACACGAGAGTGGCACAGTCAAAGACAGGCACCACACTTCATCCGACAAGCACTCACGCAAACACCAGACAGTTGCAGACACAACCAAATCCTCTGCCTCCACTGTCTCCGTCTCCTCCTCCTCCTCCACCTCCCTCACAGTCACGTCCACACTCATACCTGCATGGACTGCATCAACATCCACAACCAGCATCACCACACCAACCATCACACACACCTCACTAGCAGACACCTCCACTACATCCATCCATGCGTCCCCTGGGTCCTCTCCCACCCTGTCTGTTCCCCCCTTCTGAAGGACACAAACGCAAGCACTCAACAACAGCCATCCACCTCACATCAGCACACGGCCCATGCACCTACACCCAAGTCCAGCAGACATACACCTCCAACAACCACTCCCTCAACCTCCACTCCCATCCCTCCTCTATCATCCCGCCCCACCGTCTCTCAGAAGCTTTTCCTTGCCCAACTTGACCTCTTCCCCCCACTCCCCCCGTCTGGCCTGTAAGAGCTGTGTCCCAATGACCCATCCCAGCACCTCAGTCAAACAGTCCACGCGGACATTGGAGGCATCGCTTAGTCGTGGTGGCAAGACAGTGAAGGATCCCACTCTGTCAGCCAGGAAGATTAAGGATACAACACCTCCTGCCATGAAGAGGAAGAAGCCCTCAACTCCTGCCATGAAGGGGAAGGAGCCCACACCACCTGCCCTGAAGGGGAAGAAGCCCTCGACTCCTGGCAGGAAGTCTAAGGAGCCCGCACATCCTGCCATGAAGGGGAGAAGCGCTCAACCCCTCTAGGAAGGGTAAGGATCCCACAGCTCCTGCCATGAAGGGGAAGATGCCCTCAACTCCAGCAGAGGCTGTCAGGGTGACACAACCACCACCAGTGGTCACAGACGCCTCACTGCCAGCTGAGGAAGTGCATCCCACTCCTCCTGCAGAGGCTGCCCAGGAGACACCTTCACTTGCTGCGAAAGTGCAGCCCTCACCTCCAGCAGAGGCTGCCCAGGAGGCACCTTCACCTGATGACACAGTGCAGCCCTCACCTCCAGATGAGACAGTGCAGCCCTCACCACCAGCAGAGGGCATGTAGGCCACCCTCCAGGGACTGCTACAAGGGGCCCCCTCCAGAGGCAGTGTGCATGTTCCCCACCTGAGAGACTGTGGCCTTGCACTCCCCAACAGAGAGAAATGAGCATGGATCCTCTTCCAGAAGCAGTGGGCAAGTCCGACACCTGAGAGACTGTGACCTTGCACTCCCCAGCAGAGAGAAATGGACATGGAGCCCCCTCCAGAAGCAGTGGGCATGTTCCCCACTTGAGAGACTGTGACCTTCCACTCCCCAGAAGAGAGAAATGGTCATGGAGCCACCTCCAGAAGCAGTGGGCATGTTCCCCACCTGAGAGACAGTGACCTTGCACTCCCCAGCAGAGAGAAATGGACATGGAGCCCCCTCCAGAAGCAGTGGGCATGTTCCCCACCTGAGAGACTGTGACCTTGCACTTCCCAGAAGAGAGAAATGGGCATGGAGCCCCCTCCAGAAGCAATGGGCAAGTCAGGCACTTGAGAAACTGTGACCTTGCACTCCCCAGCAGAGAGAAATGGGCATAGAGCCCCCTCCAGAAGCAGTGGGAAAGTCATCCACCTGAGAGACTGTGACCTTGCACTCCCCAGCAGAGAGAAATGGGCAAGGAGCCCCCTCCAGAAGCAGTGGGCATGTTCCCCTCCTGGGAGACTGTGATCTTGCACTCCCCAACAGAGAGAAATGGACATTGGGCCCCCTCCAAAACCAGTGGGCATGTTTCCTTATTCGGCTGAGGTGCCCCCACACCCCATCCCCCTGAGGTGCCTGCCCACTTGCAAACTGATGCCCCTGCAGACCTCTATCCGCATGATGTCAGGATTCGAGTTGGGCCTTGGACTGTGCCCTATGGCCATTTGGGCCCTTAGTACTTTGGACTGGGCATTGGCCCTTTATGTACATTGGTACATATCTGTTTTTCATACAGTTTGTTCTTTGGGTAGCTGTTCACAATCAATACTTTCTGTCAGAGTCACCAAATCCTCGGGGTCTGCGCACGTTCCCAACAAGACAGCTCCAATACTCTGATCAGAATGTCACAGAGTCTAAGAGAGTCCAAGTGGGGAAAAGGGGATTAGGTAGGGAACAGCAGGGATGGAGACCTGTAGGAAGCAAAAGGTGAAAACACACAATTTCAAGATTATATCATATTAATCTTTACTAGACTATGATTCTAAACATCGTCATACTGTAACCATGGATAACTTAAGCATGGACTAAATAACTAGGCCTCAAGACGTCTGGTTACCTGAGAAGGAATCAAGAATGATTAATACAACTTCTCAATGAACCTATTAATTAAATGTTACACATTGACTAGGAATATAAGAACCCTCTAGAAGGATGTTTTCAAAATCAAACATGGTCTTTTTGCACGAGGACAAGAAAATAATCTGAGCCTTTTTTTCTGGATCACAATAGGAGTTGTATTAAGGGACTTATTATGCACATTTAATGTAACATCTAGAATGTTAACACTTCGTTTTCAATGCAGAAACATGAATTGCGCACATTGCTGGTTTCAACAAGAAAATGCAAAATGCCATGAAATGATCACGCACACTGCAAGCGATCCGAAACATCAAGTTTTAATTGCAGGAGTGAATCACACGTCTTGCCGATTCGAATGTCACCTTGTAAATGCCAGGAAATGGTATCGCACAATGAATATCAAGAGTTACACACAAGCAATGAATCGCGCTTCTTGCCGATTCAAATGTCACCATGTAAATGCCAAGAAATTGTAGCGCAAAATGAGTATCAAACGGTAAACACAAGGAATGATTTGCGCGACTTGCCGATCCGAATGCCACCATGTAACTGCCAAGAAATGGTAGAGCACAATGAACATCAAGAGTTAAACACAAGGAATGAATCGTGCGTCTTGCCGATTCGAATGCCACCATGTAAATGCCAAGAAATGGTTGCTCACAATGAGTAACAAGAGTTACATACAAGGAATAATCGCGCTTCTTGCCGATTCAAATGTCACCATGTAAACGCCAAGAAATGGTAGCGCACAATGAGTATCAAACGGTAAACACAAGGAATGAATCACGCGACTTGCCGATCCGAATGCCACTATGTAACTGCCAGGAAATGGTAGCGCACAATGAATATCAAGAGTTAAACACGAGGAATGAATCGCGCGTCTTGCCGATTCGAATGCCACCATGTAACTGCCAAGAAATGGTAGCGCACAATGAATATCAAGAGTTAAACACGAGGAATGAATCGCGCATCTTGCCGATTCAGATGCCACCATGTAACTGCCAAGAAATGGTAGTGCACAATGAATATCAAGAGTTAAACACGAGGAATGAATCACACGTCTTGCAATTCGAATGCCACCATGTAACTGCCAGGAAATGGTAGCGCACAATGAATATCAAGAGTTAAACAAGAGGAATGAATCACATGTCTTGCCGATTCGAATATCGATATGAAAATGCCAGAAAAACCAAGAGCACATTCACACGCACAAGGTAAAATCTCTCAACATGAAAATTAGGCTCAAGAACTCGAATGCCTTCGAAAACGGGATCGGGGGGCCCAGCCCGACCTCCGTCTTACCGCCCTGATCAAGGATCACCAATGTAATGAAGGCCAAAGGAATGGAAGATCAAAGCAGACCTCCGGAACAGGAGCTCAGGAAGTTGCTGCTGCTCTGCATCTGGAACTCTGAATAGTGAGCACGTGGAGCTGGGCTGGCTCCCTTATATAGAGTCTGGCTCAGCCCACAAACCACACCCAGTCATGCTGCAGAGAAAGCTTCTAGAAAGCCCTGGAAAGGGACCACACCCTGACACACTCTGAAAGCCTGCAGCAATACATTGCAAATGAACAGTATTTATAAGCATCTTGAATATAAGTCTTCAGGATTAAACTCTGCAATGCAAAAGGTTAAACAACAGCATAACAGCATAATGCATGAATTATGTTATCTCATAAGTGCTGGGTTTTTGCATTCCAGTCGCCCGTAGAGCGCGCATTGCCCTGATGTTGACAGTACTCCGATCTCCCAGATGCGCTCTAGGGCTTGGCTTGCCTGGATTGAGACAATTAAAACTCCTCACGAGTAGTGGAGCATGAATATCAGATGCGGAAACCCATGAGTTACTTTCAAATAACCTTTCCACGAGATTAAGTACCATAGGTTACGCCCTCTCAATTTGGAATCCAACACCTTCTTGACTTCGTATTCCACTTCCCCCTGTACCAGAACTGGAGCTGGATGAGGGCGGACTTTCTGGACTGCCTTTTTCAAGAAGGAAGTGTGGAACACTGGATAAATACGTAATGACCTTGGTAATTGCAGTTTATAGGTCACAGGATTGATTTGTTGAAGGACAGTGTAGGGATCTATGAATCTTGGATTAAACATGTGCTCTTTCTTAAAGTCTATGGTAGTCATTACAACCCTGGCAGTCGGTGTTAAAGCGGCGGTAAGACCGCAAACAGGCCTGCGGTAAAAAAATGGAATTACGACCGTGGCGGAAACCGCCAAAATAGACAGCCACTTTAACACTCCGACCGCCACGGAGGTACAAACAAACAGCGCAGCGGTAACCGCCAACAGACAGGCAGGAGACAATGTACTGCCCACAGTATTACAACCCGCCAATCCGCCACCTTTTCCAGGGCGGATTCACCACTACAAAAACACGGCGGAAACAGGACTTCGAAGGGAAAAACTCACCTCTACACACCCCACGAGGAACCAGGACGCCATGGAACCAGAGCTCCAGATTTTTTCAGCCTTTATCTTCCTGCTCCTCTACCAGGAGCACGAACGCCGGCGGCGAAGACAACGGTGAGTACTGCACCTATGACACAGGGGAGGGGGGAGGGAAAAAACAGTGACACACACACGCAACACCCCCACCCTCTACAACACACACGCAAATACATATTGATACATCACAGTTACACCCCCCCAACCTCCTGGAAGAATGCAAGGACAAAAGGAAATGAGTTGAATAATTGTGATATATTCAATTACATACATCAAAAATATTTACAAATATATACATTTATACTATATACAATTAAATACACCAAGAACACAAGCCAAGGGAGTCCACCATCATAGTCCGTGGATCACTGGGCCCAAAGGCATGGGCAAGGCCCACACAAGATACCCGAACAAGATGGAGAGAACACTGCAGGGGCATCAGATAGAAAGAAAACAGGCACCTCAGGGGGAAGGGAACGGGGGGCACCTCAGCCGGTTGAGTGCACGACACCAAATCCACGAGGGGGCCCCATGCCCACTGTGCAATCCTGGGGAGTGCAAAGCCACAGTCTCTCAAGTCTCTCCAGTGGGTGGTTTGCCCACTGTGCAATCCTGGGGAGTGCAACGCCACAGTCTCTCAAGTCTCTACAGTGGGTGGTTTGCCCACTGTGCAATCCTGGGGAGTGCAAAGCCACAGTATCCCAAGTCTCTCAAGTGGATGTCAATCTCCACTGGTTCTGGATGGGGTATTGTGCCCAGAGTGCTTCATCCTGCCAAGGACAGAGGTAGTGGATGTCAATCTCCACTGGTTCTGGAGGGGGCCTTGTGCCCAGAGTGCTTCATCCTGTCAAGGCCTGAGGTAGTGGATGTCAATCTCCACTGGTTCTGGAGGGGGCCTTGTGCCCAGAGTGCTTCATCCTGCTCGTGGCGGCCATCAGAGCTTTTGGCACTCATGGGCCTGCGGTGCTTGTGGCGGCGGTGTCTTTGGCAGTGGTGCTTGTGGCGGCGGTGTCCTTGGCAGCAGTTCAGCTGCTGGCGGTTTGGTCCTGTTCAGCGGTGCTTGTGGCGGCGGTGTCCTTGGCAGTGGTTCAGCTGCTGGCGGTCCTGTCTGTGGCAGTGGGGCTGCTGGCGGTCACCTCCTGGGCAGCGGGGCTGCTGCTGGCGGACCTGTCTGGGGCAGTGTGGCTGCTGGCAGTTGCCTCCTGGGAGCAGGGCTGCTGCTGGCGGTCCTGTCTGGGGCAGTGTGGCTGCTGGTGGTCGCCTCCTGGGCAGCGGAGCTGCTGCTGGCGGTCCTGTCTGGGGCAGTGGGGCTGCTGGCAGTCGCCTCCTGGGCAGCGGGCTGATGGCGGTCTTGTCCGCTGTGCTGATCTTCCCAGACTTGCCGGTTTTCTTGTGCCCCTTCCCCACCTTGGATGGTGTTGCAGCTGTCTCCACAATCCCAACTGTACCCCTGTGAGCGGCTTTGGTGGCTAGTGTCTTTCCCCTCTCCCCCCGGGCACTGGCCAACTTTTGATGCTTGACAGGTGGGGGACTGTCCGTGCTGTGGCTCCTTGCCACACCGCCTTTCCTGCTGCCTGGTGCACTCCAGAATCCGGTGACTACTGGCACGACTGGTCCCACCGATGTTGTGGCTGAGGTGCCAGGTTGGGACCTGGAGAGTCGGGCCCTAGGAGACTGACAGGGTGGGGGAGGTGAGGGAAAGAGGTCAAGGTTGGACAGGAAACGTTTCTTAGGAACACTGGAATGGGTAGCTGGAGGGGGTATGGGAGTGAAGGAAGAAGTTGTGGTCGTAGGAGGTGTACGTTTGCTGACTTTGGGTAAAGGTGCATGGGCTGGAGGCTGTCGTGAGGTGGATGGCTGTTGGGTGGGTTTGTGGCTGCGTTTGCGTACCTTGGGAGGTGGCTTCACAGACACACTGGGAGAGGACACAGGGGATGTGTGAATTGTAGTGGGGGTGGTGACTGCACGTGAGCGGGGTGTGGTGGTGGGTGTGCTGGTGATGGACGTAGTGGCTGAAGATGTAGTGCATGCAGGTGTGAGTGGAGACGAGACAGGCAGGGAGGAGGGAGACGAGGAGAAGGGGGACACAGTGGAGGCAGTGGATGTTGGTGTGTCTGCATGTGTGTGATGCTTGCGTGAGTGCCTGTGGGATGTGTGGTGCTTATGCTTGCCAGAGCTTCCTTTGTGTGTTGAGGTGTGTGCATGCTGGTCTGAGGGTGTGCTTGGGATAGGCTGAGGTAAAGGGGTGTGGGTCTGGGTGGAGGAAGTTGGAGGGGGGAGGCTAGAGACATGGACAATGGCTGCCATCAGTGCTGAGGCCAGAGTCGGAAAAGATTGCTGAAGGGCTGCCTGACCAGAAGGAATGCCCTCCAGGAATGCATTGGTTTATTGCAACTGCCTCTCTACACCCTGGATGGCATTCAAAATAGTAGACGGCCCAACAGTGAGGGACCAGAGGAGGCCAATGGCCTCCTCACTGAGGGCAGCAGGGGTGACAGGGGCAGGGGCTGAGGTGCCTGGGCCGAAGGTGATGCCCACCCTCCTGGGTGAGTGGGCACAGGGAAAAGGCTGAGGGGCTGCTATGAGGGTGGTGCTGGTAGGAGCCTGACTAGGTGTAGTTGGCACTGTACCCAGGTGGGGTGGGGTGCCACAGGGACTTCCTGAAAAAGGGGACTTAACTAGCAAACCCGCCCTGGCCTTGGGGAACCCACAGCCCACCTCACCCACCCAGACACCGACAATTCACGCTGAATCAGCAGAATGAGAGTGTACTCACCCCCTTGTTGCTGCTGTGATGCCCTCAAGCACCCATCCAACTCCGGGTACGCCACCGCCAGGATCCTGAACATCTTGGGGGTCATGGTGCGACGGGCACCCCTCCCACGTTGGGAGGCCATCCCCAGCTGGGCTTCCGCCCTCTTCTTGCTCCAGCGGCGAATGTCCTTCTATCTTTTCCGGCAGTGGGTGCTCTGTCTGTGGTAGACCCCCAGGGTCCGGACTTCCTTGGCGATGGCACGCCAAATATCCTTCTTCTGGTGGGCGCTGACCTACAGGAATTGTACAGGGGAAAAAGAGAAGTAATTACCAACTGCACCATCACAGTCATTGGCCCGCATCCCTACCCTTGCCATGAGGCACATGCACTCACCGTCGTTTCATGCACGCCTCATTCTCCCCCCCATCTTTCATCCACCCGACTCCACACAGGCATTGCCCATACAGCAGGCTCACATTGTACTTACCTGTTTGTCTGGAGGACCGTAGAGTAGCGTGTACTGGAGGAGGACCCCATCCACGAGCTTCTCCAACTTCTCCGTGCTGAAGGCAGGGGCCCTTTCCCCAGACACACGAGCCATTGTCTCTTCCAGACTGAGGTCACAGAAGCACTTGCAGTGTAGGTCCTGTGGGAAAATGGCAGTCACGTCCGCAGCGTGCGTACCGTCACTGCCGGCGTACATCGTCATTGGCTCCTGGGACCCAGAGGGTCCAATGTTAACCAATGCAGGATCGCGCCACGGTCTTCGACCGCCTACCCTGACGGTGTACAGCGCCAGCGCAGTTACCTCACATCCCATTGTCCCACTTTACAGGTCATTTCAGTGGCCCACATTGCATTATTTTTGACTGCGTCACACATACCTAGGCCTTGGCTAAACACTCATACAGGCAAATTTCAATTTATGAATATGTTCAGAGTAAGCTGTGTTTACGTACCTCAGAGTTGGTTGACTCTGTGCTCGCTGTTCTCCTCCATAGGCACCGTCCGCTGGGGCATATGAGGAGATGGCGGCATCCTCCGGTGTACAGACCGCTGGTGGACCTGTCGAAAATGGAGGAAAGACATGTGATCATCACCTACAGGCTTGATCGTGCCACAATCCTGGAACTGTGTGCCCAGTTGGAGCCAGACCTGATGTCAGCTATCCGCCATCCCACAGGAATCCCCCCTCAAGTCCAGGTGCTGTCAGTACTCCATTTCCTAGCAAGTGGGTTTTTTCAAACAACAGTGGCCATAGCATCAGGGATGTCCCAGCCTATGTTTTCCAACATGTTGTCCAGAGTGTTGTCTGCCCTGCTGAAACACATGCGGGCTACATTGTTTTTCCCTCTGGTGGAGGATTTGCCTACAGTGAAAGGTGATTTCTATGCCCTGGGACATATCCCCAACATCATAGGTGCCATTGATGGGACACAAGTGGCCTTCGTCCCCCCCCGCAGGAGTGAACAGGTGTACAGAAACCGGAAGAGTTACCATTTGATGAATGTGCAGATGGTGTGTTTGGCAGACCAGTACATCTCCCATGTTAATGCAAAGTTCCCTGGCTCAGTGCATGATGCTTACATCCTGTGGAATAGCAGCATCCCTTATGTGATGGGGCAACTCCAGAGGCACCGGTTGTGGCTATTAGATGAGCACCTGGACCCAAATCAGTGGGAATAGTTGTCTGGTTCTGGGGATGTCCCTAAGGGTTAGTGTGTGTCTAACAGTTGTCCCTCGACATTTGCAGGTGACTCTGGTTACCCCAACCTATCATGACTACTGACCCCAGTGAGGAATCCCAGGGTCAGGGCAGAGGAACGCTACAATGAGTCCCATGGGTGAACTAGGAGGATTATAGAGCAGACCTTCGGCCTCCTGAAGGCCAGGCTCCGGTGCCTCCATATGACAGGTGGTTCCCTATACTACTCACCAAAGAAGGTGTGCCAGATCATGGTGGCCCGCTGTATGCTTCCCAACTTGGCCTTGCGATGACAGGTGTCTTTTCTGCAGGAGGATGGTCCAGATGGAGGTCGCGTTGCAGCTGTGGAGCCTGTGGACAGTGAAGACGAGGAAGCAGAAGAAGAGGACATCAACAACAGGAACTCAGTGATCTTGCAATACTTCCAAACTGTCTTTCCTTTCCACCCAGTGAATTGTCACTGAGTTGTCACTTTCCCTTACGATTTTACAGATGTGGGTCCCACTGTGTGACATCTGCTCTGTTTCCTCATGGACTAGAGCTGTGTGACATAGGTTTGTTGACATTACATTTAAAAGAACATTTTGTCACTGTAATTGCTAATACACTAATTCGAAATCACAGACAGACTCCAGATTGTTTTGTGCTTTAAGGGTGTTTATTTAAGTGCTCAATATTGGAGGGGGTTGTAAAATGGTGAGGGGTGATAGTGGAGGAATGTCCATGGCAGAGAACAGTCTATTAGTCTCACAGGTGCATTGTCCAAAAGGGGAATAGGAAGTGGAACTGGGGCAGTTTGAGGATGGACAGGGTGACAAGGTGGGACAAAAGGATGACAATCTGGGTGGTCTTATTTCTTGGCGGGGGTCTTGGCATCGTTCTCTGTCTTTGTCCGGGATCTCAGGGACCGTTTGCGGGGTGGTTCTCCCTCTGCAGGGGGTGGGGTGCTGGTGTGGTGGTCCTGTGGCGGTGTCTCCTGTCCACTAGCGCCGGCGGAGGTGGTGGGCAATTCATCGTCCAGGCTAGTGTCAGGGGCCCCTTGTTGTGCCACAGTGTCCCTCCTGGTGTTGAGGACTTCCTTCAGCACCCCTACAATGGTGCCCAGGGTGGAATTGATGGATTTGAGTTCCTCCCTGAAGCCCAAATACTGTTCCTCCTGCAGCCGCTGGGTCTCCTGAAACTTGGCCAGTACCGTTGCCATTGTGTCCTGGGAATGATGGTAGGCTCCCATGATGTTGCAGAGGGCCTCGTGCAGAGTGGGTTTCCTGGGCCTGTCCTCCCCCTGTCGCACAGCAGCCCTCCCATTTCCCCTGTTTCCATGGGCCTCTGTCCCCTGAACCGTGTGCCCACTACCACTGCCCCCGGTCCCTGTTGTTGTTGGTGTGGTGGGTTAGCCTGGGTTCCCTGTAGTGGTGGACACACTGCTGATTGACGTGTCCTGGGGACAGAGGTATGGGCCCGCTGGTTGGGTGCTGTGCCGGTATTTCCAGAGGGGGGAAGCTCTGTGCTGGCCTGTGACTGTGTGAGGGGAATCGATTATCCTGAGGGGCCAGATGGGCCGGGCTGGTCGTCTAGATCCAGTTGGACAGAGCTGCTGTCATCACTGTGGGCCTCTTCTGTGGGTAGTGTGGACATGTCTGGACCCTCCTGTCCGTTGTCGATGTGTAGGGGTCCTGCAGGAGTATAAAAGGATGTTTATTACATCTGTGTGTGCCATGGTGTGCAATGGGTGGGTGACTGTTGATGACGCAGAAAAAGAAGGACCAACATATATTCATATATCATGTAACAAAATTGTATAAGGTAGTGTGATTTTACCAAAGAAAAATAATGTACGTGGGAAATTGTGCCCACGGAGTAGTTCGCCATTATTATAAACGAGCTTAATTAATCATGAAGAATTGACAAATGTAGTAATCCGTCATAATTGCAAATGTATTCTATGATTTTCTTGTTGAAACTGTTATATGCTTATCTTAAATTTAGCAGAGGCTTTGGCCTAGTCGTCTGGTCTAAAATTTTAACTGTGTGGTTTTCACGTGTATTAACTAAGACATTATTTTACTTTAAAGCTGTATTTTTCCAGTAGAGATGACTAATACACTTATCTCCAAGGTTTCGTGCTAGGCCGGTTTCATCCTCTTTGAAGCAAGGTCAGCTCCTGCAGGTGCAGACAATAAAAGCACTAAGATAAAATTAATTGGCAAACTTTGTTGCAACTTGTGTTCCAAGGCTCCAAGGACAATTATGCAAAAATGGGTACTAGGAGAAAGACACTATTCATTGGTCAAATTGAAGCCACCCTATGAACCCTCCAATGGAAGACCCTGAAGAGTTTGGAATATTTCTTACTTAAACCCACCGGACAAAGAGAAGTCAGCCATTTTCCTTGATGCCATTTTGAAGCAAGATTCAATAAGCCATTTTGGAACGAACCCCTTGATGCTTTCTCTATTCCAGAGAAAGAGACTTTTAGAATTCTCACCCTAGAGACTTTAACTTTAAACCTGTCCCGTCTTGCCCATGCAGTAACTTTGCCCCATTCTCCTTGCTGCCGCAAGGAAACTTGCCCTTAACTTTGCCCCTTTGAAATCTGCCCCATGCTGATCGAACCGGTACCTGAGGGACGAAGACTTTCTTGAATGCTGATTGTATTTGGTAATTATGAAAGGATAATTGTATTATGCATTGTGTTTTCCTTCTTAGGTACCAACTGCTATATTGATAGGGCCCAAGCTAGAAGTTTTCTAGATTTGTGTTAACTAAATTCGTTTTGCATGAAGCCCCACATTCCAATGCTAATTAGAGGTTAGTTGAGGTATTCACTTGATGCACCATGTTGAATTGAAATCTTGTTATGCTGACCGATGTATGCAATTAGTCAAATTCAGTTACTTATATTAGTGATTTGCATTGCTATAACCGAGTGCATTATAATCCAGATTTTGCGTAGATTGCGTTTCTTCCGCCGTTATGGACAGCTAGTAATGTTCGTATACATATATCATTTGATTTTGAGACTCATATATATTGTGTTAGCTTTGTTAGTATAAGGAAATAAATTCATTAACTTTTAATAAACTGGTGTGGTTATTCATGACTGAAAGGTCATGGTGCGTCAAAATACCGACTGGTATTGATTCCTAATGTGTTATTTTGATCTATTAATTAAATATTGGGTATCGATTACAATAGTTATTGATTTAAGTGATCCGACTTTTCTAGGATGAGGAGAGCCCAACTCGGCTAACAGGTTCACCGACCACCAGCGTGTCCAAGTACAAGTAATTTATAAGGGCTGGACGCGCTACCAGTAGATGGTAGCAGAGGTTGATGGTTTCGCCCTTTGGGACCCCATCCGAACAATAGACGGTGTTAAGTTAGAATTTTCTTTGATAAAACAAGTTAGAGAGATGATGATGCACTAAATCCCCAATTACTTTCCCGGAATCTCGGAGCTTGCGAATGGAGGAAAGCGAGGTGTGAGAATGTTTCTGGCGTTTTTAGTGACGGTATGAGAGAAGTTAGGGTTTTGCGCTTGCACAGCTTATTGCCGCAGATTAATTGAGAAGTTTGTGAGGATTTTAGGGGGTTACGAACTCCAATTAATAGATTTTAGAGGAGTGTTACTCCAAAGTGTGAGAGTAGGGAAGTCGTCGAACTTCACATGTGTGTAGGGCTTTGTGCAGGAAAAATTGTCTACGTGGTTGTTGATGTTGAGACGGGCCCTGCGAGGTCAAGAGACTCCGGAGTATGTTGAAAAGTGTATGAGACACTTGTTTGATGTTGTGATCTGTTTGGTTTAATAGGTTGATCGGGCGTGGTCAACAAGTTAGGATGAGTATTGATGAATGAAAGAAAATTTTCGACTTTGAGATTTGACGAATTCTATGGTGCACTAGAATGGTTCATTGATCAGTTGAGAGTAAAGTTTGCGGGTCAAATTTTACTTGCGAAAGCGGGAAACCGAGAAAGATGGAATAACTGATGAGGCTAGCGAAAACTCCCTAAGGTTTCTGAAGCGATTGTATTACCCTTCCTGTAGTAAACCGACAGATTTGTTTTCATCTTTTTGGTTAGTGCTTGCGATATATTGCAGAAATTAGTTTTGAGTGAAGCTGAATGAATGAGGACAAGCCGCTGGACTTTGTCAGCCACAGTGTGTGGGTGTGACGTCACTAGGAGCTGCGCTGGGATAGGTTGGTTGGTGAGAAGGGTCGCGCACGGATTGGACGCAGTCAGTGAAGCGCAATTGGTGGGGAAAGGCAAGCAAAGAGTATTCCGGGAATTAAAGTCACTTATTGATTACATATTTTAGAAAAATAAAAGACGGAAAGATGAAATTTTTCAAAGCATTTAAGAGTGCCTTGAGGGGAGATGTATATATTAAAGCAAATGTAGGAGAAGAAACACCGCCTGAGGGTACACCAGCTTACATTGTGATTGAAGAAAAGGGTGTCGCACCATGTCTTTGGTTAAAGCAATGGTGTAAATTAACAGAAAAGCATGGAAGTGTAGCGTTCCCTATCCATGGGTCGTTTAACCTAAGAGTTTTGGAGAATCTAAGATTCGCGCTATACGACATGAAAGTACCTCCAAGACCAGCACAGTTTGAGGCATTAGCAACTTGGGAGCTAATAGCTAGAAGGCAACAACGGAAGAAATTCGAAACAAGAGTGAGAAAAGTAGAAAAGACACTAGCGGATGCTAGATGGGATAGTACTCAAAAGGTTTGGAGATCAGACGTACTGCAGGGAATTAAATTGTTTCCAGCAATTACTGACGAGGCAGAGACGGAAGAAAGGAAAGCTACCTGTGAAACAAACAGGAGCCAGTCCAGAGATAGAGAAAATAACAGAAATTCGAAAAGGTCAGACGAGTCAGACAATGAGGAGTTCATTATGTAATTGCTAAATGATCGCCCACCACCATATGTGGAAAGCGAAAATGGCTCAAGCACTAGTACTGCCCCTCCAGAACCAATACAAGGTAATGTGACACCGAATTTGAGAATATCACAGAGACAGAGCAGTTCCGATATGCCTTTTACACCACAAATATCACAAGTTCAGAGGATATATCCTGACGTGCCTAAATTGAAACCTGTTAATGATTATCAGCCGCAGGTTCAAAGGCGCTATTGTGATGAGCATAATCTGGAAATGACTTCTAATTTAATGGCTCAGGGAGGACAGAATTATCAAAGACCGACATTGATTCAAGCCGAACCAACACAAATTTTGATGCCTCAAAAGCAGGTACAAGAAGTGCTGAGGTAACATGCCACAGAATTCGGGGAACAGACAGAATCCAGATGCAATATCTCTGCTTATCACTGTAAGTCCGCCAGTGCCATTGTATATACAGGCAAACCCAAACGTATGCGACCAAGGGGTAATGACACAAAATGAGACAGGGAGAAGATGCATAGAAAATACTCCAGAAACGACTCCGGTAGGAACACTGCCAAATAGATCTGGGTCTTTGTTGGAATTTAGTCCAATTCCAATTTGTGCTCCGTCAACTGTGGTAAGGTCAAGTCCACCACTAATAGTACCGTTAACTTCAGAAACGTTACAGACACCATCAGTAGCAGTCGATGTAAGTGCTACATTGATGGGACTGAAAGCGCAACAGCTAACACAGTGGTTGAACAGCCTGAACTCCCCACAGAGTACACCCAGCGGGAAGGGAGAAGAGTATTTGAATAAAATAAGATTGGGCATGGAAGCAGATGAACTAGTAGAGGGAACGATGGGTCTGAACAGGTTAGAATCATACACAAAAGAAGAGCTGAGATAGTTGTGCCTTAGGATTACAAGAGAAGTAAGCAGCATACATAAGAAGTTACAAGAAATTGCAGACAGAAACAAGATCGATATAGGTAAGACTAAACACTTGGGCAGAAGTTACGGGCTAGACTTTGAGATAAAAGACTTTGAACACATGAGATCTGCAGGGATGAAAACACACCTTAAGGAGATACTGCAGAGCACGCAGGTCTGGAGATGTTTAGACAAGTGGGAAAGTAGATGGGTTAAGAAAAAGGACAAAAAGAAAGAAAGTACCCCAGATCGGAATGAAAAAGCACAACAGAATGATGACCTGATAACCATGTTGCCAATGAGAGAAACAGAAGGGGGAAAACTTGTACATGTACCGTGGCACAGGTGCGATATTCAATCCTTTACGGACGATTTCCCTAAATTAAGAGAAAAAACGATCGAATGGTATCAACAAACAGATAGATTTGTGAAACTCGCAAAATGTCTTTGGGAACACCTGAATACTTTATTCGAAATTGTGGTTCCGGCAGATTTGTGGGAAGATTGTAAGAGGGCTGTAGGTTGGCCAACAAGTGAACCAGAAAGAGATAGGGACACAGGTGCACCATCACCTACGGTAATGAGTTTATACCATAAGGTGATTGAGCATTTGAAAACAAAGGTTGCGTCAAAAAACGTGGATTGGCAGAGGATTGACAGAACAGCATAAGAGGTTAAAGAGTCGATACATGCATACTATGAGAGATTATTGAAAGCATTTAAAAATTATAGTGGTACGGAAACGATTGAGGCAAAGGACATGCTCCATTTTGTGTTCAGATTTGTGGAAGGGCTGAGACCCGAAATCACTCAGATGATTAAAATGCATTTGATTTGTTGGCAGTCAAAATCGATCGATGAAGTGTTGAACTATGCAAAATACTGCAGTGATGAGATTGAGACAAAGCAGAAAAGGTTGAAAGAAAAAGTGATGGTGATGCAGCTCAGAGCAGCTCAGATAGGTTTGCAAGGTTTACAAGGTTTTCAACAACAGTTGCCGCAGCAGCAACAGCAGGGAGATGCTATGTTTCAGCCACAGATGAGAGGCAGAGGCCGAGGAGGTTTTGTGAATAATGGTCCTGATTTAAATACTGTTATGATTCCAAATGGTATACAGGCAATGAAGAAGGTGATGCCATGTCACACGTGCGAAATCGTCGGGCATTGGAAACGGGAGTGCCCAATGATGGTGCAAGAAGGTGTAGGTCAGCAAAACAATGATGTCAATGCATTTCAGAATATGAGAGGACTGAAATTAAGAGGTCCAAATCCAAATGTTCAAAATAATGTAAATCTGATGCAGGGTTTACAACCCATACAACCGCAGCAGGTGCAAATGCCCTGTGTACAAATGGTACAATCGCAGCCAATGCAACAGCAGTTTCCTATGGTACCTAATCAGCAAATGCAAATATCCTGAGCACCAATGAATCAGCAACAAGTAATGCTTCCTCAACAGATCGCGGGTCAAGGAATTAACCAAAATGACACAGTACACCAATTCCCGTTACACAGTCAGAATGGAATAAACGATGCATGGGAGAGTGAAAGTTCAGATGAGGAGGGAAATTGTATGCTTGCAGCATCTTTGGAAGTTGATCAAAAGGGTCCGTGTGTGGAAGGAAGAGTTATGGGTCACCGCGTTGCGTTCTTGGTTGACACCGGAGCTACACGCTCTACAGTTAGAAGCATCGAAGTACCAAATTTTCCACTTTGAGGGAGAACAGTTCAAGTAGTGGGAGTAGCAGATAGGTACCTGACAAACCCAATCACAGATCCAGTGCAAGTCAGAATTGGTAACTTTCAAGGGTCACATAAATTTGTGGTGTGTGACTCGAGCCCAATATCACTATTAGGGAGAGACTTATTGTGCAAATTGGGGTGTTCAATTATGTGTTCGAATGATGAAATTAAAAT
The DNA here is from genome assembly GCF_031143425.1 of Pleurodeles waltl. Taxonomy (NCBI): domain Eukaryota; kingdom Metazoa; phylum Chordata; class Amphibia; order Caudata; family Salamandridae; genus Pleurodeles; species Pleurodeles waltl. Next base: position 806,676,027 of record NC_090449.1, on the reverse strand, counting down.
TCAGACAAACAGTGATGAGGAAGAAGAGGACAGTTTAGGAGGGGACGAAGTGGAAACTGTTGATGAAGAGTATCCCCTGATTACTCTTTATCCAATGCTCACTGAAGCAGATATTCCTGCTGAGTTACAGGAAACTGTTGAAAAGGAAGTGTGGGATATGACAGGGAAAGAAGTAGGATTGGTCAAAGGAGTAGAACCAGTGAAAGTGACCGTAAAACCAAATGTTAATTTTCCCCAGACACCACAATATCATATGTCGCAAGACACCCTCATGAAAGTCGCCCAACTCATTGATGAGTGTGTGAAACAGGGAGTACTGAAAGAAGTGCTAAGCAGTCCATGTAATTCACCAATCATGGGATTAATAAAACCGAGTGGAAAGGTCTGGATTTTTCAGGATTTGAGGAAAATAAATGACATAATAGTCAAATGTTGTCCCGTAGTACCAAATCCAGCTGTGATAATGTTTCAAATTCCCTGTGATGCTGTGTGGTTCTCAGTCATCAACTTGTCACAAGCATTCTTTTCTGTGCCTCTTCATGAGGACAGCCAATTTCTCTTTTGGTTCAAATTCCTGGACAGAGTCTACAGTTGGTGTTGAATTCCTCAAGGGTTTTCGGAGTCACCATCAATTTTCAATCAGATTCTAAAGAAAGATTTGGAATCATTGGAATTACCATTTGAATCAACCTTCGTACAGTATATTGACGATTTGCTGATCACATCCAAGACAGAAAATGACTGTACAGTTGACACCATTGCCCTATTGAACCATTTGGGAAGGAACGGACACAAAGTGTCCCCTTCAAAATTACAGTTCTGCCAGAAGAAAGTGAAATATTTGGGTCACCAAATAGAGAAAGGGTTGAGAAGAATTATGAAAGAGAGAATAACAAGCGTACTTCAAATTAGTCCACCAAAGACAAGGAGAGAGGTGAGAAAGTTTTTGGGAATGGTGAGCTACTGTCGCCAAAGGATTCCCAATTTCTCAACTCTAGCAAAACCTTTACTGAAACTGACCCAGAAAGATGCGCTGGATGAAATAGTGCTGAAAACAGATGAAATGGATGCTTTTATTGAATTAAAGGAATGCATGTGCAGGGCTCCAGCTTTAGGTATGCCTGATTACCCAAAGCCTTTTACATTGTTTTGTCATGAACGTGATGCATGTTCCTTGTCTGTTTTAACTCAATCCCATGGTGGCGTAAACAGACCAGTAGCATATTTTTCAGCTACTTTGGATCTGGTCGCAGCAGCACTGACAGGGTGCTTGCGTGCCGTAGCAACAGTTGGTATCAGCCTAAATCAGAGTGAAGGAATAGTGATGGGACATCCTTTAACAGTCATGGTCCCTCACTCAGTCGAGATACTTCTGACACGTTCCCGAACACAGCACATGACCAGTGCCAGGCTTACAAGGTACGAGACAATAATTCTAGGATCACCTAATGTGCAGCTGAAAAGGTGCACTACTTTGAATCCAGCAACCTTGTTTCCCAGTGAAAATGTTGAAATTGAGAATGCTGAAGACATCGAGCACGACTGTCTCAGGGTGACTGAATTTTGTACAAAACCAAGACCTGATATCAAAGACACCCGATTGGAAGAGAACGATCAAGTTATTTTTGTTGATGGTTCATGTTTAAGAGATGCACTAGGTATATTGAAAGCAGGATATGCTGTATGTACAATAACAGGTGTTCTGGAAGCATCTTGGCTTCAAGGAGTTTACTCTGCACAAGTAGCTGAACTGGTAGCATTTACTAGAGCTTGCCAACTTTCCGCATTAATGAAAGTCACCATTTACACTGACAGTCAGTACGGATTTGGAATAGTGCATGACTTTGGACAGTTGTGGTCACAAAGAGGCTTCATGACCTCTTCAGGATCACCAGTGAAAAATGGTGAATGGTGAAAGAATAAGAGAATTGTTACATGCCATCCAGTTACCAGGAGAAGTAGCAGTGGTAAAATGTAGTGCACACTCGAAGTCACAAGACTATGTTTCTTTGGGAAATGGGTATGCAGATCAAGTCACAAGGTTCTGCGCATTGAACTGTATATTGCTCAGAGATGAATGGAACTTGATAAATGAGCCAGAACTTGAACCAAGTGAAGCCTTTGCTCTAAAAGTTGTAGATACAATTGAAGAATTTAAATTCCTACAGAATAATGTCAGTTAAGATGAGAAACTCTCATGGTGCAAATTACAATGCGTAAAGAAACCAGATGATTTATGGGTTTCGAGTGAAGGGAGATTGGTTCTGCCAGACAGTCTTTTGACACAGTTAGCCAGATTGTATCATGGACAAGCCCACCTTGGGAGGGATGCCATGATTAGATTATTTAAAATTGATTGGTTTGATCCCAAATTCCAACAAAGGAACGCGGGGAAGGGAACAGTAGTAAATTTGAGCCACATTGGAAGAGCAGGTGGTCCATTCAGCAGGATGCAAATGGATTTTATTGAGATGCCTGTGCATGGAGGCTTGAAATATGTGTTGGTGATTGTGTGCATTTTTAGTCACTGGATTGAAGCCTACCCCACACGTGGAAATGACAGCCTTACAGTTGCAAAACTACTCTTGAGAGAATTAATACCACGTTTCGGATTCCCGATCTCTTTAGAATCAGATAGGGGAAGTCACTTCAATAACCAAGTAATAAAATTACTTGATAAAGTGTCTTCAACTTTCTGATTCTATATAGATCATGACAGACTACACTACACAAGGACATAAAATGAAGTGTTGTAAAAACATGTGTATAGGTCTAATGACTGCATGTGCACTAATCATTATAGCAATAGTTTTTGGAATGCATGGAGAGAATGAGAGAGACGCGAATGATGCTTCTACTTCTAAACCTACTACTGAATTAACTCCTTTGAAGAAACTCAAACAAGACGAAAGATATTTGCATGATAAGAAGGAACTTTCGTCCAACGTTTTCTATCGCTTGTTGAATCAGTATGTTGAGACAATGGATGCGAAAGATTGTTATGTGTGCACACAAATACCTACCTCAGTAACGAAAGGAGTGACATATCATAGCATGCCTCTTACGTATGGAATTTCATGTAGTTTATTAATGACCAGATTTTATGGCCAGGAGTATATTCACTACTTTTATTCCAATCATGATGTTGTATTTGCATATATCCCCATAATAGAGTACCTGAGTAAAATAGCAAGAGAGTATTATATAAAGTTAATTAGGGGTTTCTTTGAGCCATTGTCACCTTTTCACACAGCTTACGCTCACAGAGAAAACCTTACATGCTTGCTTTCACCGATGGAGAAAAGATTTTTAGATCACACTGACGATAGGAGGAAAGTGGGGAAGGAGAAATTAGAAAGGTAATTACACAAAAGGACATCTGTAGATAACTATGCTTTTGCCGCGATAAAGACACAAGGGAAACTAGCTTTAGATGCAATACACATTGGGAGGCTCTGTGTACATAGACCTAAATCATATTATGACACAATCTTTGTGGGAACGAGTGAATGTAAACATACGTTTTTGTTTCAAGCTAAATGAACGTTCATGCTGAATGGACAAGACGCAGTTATTCCAGGGGTATATTATATTTGTGGACTTAACGCCTATTATCGTCTTCCTAAAGGCCTAACTATTTTGGCAGATTTGGCTTTGTCCTGCTTTATTCAGCTTTCGGATGGCAGAAGATCTTGGTTGGAGGTGAGAATAACTTACCTTAAATTGGATGACTGCAACTTCATGTAATGAATTTTTTGTGTGTCATTTTTTGTAGTAAATCTTTGTTTTCCAGCTTGAGTGCAGAGTCTCCACCCTGAATGTGTAAACTTTGCAAACAGAGTGGAGATATTATACAGGAAATGATAAACAGGGAATAAACAGTAGGGGTTCATAACAAGAATATGCTGGCAGACATTTTATATTCATTCTGAGCTAACCTTACCTCAAAACAAGATCCTCTGCCATCCTGCTGCCCTGTGTACCTAACTTGTCTCCAATATGTCTGAGGGACTGGAGGTGAAGGCACCCCCTTTCAGTGAAACTGAATCGAACATTCCAACTGAGGGGGTGCTTGAAAAGTACCCTCTGCTTTATGGGGACCGTGAGGACTAGGTGAGTATTGCAGTGCTCAACAGTCTGGCAAGACATTGCAGCATGCTGCTGTACAGTGGGCATTTACCATTGGCAGGCCCAAATGCGTCACAGGCGTTGGGAGGACCTGTGATGCTGGGTCAGAATCAAGGTCCAGGACTTATTGGGGCTGTTCTCCCAGCCCCACTTACAGAGGCCCCATCTCATCCCACCATATACTAGGGTCCTGAAACCAGCCTTGCTGACCCTCCATGCTCAACTGGAGGAGTATGAGCGGCAGAGTCCTGGTAAGCACATGAGCTGTATTATGTGTCTGGTAGTATGAAGTGAATGGTGAAAGAGAATTGACATCATGTTTTTGTCACCTTTCATCCTCTCTGCATAATGGATAAAGAACGGATAAGGTCTTTGCCTGCTTAGAGCAATTGGAATTCTGTTTTATGAGGGCATTCTGTGACTTGTAATGTTCTAAACACGACTTAAATAAATGTCCCTTACAGTTGCATTTTAATGAATTATTGCACTAACAATATGATAACTAGTCAAACGCATTACAACTGATGTATCCAATGGTGGAGCTCAATGTCAGGTGCTGGTATATGAGGGGTTTGGGTGCTGGATGCTGCATCATGCATGATTTATGTGTGTCTCTTTTGTCACCTTTCACTTTCTCTGTGTCATTTCTACAGTACTTATAAGGTCTATGTCTTCTTGAAACAATTGGACAGCTGTTTTATGAGGACATTCCGTGACGTGTAGTGTTCTAAACACAACTGGGATAAATTCCCCTTACAACTGCATTTTAATGATTAAATGCACTTACAGTATCATGACTAAGTGCCTTATAACTGTTGTATCCAATGTCCAAGGAGTGGCTTGCTCAGTTTTCAGTGCTAGTATGTCAGGAGTTTGTTGTTGAGTGCTGTATCATACATGTTTTTTGTGTGTATTTATTTCTAGGTTGAATATTCTGTTTCTAGACCATGAAGTACAGGCTGACTTTGTGATTCTTGTCTCACTCAAAATGATACAAAAATATCAGAGAGAGACAGAATACACACATCTTCTCAGCAGTGGCACATATGTCATTTCAAATATCTAGGTTGCTGAACAAGCTATTCATATGTGGTTAGCACTGTACAGCACAAACGAAGCAGTTGTGACATGCTAAATGAGGTACATGCAATGTACAGTATCTGATGTTGTCATGGGACATTCCAATTATTTTAATCAAATCTTTGCAAAGGTCATAGCCAAAGCCTTGACGGTATATGTATACCAAATTTTGCAAGCATATAGGCCCATATTTATACTTTTTTAGCGCCGCATTTGCGCCGCTTTTTGACGCAAAAACGGCGCAAACTTACAAAATACAATTGTATTTTGCAAGATTGCGCTGCTTTTGCGTCAATAAATGATGCAAATGCTGCGCTAAAAAAGTATAAAGATGGGCCACAGTGTTTCAGTATGCTACACAACAGATGAGATTTGATAGTAAGTATAAGACTGTTGAGACTGCACATTACAGGATAATCCTAGATCCACTTTTGGGTGTGCATATATCCATCCACACTGTGTCCTATCTCCACTTGTTAACTTACAATGTCTGGAAACTCACATTGCACCAATGCTGAAGGTGAGGGTTAGTAAATACTGCAGATCATACTAACTAAACTTGAGAAAGGTATTGTTGTGTGAGTAATTTAATTGTGATAATACACATAATTTTGAGTTAAAAAAACATAACTGTTTAGTGCTATCGAAGGAGTACAAATCATCACTTACTCAATGTTGTCATGAGCTCTGTTATGAATTGTACACCAATTACATAATTTTTTTACTTCTATTTCATTGGACCCAGCTGGCCAAGAAACATCCAGACAGGACAAGGGGCAGGCCAGTGGAACCTCAGCTCGTTGGTGGGCTTGTCCTCTCCTCTGCACCAGTCAGGAAAAGGAGGAAGACCAAGAACAAGGCAGGGGTAGTGCACCCACCTGGACTGAACCAACACACCAACATCAGCCTTGATGGAGGCTGCAGGCACTGAAGGTGGGGCGTTGTGAGGGACACTACTAGCCGGGGGGGGTGAAGAATGTGGTTCTCCTCCGGCCCAGAAGACCTTGAATTTGAAGTGGTGTCCCCAGGGCAGGTCACATCACCATCTATGCCAGCCACTGACCCCTCGCTAACTCCTGAGGCTCCCATTCCATCAGGGCCGCCATCTGCACATCCTGCCACTACTTCCCCTCCATGTTCTTGCCCAGAAGAGCTGAGAGAGGTATCTCCCCCCAATTCCCCACAGCCCTCCTGTTTCATCCTAATCCCCTCCATGTATTGGTACTCAAATGGCTGCATCCCAGGTACTGATGGTGGCATCTGAGGTTGAGCAGAATGTGCCCTCTTGGATCTTACATGAGAGCGGAGATAAACTCTGTTGGTTCTGAGAGGCACATTAAAGGAATATGGCCAACTTCACTGCCTCCATCACTCCCTTGGGTGCAGCCATATTGTCTACGTTGGCCCACTGACCCACCCAAACCACTGTTGTAGTGTCTCCCAGATCATCTTCCCTCTCTGTTTCTCCTGCTAGCACTTATACACCTCATGTTGCCTGCTCCTGTGGTATATCTGGTCCTGCATCAGCCAGCCAGAAAAGGTGGTTCCCCTTATGCTTCCTGATATGTTATATTTATTTGGCCACCCCCTCCAAGCCCCCTTGCCCAATCTGTTAAAAGATTTTATTTGATTTAATTTCTCAATTTCAAACAGACTATTTTTTGTTTAATTTATTTACTACATTATCTAAATGTTTCAGAATCAACATCTCTGTCTTGTACTTTTCATTATATTTGCTGGATTTAAAGTATGGAAGTCTACATCAGTAGGCATGTAGCTTTGCTTTCAACGTGATACCTTGGTACACAATTGGTCCTACAAATCATACATGTCTTACTCACACACATTTATTGACAAATATATGACCTACAACCAGAGAAACAAATTAACCATCATCAACTCTCACTCATCTCAACTGAAATGTGGAAGATATATTTTTATTTGCAAATATTTGTAGGAGATATGTTATACACTGATTATGGGGGATCACGCTTGTGACATTGCAATAGTGGTGGTGAGGATCTCGGCGAGTAAGTGTGTTTACTGTGTCGGTGCTGATGTGTCGGTAGGTGTGGTGCATCTGCCTGTAGAGGTGGTGGAGGTGCCAGTACAGGGGATGAGGTGCCTGTACAATTGGTGGTCTGCCTGTACATGGGATGAGCTTCCATGTGTGGCCTTGTTTATGTGAACCTGCACGGCGGCTCACACTGTAGCCCTGAGGTGTTCAATGCAGATGTGCAATGTAAAATCAAACTCATAAGTTCAAGCCACAGCTCTGTGTGATATTCAGATCCCCAGTGATGTCAGCTGCTGAACATGGCTCATAGAGTGTGTTGCGGAAGTTATGGTCCTCAATCCAGCAGCTTCATAAGTAAGTGACACCATAATTAATGTTCAGTATCATTAATATGCAAACAAGTCAAATTAACACAGACATCACCAACTTCAGATGCTACAAAAAAGTGGCTATTTCTGCTATTATAGTGGTTATTGTGCACAATTTGAGAATCAATAGTTTACACCACTGTATGGCACTTTTACCTGACAGCCGGATAGTAGTGGGTCTGACTGCTGCAGCAAGGATGTCTCCCAAAAACCTGGATGCTGTTTTCCTGGATCACAGAGGAGGTCCCAACAGCAGCTGTAATGTGCCATGCATATCCACATTTCAATACAAAGGATGATGGTATGCATTTTACATGTATATGTTATAGGTATAGACCAGTGATACTCAAAGTCTGGCCTGGGGACCATGTTCAGCCCTCCTGACCTTTGCAAGCTGCCCTTGGTCAACAGCAGCACAGGGCTGTTGTTAACTCAACAACGCATTAACATTGACTAGATATTAAATAAACAGGCAAACCTGAATTTTAAGGCTTATTTAAGTTAAAGAAAGGAAGTACTTGGGATGTCATACATCTCTTGACATTAGCTACACCTTCATTGATAAATACATCTTACAGCATACATGCAAAAGTATGATAACGTCTCTTCAATATTCTAAAAAGGTATTTCGTTAACATGCAGACTGCTTCTTCTTAGTACATCAGATTACAATGCCAACAGTAAACTTAGAGGTAAATCAGTTGTAATGTGCACTTTTTGGGTGTACTGTGTTAATAATATACATTAACAGCATCATAGTTCATTATATCAAATACTGGAGTTTTGTACAGCACACATCATGAAGCTGAATATTTCAAGGTTCTCTGATATGTTATTATGATGAAGGAGAAGGGAACGTGAAATAAAACAATTGCCTAGGATCACATAGGCCCTCAACACAACCCTGGTGGTAAATGCCGCCTACCTCTGTGCTGACGGCCGCCAACATACCGTGACCGTGGCGGTATTCCGCTACGGGTATTATGAGCCACACTGAGAAATCCGCCACAATACAGACACCAACACAAGTCCGCCACACCAACGGTCAGTGATAAACTGGTGATAGCAAAACCCATACCATTACGCCAACAGGAATACGCCCACAGCATCACGACCCACGGAGCACCGCAGCAGTCTTTCAAACCTGGTAAACCAATGGCGATACACACCGCCATGCTCAAAATCCACACACATTTACAAAACACCACCACATTGGACAATTCAAACTACACACACCTGACACACATACACACACCCCACCCACACACTCATACCACTATCAAAGACACACCCACATTACTCACAACCCTTTACAGTGAAAAAAATGATAGCACACAGAGAGACACAAGGCAGGAGCACCCACTCAATCAGAGGCACAGATCACCATCACCCATACACCATCCACACACATCACAGCATACACCACAACACATCACGCCACACATCCTCACACATTTCATGCACACCACATCCATGGCACCCTAAAGACACCCAGGTTCTCAGAGGAGGAGCCAAGGGTCATGGTGGAGGAAATCATCCGGGTAGAGCCACAGCTTTTTGGATCACAGGTGCAGCAGATGTCCATAGCTAGGAAGATGGAGCTATGACGGAGAATAGTGGACAGGGTCAACGCCGTAGGACAGCACCCCAGAACAAGGGATGACATCAGGAAGAGGTGGAACGACCTACGGGGGAAGATGTGCTCCGTGATAGCAAGACACCAGGAAACTGTACAGAGGACTGGCGGTGGATCCCCACCTCCTCCCCCACAACTAACAACATGGGAGGAGCAAGTCTTGACGATAATGCATCCTGAGGGCCTCGCAGGAGTAGCAGGAGGACTGGACTCTGGTAAGTCACATCTTTACTCTTATAACCCCCACCCTACCTGCATGCCATCACATACCCATATACATAGACTGACACAAGGTCAAGCTGACAGGGAAATCAGAATCATAGAGAGAAACACACGCATGCACAATATGGCCCACACAGATACACTAACACTGCGTTTGCATCCCCACAGGACCCATAGTCAAAGTCACCGGGGAGTAGGCGCCAGCTACATCCAGTCCCCCCACAGAAGGGGCCCACAGTGACGACAGCAGCTCTGCACGCCTGGATCTCGATGACCAACCTGGCCCATCCGGGACCTCTGGAGAAGTCGGGTACCCAGGCATAGTCCCAACCCACCACAGAGCCTCCCCCTCAGGAAACACCACCACAGCATCCACCCAGCGGGCCCATGCCACTGTCCCCAGGACACGTCAATCAGCAGTGTGTCCACCACTACAGGGACCCCAGGCTACCCCACAAACCCAGGACGACCACAGACCTGGGGTCAGTGGCAGTGGGCACACGATTCAGGGGACAGAGGCACAGGACAACAGGGAAGCTGGGAGGACTGCTGCGCGACAGGGGAGGACAGGCCCAGGGAACCCACTCTCCACGAGGCACTCTCCAACATCCTGGGAGCATACCACCATTCCCAGGAGGCGATGGGCCAGATACTGGCCAAGCTGCAGGCTACCTAGTGGCTGCAGGAGGGACAGTACCTGGGGATCAGGGATAACCTAACAAAAATATACACCATCCTGGTCACCATTGCAGGGGTGCTGGCAGACAGGGGCAAGACCATGAGGGAGGCTGGGGCACAACAATGGGCGTCTGACACTAACCAAACTGAGGAACAGCCTTCCACCTCCGCCGGCGCTAGTGGATAGGAGGCCCCGTCACAGGAACAATAGGCCAGCAGCACCTCACCCCCTGCAGAGGGAGAACCTCCCCACAAACGGTCCCTGTGATCCAGGCAGAAGCCAGAGAACATTGCCAAGACCCCCGCCAGGAAATAAGACTCTCCTGATTGTCACCCTTCTGTCCTACACTGTCACCCTGTCCACCTTGAACTGCCATTACTCCCCTTCCTATGCCCCATTGGACAATGCACCTATGATACCAAGAGACTGGACTCTACCCAGAACTTCCTTTCACCATCAGCCCAGCCCCTTGCACCACCCCCTCTACTTATGAGCACCTAAATAAACACAATTGGAACAAATACCAATCTGGAGTCTGTCAAATGATGCAAATATGTATTAGTACAACATTATCAAACCATTGCAGTTAAATATACTTTAGGATGACCTCTGGTGGGCAGCAGTACACATAGCCAGAGCCAGAGTGGGGCACAGAGATCTGAAAATGGAGATACCAAAGGGTACAGTCTTTGGCCATAGACATATGGAAACAGGCTGCCTTGTACAATGTCCAACAGATAACTGAAATGTTAAGTGAAGTTGCAGTGTCTTACCTGTGTGTCACTGGAAGTACTGCCGAATAATATTGGTTCTGTTGTCAACATCTTCTTCCTCTGCCTCCTCTTCCTCACTGTCCACAGGCTCCACCGCTGCCACAAGACCATCTCCAGGCTCATCCTCCTGCATAAAAAGCACCTGGCGTCTCAAGGCCAGGTTGTGCAACATGCAACATGCCACGATGATCTGGCACACCTTCTTGGGTGAGTAGTACAGGGATCCACCTGTCAGATGCAGGCGCAGGAACCTTGTACACCCATGTGCCTCATTGTAACCTTCCTCTGCCCTTGTCCTGGTATTCCTCACAGGGGTCAGTAGCCATGAAACGTTAGGGTAACCAGTGTCACCTGTAAATATCGAGGGACAACTGTTAGACACACACTAACCCTTAGGGACAACCCCATACCAAGACACCTACTCATACTGTGTGTGGACCTTTGGCTCACCTATTGGCCTCACCCGGTGGCTCTGGAGTTGGCCCATCACATATGGGTTGCTGCTATTCCTCAAGATATAGGCGTCATGCACAGAGCCAGGAAATTTGGCATTCACATGGGAGATGTACTGGTCCGCCAAACACACCATCTGCACATTCATTGAGTGATAGCTTTTTCTCTTCCTGTAAACGTGTTCATTTTTCCAGGAGGGGACAAATGCCACATGTGTACCATCAATGGCACCAATGATGTTGGGGATATGTACTGGGGCATAAAAGTCAGCTTTCACTGTGGCCAAATACTCCACCTTAGGGTACACGATGAAGCTGTGCATGTGTTTCAGCAGGGCTGACAACACTCTGGCCAACACTTTAGAGAACATTGGCTGAGACATCCCTGATGCCATGGCCACTGTTGTTTGGATGGAATCACTTGCCAGGAAATGGAGCACTGACAGGACCTGCACTAGAGGGGGATATCTGTGGGTTGGTGGATAGCTGACATTAGGTCTGGCTCCAATTGGGCACACAGTTCTTGGTTTGTGGCACAATCAAGTCTGTAGGTAATAATAATGTGCCTGTCCTCCATTGTCACTTGGTCCACCAGGGGTCTGTACACCGGGGGATGCTGCCATCTCATAATGTGCCTCAGCGGTTGAAGCCTATGGAAGAGAACGGTGAGCAGAGGGTCATATTCACACTTATATTGCGCTAATGATGAATTGGTGACTTTACAGAAACAGTATGTGAACTCGAGAGTCTGTTGATGTGCCAATGTCTGCTGTGTAGCAGTTAGGTGCCATGCCCTTAGCCCCCCTGCAATGGCGGCTGCCTGACCTATGAGGAGGGACAAGTGGAAATGAGGTAATTATGCTGGTGTTGTGCGCAGTCGCGGTAGGCGGTCGATGACCGCCGCGCAAATTCACATTAGTTTTCATTGGGCCCTATGGGTTCCAGGAGCCAATGGCGATGTACGCTGGCGGTGATGGTACGCACCGCTGCAGGCGTCACCACCATTTTATATCTAATCACTCACTTGCTACCTGGCCTTCAACAGGAGAGGACCTACATTGCAAGTGCGGCTGTGACCTGTGTTTGGAAGGGACAATGGCTCATATGTCTGGGGAAAGGCCCCCCGCCTTCACTGCGGAGGAGTTGGAGAAACTGGTGGATGGGGTCCTACCGCAGTACAGGTTTCTCTATGGTCCTCCAGACAAACAGGTGAGTACACTGTGAGCATGATACGTGGGCCATGAATGTATGGACTGCTGTGTCTGTAACCCACATGTGGGGGGGGCAGAGGGCTCCTGGCAAGAGTGCAGCATGTAAGGGGGTCAATGTATGTGCATCAGGGGATGTGCGGGATCTGGTGGGCAAAGAGTATGATGGTCCAAATGGGTGAATAATTCCGTTTTCTGCTGTCTTTTCCATGCAGGTCAGCACCCACCAGAAAAAGGGTATTTGGCATGCCATCGCCAAGGAGGTGCGGAACCTGGGAGTCTTTGACATGCGGAGCACCCACTGCCGGAAGAGGTGGAAAGACCTGCGCCGCTGGGCAAAGAAGACGGCGGAGGCTGTCTTTTCAATGCAGGTCAGTGCCCACCAGAAAAAGGGTATTTGGCGTGCCATCGCCAAGGAGGTGCGGACCCTGGGAGTCTTTGACATGCAGAGCACCCACTGCCACAAGAGGTGGGAAGACCTGCGCCGCTGGGCAAAGAAGACGGCGGAGGCCCAGCTGGGGCTGGCCTCCCAACGAGGAAGGGTTGCCCGTCGCCCCATGGCCCCCATGATGTTCCGCATCCTGGCAGTGGCCTATCTGGAGTTGGATGAGCATTTGAGAGCATCACAGCAGCCACAAGGGGTGAGTACAGAATCTGAAACCTGACTTTCCGTGTGTTAGGAGGTACCTGGGTGGGGGATGTGGGCTGTGGATGCCCCTAGGCCAGGGCGAACATGACAGGGTAGGTGCCTTATTGGGCAGGCTCAGTATCACTCCTACCCCAATAGTGTTGGCGACCATCTACTCCTGGGCAGGGTACTGTGGGTTTCAGGTGTGCAGCTAATTGCATCAGGTTCTGAACCCCATGGGCTGGTGACTGTCTTGGTAAATGGTTGGGCATGGCCTAGTGCATAGGGCTGCTCCCTGTGTGTTGTGTACGCCAACGGTAGTGGTGTTGCTGGCACTGAACAAGTGTATCCTCTGACTCCCCCCTTTTTGTTTTGTCACCTTGTCCTTGTGTGCATTAGCAACATCTGGTGGAGTAGCAGAGGCACGACAATGGAGGGAGCTGCATCCCACATGGCCCTTGAGGACGAATCCACCGAGGGTGAGGGCACTAGTGGGATGGAGGGCAAGGGGAGCACCACAATGGGGACAGGAGGGGAGACCACAGACAGCGACTCCTCCTACGATGGAAGCTCCCTGGCGGTGGCGGACGCCTCTGTGCCCACCCCAGCAACAGGTACAGCCGCCACCCCCCCTACCAGCACCGCCCTCCCAGCAGCCCCTCAGCGGGTTTCCCATGCCCGCTCACCCAGGAGGGTGGGCATCTCCTTCGCCCCAGGCACCTCAGGCCCTACCCCAGTTTGCCCTGCTGCCCTCAGTGAGGAGGCTATTGACCTCCTGAGATCCCTCACTGTTAGGAAGTCAACCATTCTGAATGCCATCCAGGGGTCGAGAGGCATTTGCAAGAAACAAATGGAGGGCATTCACTCTGGCGTGGCGGCCCAACAGAGAGCATTTCAGGCTCTGGCCTCAACTCTGATGGCAGCCCTTGTCCCTGTGTCTAGCCTCCCCCTCCAACTTCCTCTACCCAGACCTAATCCCCTCAACCGCAGCCTTTCCCAGGCACACCTTCAGACCAGCATTCACCCAAATCAACACACAAAGGTGGCTCAGGCAAACATAAGCACCACACTTCATCTCACAGGCATTCACACAAGCACCATCCCCATGCAGGCACACCAACATCCCCTGCCTCCACTGTGTCCCCCTCCTCCTCTTCATCCACATCCCTCCCAGTATCGTCTCCACTCACACCTGCATGCACTATATCCTCATCCACTACCTTCACCAGCACGCCCATCACAACACACCGCTCACTGGCAGTCACTACCCCCACAACCATGCACACATACCCTGTGTCCTCTGCCATTGTGTCTGTGACCCTCCTCCCAAAGAACACAAACGCAAGCACCCACCCACCCAACAGTCATCCATCTCACAACAACATCCAGCCCATGCACCTTCACCCAAGCTCAGCAGAAAGACACCTCCTACAACCACTCCCTCTTCCTCCACTCCCAAACCCTCTCCTTCTTCCCGCCCCAGTTTGTCTAAAAAAAAAATCCTGGCAAACATTGACCTGTTCCCTACCCCTCCACCCCACTGTCCTTCCCCTTGGGCAAGTGTGTCCAGAACCCAGGCCAGCACCTCAGCCACCAACTTGGCATCCACTGTGGTACTGCAACTCCCAGGGGCTTCAAGGGGGTGCCCGTCAGGCCAGCCAGTGTGTCACCGACCCCTGCAAAGGACCATATCATACCACCACCTGCCAAGGTGAAGAAGGGGAAAGTATGCACCAAGGAGCATGACCCACCCAGCAAGTTCTCTTCCAAAACTGCAGCTGCCAGAGCCAAGGTCCCAACAGCATCTGCCAAGGTGAATAAGGGGCAGAAAGCCAAGGCAAGGCACCTCAGGCGTCGGAGCCTGCAGGTGGGGTCCTGGTGGCCACCATCAGAATCGACAGCCCGCCACCTGCACCGCAGACAGCACCGCCAGCATCCCTTCTGAAAGCACAGCCATCTGCACCGCCACCTGCACTGCCGCTGCCATCACTACTGTCAGCAGCAGCATCCCCAGTGGCCAGCCATCAGAGGCTGCAGGAGAAGGGCTGGTGCCTACCTCCACCACTGGCAGCACCCGCACCTACACTACGGCCAGCACCGCCAGCATACCCTACGCAAGCACCGCCACAAGCACCGCCACAAGCACCGTTGACACTAGGACCACTAACAGCAGCAGCAGCCCCAGTGTGTGTCAGTCCGGGGCTGCAGGAGACGGGCAGCACCCCCACCAGCACTGCAACAACCACCAGTTTGCAGCCTTAGTCGCCGCATAATGGAGTCTGGCCCTGCCTCAATGGACTTTCCTGCTACCTGTCCCCTGCAAATCTCGTGATTCAGACACCCAGGTGAGGGAATGTGAACTGCCACACCCCATGTGCTGCATCACTGGGCACCAAGCCTCCTCCAGACCCAGTGGAGAAAGGCATCCACTCACCCAATCCTTGGAAGGATGAAGCAGACTGGGCACAATGCCCCCTCGAAAACCTGTAGACAAAGGCATCCACTCACCCAATCCTTGGCAGGATGAAGCAGACTGGGCACAATGCCCCCTCCAGAACCTGTGGAGAAAGGCATCCACTCACCCAATCCTTGGCAGGATGAAGCAGACTGGCCACAATGCCCCATCCAGAACCTGTGGAGAAAGGCATCCACTCACCCAATCCTTGGCAGGATGAAGCAGACTGGGCACCAAGCCCCCTCCAGAACCTGTGGAGAAAGGCACCCACTTGAGAGACTGTGGCCTTGCACTCCCCAGGACCATGCAGTGGGAAAACCACCCACTTGAGAGACTGTGGCCTTGCACTCCCCAGGACCAAGCAGTGGGCAAACCACCCACTTGAGAGACTGTGGCTTTACACTCCCCAGGACCAAGCAGTGGGCAACCCACACACTTGAGAGACTGTGGTTTTACACTCTCCAGGACCAAGCAGTGGGTTACAGGGTATAAATGTAATGTTGCTGCATGTGTTTGTGTGTATGGTTTTGTGGGTGAGGGTGGGGGCGCTGCTTGTTGCGTGTGTGTGTCACTCTTTTTTTCCTCCCCCCCTGTGTGCTAGGTGCAGTACTCACTGTGGTCGACCACGGTGAGTACTGCACGTAGCACACACAGGAGGGGGAAGAGAAAAGAGAATGACAAACACACGTAACACGCAACACGCAACACCCCCACCCTCACCCACAACACCATACACACAAATACATGCACCAACATTACATATACACCCCGTCACCCCCTGGAAGAACACAAGGACAAAAGGAAATGATTGTAACGAGTGTAGTCATTGAAAAATCAGATAGGCCAAATTAAAATATCAGTATATCCGAATATGTACCCCAACTGCACAAGTCCGGATATGAATGAAATAATTGTCCATGGATCAGTGTCCCAAAATGCATTGGCGAAACCCACACAAGATACCTGAGTCGAAACGGAGAGAACACTGCAGGGGCATGAGATGGAAAATAAACAGACACCTCAGGGTGAAGGGGAGGGGGGGCACCTTAGCCTGGTGAATGGACCACGCCACTGCTCCACGATGGTGCTCCATGCCTACTGATTGATCCTGGGGAGTGCAAAGCCACAGTTTCACAAGTCTCTCCAGTGGGTGGTTTGCCCACTGCTTTATCCTGGGGAGTACAAAGCCACAGTCTCTCAAGTCTCTCCAGTTGGTGGTTTGCTCATTGCTTTATCCTGGGGAGTGCAAAGCCACAGTCTCTCAAGTCTCTCAAGTCTCTCAAGTCTCAAGTCTCTCTTTATCCTGGGGAGTGCAAAGCCACAGTCTCTCAAGTCTCTCCAGTGGGTGGTTTGCCCACTGCTTTACCCTGGGGAGTGCAAAGCCACAGTCTCTCAAGTTTCTCCAGTGGGTGGTTTGCCGCTGCTTTATCCTGGGGAGTGCACAGCCACAGTCTCTCAAGTGGATGTGATTCTCCACTGGTTCTGGAGGGGGCATTGTGCCCAGAGTGCTTCATCCTGCCAAGGACTGAGGTGATGGATGTGATTCTCCACTGATTCTGGAGGGGGCATTGTGCCCAGAGTGCTTCACATGCAGTGTGGCAGGTCCCATTCCCTCACCTGGGTGTGTGTGCCACGAGATTGCCTGGGAACAGGTAGCATGATACTCCATGGAGGCAGAGACACACTCCACCCTGCTGCGACTTTGCCTGCCACATGCAGGTACAAACAGTGCTGGGTGTCGTGCCTCATGTACGCTGTGCAGGATCCAGGACGTCTTCTGCAGCCTCGGATGACTGCCCATTGGGGATGATAGCCATGTCAGCTGTGGTGGCACTGTCTGAGCACGTCGTGGGGCTGGTGGCGGTGATTGCGGCGGTGTCTGTGGTGGAGGTGCTGGTGGTAGTGCATGTGTCTGCACCTGTGGAGGGACACAGCAGGACATCTCCTGCAGCCTCGGATGGCTGCCCACTTGGGATAATGCTGGGGACTGTTGGTGAGGCAGCAGATGTGCAGGTGGTGGTGCAGGTGGCGGTGCAGGTGGTGCTGTCCACCGCCGTACAGGTTGATGTTCTGGTTGACAGAAGGAATGACTCTGGTACCTCAGCCGGAGCCTCCGTGCCCCGTCCTGACCTGCTCTTCACCTTGTGTCCTTTCCCCACCTTTGATGTCGCTGCTGGTCCCTTGGCACTGTACCCTTTTGGCTTGGAGGAGCCCTTGCTTGGTGGTTGGTGCGGCTTCTCCCTCCGGCATGTAGACCGGACATGCTGAGACTACTGTGCTGGATGATTTGGTGGCTGAGGTGCTGGGTTGGGACCTGGACAGCCTAGCCCTAGGGGAAGTACGGGGGGGAGGTGTAGGGAAGAGGTCAATGTTAGCCAGGAAGAGTTTCTTAGACACACTGGGATGGGAAGATGGAGGGGGTTTGGGAGTGGAGGAAGAGGTAGTGGTTGTAGGAGGTGTACGTCTGCTTAATTTGGGTAAAGGTGCATGGGCCAGAGGCTGTTGTGAGGTGGATGGCTGTTGGGTGAGTGTGTGCCTGCGTTTGTGTACTTTGGGAGGAGGGCTCACAGACATACTGGGAGAGGACACAGGGGATGTGTGCATGGTAGTGGGGGTGGTGATTGCACGTGAGCGGTGTGTGGTGATGGGTGTGATGGTGATGGAGGTAGTGGATGAAGATGTAGTGCATGCAGGTGTGAGTGGAGACGAGACAGGGAGGGAGGAGGAGGACGTGGAGGAGGGGACACAGTGGAGGCAGTGGATGTTGGTGTGTCCGCATGGGGATGGTGCTTGTGTGAGTGCCTGTGGGATGTGTGGTGCTTGTGTTTGCCATGTCCACTCTTGTGTGTTGATGAGTGTGCATGCTGATCTGATGGTGTGCTTGGGATAGTCTGAGGTACAGGGGATTGGGTCTGGGTAGAGGAAGTTGGAAGGGTGAGGCTGGACACAGGGACAATGGCTGCCATCAGTGCTGAGGCCAGAGCCTGAAATGCTCTCTGTTGGGCCGCCACGCCAGAATGAATGCCCTCCAGGTATGCATTTGTTTGCTGCAAAATGCCTCTCAACACCCTGGATGGCATTCAAAATGGTTGATTGCCCAACAGTGAGGGATCTCAGGAGGTCAATAGCCTCCTCACTGATGGCATCAGGGCAGTCTGGGGCAGGGCCTAAGGTGCCTGGGGCAAGGAGATGCCCACCCTCCTGGGTAAGCGGGGACGGGAAACTCGATGAGGGGCTGCTGGGAGGGCAGTGCTGGTAGGGGGGGGTGGCAGCTGTACCTGTTGATGCGGTGGGCACAGAGGTGCCTGCCACCGCAAGGGTGCTCCCATCAGAGGAGGAGTCACTGTCGCTGTTGTCTCCCCCTGTCCCCGTCCTGGAGCTCCCCTCACCGTCCGTCCTACCGGTGCTTTGGACTCCGTTACTTCACCCTCCAGGGCCATGCGGGATGCAGCTCCCTCCTGCTCCGGTGCCAATACTCCTCCACCAGATGATGCTAATGCACACAAGGACAGGGTGACAAAACAAAAAGGGGGGGAAAGGCAGAGGAGACACATAGTCAATGCCTGCAACACCACTACTGTTGGCGGACACAACACACAGCCCTATGCACTAAGCCATGCACTAACAGGGCAGGGGAAAAGCACATGCCCGTGGGGGACTCTTTCTAGACCCATTTCATGCACAGCTGGAACCCATAGGAGCCTAACTAGGTGTAGAGGTCAAATCCCACCTTTGGGTTTGGACTGGGAATGACGCTGAAAATCAATGGATCTACCTTTGCGCGTCTGCCCTGGCCTAGGGGAACCCACAGCTCACCTCCCCCCCAGACATCTAATCAAGCACGCAGAGTCAGCTGAATGAGAGTGTACTCACCCCCTTGTGGCTGCTGTGATGCCCTCAAGCGTCCATCCAACTCAGGATATGCCTGTTCCAGGATCTGGTACATCAGGGGGGTCATGGTGCGACGGGCACCCCTTCCACGTTGGGAAGCCATCCCCAGCTGGGCCTCCGCCATCTTCTTGCTCCAGTGGCTCAGGTCCTCCCATCTTTTCTGGCAGTGGGTGCTCTGTCTATGGTAGACCCCAAGGGTCCGCACTTCCTTGGCGATGGCACGCCAAATACCCTTCTTCTGATGGGCGCTGATCTAGAGGAATAGTGAAGTAAAAATGTATGTTACTCCCCGTACATTTCTTCTCACACATTGGCCCCAAACCTCCCACCCTGGCCTGGAAAAACATACACACACCATCCTTACATGTTGGCCTGTCCCCCACTGTCTCTTCCATCCACGACACTCCATACAATCATGTGCCATCCACCATGCACACAGTTTACTCACCTGTTTGTCTGGAGGACCGTAGAGTTGCGTGCACTGGGGGATGACCCCATTCACCAGTTTCTACAACTCCTCTGCAGTGAAGGCAGGGGCCCTTTCCCCAGACACTGTAGCCATTATCACTTCCAGACGCAGGTCACTGCAGCACTTGCAGTGTAGGTCCTCTCCTGTTGAAGGTCAGGTATCAAGTGAGGGAACAGATAGAAAATGGCTGTCATGTCCACGGTAGTGCGTACCGTCACCACCGGCGTACATCGTCATTGGCTCCTGGAACCCATAGGGCCCAATGGTAACCAATGCTGAATTGCGCAGCAGTCTTCGACTGCCTACCGCGACGCTGCACAACGCCAGCGCAGTTACCTCATTTCCCCTTGTCCCACCTTACAGGTCAGGCAGCCACCATTTCAGGGGGCCACATGTCAGGCCTACTAACTGCATCATACCTATTTAGGCCAGAAATACAGACAGACAAAGCCACATAGAGAAAATTTAACGATTGTGCTAAACAGCCTTGTGAAACCTATGTGGTGTATGACCGTCTGCTCACCATTCTCCTCCATAGGGCAAGTCCGCTGCAGCAGGTGATAAGATGGCGGCATCCTCCGGTGTACAGACCCCTGGTGGACCTGTCGACAATGGAAGACAGACACATCATTATCACTTGAAGACTTTATCGTGCAACAATCCAGGAACTTTGTGCCCAGTTGGAGCCAGACCTGATGTCAGCTATCCATATCCCACAGGAATCCCCCCTCTAGTGCAGGTCCTGTCAGTGCTCTATTTCCTGGCAAGTGGGTCTTTTCAAACAACAGTAGCCATGGCATCAGGGATGTCACAGCCAATGTTCTCTAATGTGTTGTCCAGAGTGTTATCTGCTTTGCTGAAACACATGCGCAATGAAAGGTGACTTTTATGCCCTGGGACATATCCCCAACATCATTGGTGCCTGTATCAGGGCCGGGCAATGAGGACGTTTAGTCAGTGGTTGAATGATATGGTGACTTTTATTGCAGTTAAAGGTATGGTTCATGTGGTTCTTTGTTCTCCGTATGTACGATGACTGTCTCTTTAATTCTTCTCCTCATCTTCTCGTTTCAGGGCTCCCAGGAGGTGCATGTGGGAACAAGAGCGTCAAAAATACCGGTAAGTAGGCGATCCTTTGCTATGGTTTTTTTGTTTCTTCCTATTTGATGTTCTCCCCCCCCCTTTTGTTCTTTGTCTCCTCTCTGAATCTCTGACTGGCTCTCCTTCGCCTCTTCTATGGCCTACGCTGGCTGCCTCTTCTTCACTCTCTTCTTTCGTTTCTCTCTTCTTTTGTGTTTTCACCTTATTTTCTATAGCTGTTCCTTTGCCTCTTAATCTGTTCTCCCTGTTCCCCGGATCTCTTCTTTAGGGTCTGTCTGCGCTCGCACTTCTTCCACGTCTGGCTTTATCTAGCGTATTGTATGTCGGGTCTTGCACACTAAGACCGCCTTCCGTCTCTGGTCTTTTCCCCTTTTTTTCTGCTTTCTTTCCTATCTCCTGGTTCAGAGCATGTGAGCTTCTAGTATCTCTGTGTTTTGTACAGATTCCCCTAAACACCCTTCGTGTTTAATTGTGCTTGTGCTGTTCCATCACCTCCCTCCCTAAAGAAAACACAAGAAAATACTGTTCTTACCTTTCCTCCCGTACTCCCTTCCCTCCCCCCAGTTCAGGGTAGCCACGCACCTGAGGGGGCCACGCTTTTCCCGAAGTGTGGCTGGAGTTCGTGCTGGGTGCCTCCCGCGGCGCTGGTGCTGGACTCTGGGTCTCTGTCAGGGACTTCCGATCCACAGCTGTCCTCGGCGTTTTCTCCTCTCCCTTCGTCGACGTCTTCATTTGTTCTGCTCCTTCCTCGGCTCTCGTCCGTCTTTTTTTCTTCACCTGGTCCATCCTCCGTTTTTTATCCAAAAACGGCACAGAGCCGCTGTCTCTGCCCCTCAGTTCCCAGATGCGAAAAGGAATTGGATGGCCAGCACTGCACTTCTGGGTCGGGAGTGGCAGTGCCGTTTTCTTCCTCAGAATATGGCGGGTCAATTATTTGTGCCAACGGCCCGTCACAGTGTCATTGATGGTACACATGTGACATTTGTTTCCCCCCCGCAGGAATAAACAGGTGTACAGAAACCGTAAAAGCTACCATTCAATGAATGTGCAGATGGTGTGTTTGGCAGACTAGTACATCTCCCATGTGAATGCCAAGTATCCAGGCTATGTGCATGATGCTTACATTTTGAAGAACAGCAGCATCCCTTATGTGATGGGGCAACTCCAGAGGAACCGTATGTGGCTAATAGGTGAGCCCAAGGTCCTCACACAGTTTAACTTACTGTTGGGGTGTGGGAGATTCTCTAATGTTTGGTGGATGTCTAACAGTTGTCCCTTGATATTTGCAGGTGACTCTAGTTACCCCAACCTGTCATGGCTACTGACCCCAGTGAGGAATCCCAGGACAAGGGCAGAGGAATGCTACAATGAGGCACATGGGTGAACTCGGAGGATAATAGAGCGTACCTTCGGCCTCCTGAAGGCCTGATTCCAGTGCCTCCATCTGAGAAGTGGATCCCTATACTACTCACTAAAGAAGGTGTGCCAGATTATCGTGGCCTGCTGTATGTTGCACAACCTGGCTTTGCGACGCCAGGTGCCTTTTCTGCAGGAGATTGGGCCTGATGGTGGTCTTGTGTCAGCTGTGGAGCCTGTGGACAGTGAAGAAGAGGAGGCAGAAGAAGAAGATGTAGACAACCGTAACAACATCATCATGCAACACTTCCAGTGAGACACAGGTAAGAGGATGGCACTGCTTCCCACATCTCATACTATTGTAGGACCTAGCATAAATCTGCCTTTTTACCTCTGTGTATGGACCCTGACCTGTCATTTTGGCTTTCCATTTCACAGATCTGGGTCCTACTTTGTGCCCTCTGCTATGTTTACTACTGGCCAGCAACTGTGTAACATTGGTATGTGAACAAGTACATTGACATTGCTATATTTCAGAGAGGTTGCAATTACACATTTGTGAAAGCACAGACTGACTCCAGATTGATTTGTGATTCAAGGGTGTTTATTTCTGTGCTAATAAGTGGAGGGGTGTGTAAAATGGGCTGGGGTGATGGTGGAGGAATGTCCATGGTAGAGTCCAATCTCTTGGTCTCACAGGTGCATTGTCCAATGGGGCATAGGAAGGGGAGCAATGGCAGTTTAAGGTGGACAAGGTGACAAAGTGGGACAGAAGGGTGACATTCAGGAGGGTCTTATTTCCTGGTGGGGGTTTTGACAATGTTCTCTGTCTTGTTCCTGGATCTCAGGGACCGTTTGCGGGGTGGTTCTCCTTCTAGAGGAGATGGGGTGCTGGTAGCCTGATTTTTCTGTGGCTGTGCCTCCTGTCCACTAGCGCCGGCAGAGGTGGAGGGCTGTTCATCGTCCAGGCTATTGTCAGGGGCCCGTTTGTGTGCCAGTGTGTCCCTCATGGTGTTGACAAGGTCTGCCAGCACCCCTGCAATGGTGACCAAGGTGGTGTTAATGGACTTCAAGTCCTCCCTGATCCCAAGGTAGTGCTCCTCCTGCAGCCGCTGAGTCTCCTGAATCTTGGGCAGTACCATGCCCATGGTCTCCTAGGAATGGTGGTATGCTCCCATGATGTTGGAGAGTGCTTCGTGGAGAGTGGGTTCCCTGGGCCTGTCCGCTCCCTGTCGCACAGCAGTCCTCCAAGGTTCCCTGTGGTCCCGTGCCTCTGTCCCCTGAACCGTGTACCCACTGCCACTGACCCCAGGTCCCTGATCATCCTGGGTTTCTGGGGTTTCCTGGGGTCCCTGTAGTGGTGGACACACTGCTGATTGATGTGTCCTGGGGACAGTGGCATGGGACTGCTGGGTGGGTGCTGTGCTGGTGTTTTCTGATGGGGGAAGCTCTGTGGTGGATTGGTACTGTGGCAGGGTAACCGGCTGTCCAGAGGTCCCGGAAGGGCCAGGTTGGTCATCGAGATTAAGGCGTGCAGAGCTGCAGTCGTCACTGTGGGCCTCTTCAGGGGGGGGGGACTGGATGTAGCTGGCACCTCCTCTCCGGTGACGTTGAGTATGGGTCCTGTGGGACGCAAATGCAGTGTTATTGTATCTGCGGGTGTCATCTTGTACATGGGTGTGTTTCCCTCTATGATTGTGATTTTCCTGTCAGCTTGGCCTTGTGTGAGTGGTGATTTTGTGGGCTGGGTGAGTCTCTCTACTGGGAATGCTGTGGTGATGGGTGTCCATGCAGGTCTTTGTTGGGGGTCCATGCATTGATGATACATGCAGGGCTTGGTATTGGGATGGGTGGGTTGTGATAGTGGGGTATATGTGAGGTGGTGGAGTGATGGGGGTGAGGGTAGGTGTAGGAGTTTGTGATGGCATGCAGGTAGGGTGGGGGATATAAAGTAGTAAAGATTTGACTTACCAGAGTCCAGTCTTCCTGCTACTCCTGCCAGGCCCTCAGGATGCATTATTGGCAAGACTTGCTCCTCCCATGTTGTTAGTTGTGGGGGAGGAGGTGGAGGTCCACCGCCAGTCCTCTGTACTGCTACCTGGTGTCTTGCAACCACGGTACACACCTTCCCCCGTAGGTTGTTCCACCTATTCCTGATGTCATCCCTTGTTCTTGGGTGCTGTCCCACGGAGCTGACCCTGTCCACGATTCTTTGCCATAGCTCCATCTTCCTAGCAATGGACGTCTGCTGCACCTGTGATCCGAATAGCTGTGGCTCTACCCGGATGATTTCCTCCACCATGACCCTTAGCTCCTCCTCTGAAAACCTGGGGTGTCTTTGGTGTGCCATGAATGTAGTGTGAGTGATATGTGTGATGATGTATGGGGTGATGTGTGGGGTGATGTGTTGGGGTGTATGCTGTGATGTGCGTGGATGGTGTATGGGTGATGGTGTTCTGTGCCTCTGATTGAGTGGGTGCTCCTGGCCTGTGTCTCTCTGTGTTGGCAATCTTGTTTTTCATTGAAAGGGTTGTGGGTAATATGGGTGTGTGTTTTATAGTGGAGTGGGTGTGTGGGTGTGGTGTGTGTATGTGTGTCAGGTGTGTGTAGTTTGAATTGTCCAATGTGGTGGTGTTTTGTAAATGTGTGTGTATTTTGAGCGTGGCGGTGTGTACCGCCAATGGTTTATCACGTATGAAAGACCGTCACAGTGATTCATGGGTCATGATACTGTGGGCGTATTCCTGTTGGCGTAAGGGTGTGGGTTTTGTTATTGCCAGTTTATCGCTGACCTTTGGACTGGTGGACTTGTGTGAGTGTCTGTATAGTGGTGGAATTCTCAGTGTGGGTCATAATAGCCGTAGCAGAATACCACTGCAGGCACGGTATGTTGCCAGCTGTCAGCACGGCGGTAGGCGGCATTTACCGCCACGGTTGTAATGAGGGCCTATATGAGATGACACAATACTTTTTACAGTTGATTTATGACATCATTGTCTACATGGTGGAGTAAGTGCAATCAATTGCACCAAGTACATGTGGGAATCCAGCCATGGTGTAGAATCCTTGCTTGGTGTTCAGTTGTTGTTGTTGAGTTTTGGGGAAGAGGAGGTACTGCAGTGTGAGCTTGATTATGGCATCCAACACAGAGGGGATGAATGCAGAAAATTCTCTCTATGAGATTCCTGCCAATATGGCTGTTATTATCTGGATAGCACCGGATGCCAGCATGTGGATCACAGCCATAAGTTTCACATGTAGTAGAATGTTATTGGGCTATGCAGTGGTGGCTGGACACTTAGCTCAATTTTATGCAGCAATCCAATGATAGACTCCCTCCTGAGTGTGTAGAATTATATGGCCTCCTACTCCCTGAGGTCAGTAAGGCATATGCACTGCAGGAAAACATGATTCCTCCTCTTACGCTGCCTATGTGGTGATGGTGATAGTGGTCTCCTAGCGACTCCAAGTTGCAGTATGATGACCTCCATGGCCTAGCTGAGCTTGCCAAATTGTTTTGTGGGGTTGTTCTTTTTATACCACAACCACTGAGTCATTTACTATGCTTGGTTTGTGGGTGCGCAGCTATTCTGCCACACTTGAGGCTTTACATTGTGCTTCAAAATGATTCATGACACACTGGCAAACCCATAAATATCACTGCATTACATTTGTGTCGGATTTTGTGGGAGATCGCCTACATTGTATATGTTAAATTGTGAGTGGTGCAGCTCGTTTCAATGCAACTTTTGCCTAATGCAACCCAAAAATATGAGACATTTTGGCAAATGTGTTGGTTAAAAATATGCCTTACTGCTTGCACCACTGTTGTGTCACAATTAGTGGTGCAACACCAGTGCAAGCCTCTCATAAATATGTCCCTAGTTTCTTTGCTTACCTGCATGTTGGTTGTATTTTTCCGCCCTCTTGGTCAGTTTTTTAAAGGAGGGGTGATGATGAGATGTCATTGTGCCACTGGAAGTAAAGTTCTTTATTGCCAAGTGGTTACAATGGCGGGCATTTATAAACACTAGGGAAGTAATTAAACAAATACATACAACTATATTTCAAAACAACATCTGTAGCAGGTTGGATACTTAGACATCTATTCATTCACTATATACAGATTGAGGGGGTCATTCTGAGGGAGCCGCCATATGGCCGCTCCGCGGTCGAAAGACCGCAGAGGCCATTCTGGCTTTCCCGCTGGGCTGGCGGGCGACCGCCAGAAGGCCGCCCGCCAGCCCAGCGGGAAACCCCTCCCCACGAGGAAGCCGGCTCCGAATGGAGCTGGCGGAGTGGGTATGTGCGACGGGTGCAGTGGCATAGCAGACACTGAAATACAAAGTGGGGCCCTCTTACGGGGGCCCCTGCAGTGCCCATGCCATTGGCATGGGCACTGCAGGGGCCCCCAGGGGCCCCACAACACCCCATACCGCCATCCTGTTCCTGGCGGGATGGCGGTATGGGGTGCCAGAATCCCCCATGGCGGCGCAGCAAGCTGCGCCGCCATGGGGGATTCCCAGGGCAGCGGAAAACCGGCGGGAGACCGCCGGTTTTCCTTGTCTGACCGCAGCCAAACCGCCGCGGTCAGAATGCCCTGCGGGGCACCGCCAGCCTGTTGGCGGTGCTTCCGCATCCCCGGCCCCGGCGGTCCTTGACCGCCGGGGTCGGAATGACCCCCTGAGTCTCTCCATTGCTCAAACTTGAATTGGCCCCAATACACTGTTCCATGGATCTGAAGGGAGTTAAGAATATAGAAGTTTCCTCGAATATTTTTTCATAAATGCCAAAGCAACTATGACTCAAAATGAGCTTATTCTCTTTTGAATTTGCTCTTCCTCTCTGCAACAAGACTTCACAGTTTCCCCAGAGGGTCCAAGACCAAGAGTGCACTCATATCCCTAATTACAAAGTGAGCACACTCCTCTCTGTGGGAAATGGCTCTTTCTATTGGGTCACCCCCACACTTTGTACCTTCCTCCTTCTACTTTTTGCTGAATTTTTGCTTGTTGGCCTAAGGACTTTATGCACTTTACCACTGCTAACAAGTGCTAAAGAGTTCTCAAATTAAAACATGGTTTAACTGGTTTATACCCATTTGGCATATTTAATTTACATGCAAGTTTTTTGTAGAGTGGTATACCATACAGTCAGTGTGAGAAAACAGAGCTGATTGCAGAGTCCCCTTACCTTTTTGCCTCAATTTGTCACTTTTTGCTGGTGTTGTCCTGACTGTGATGTTTCCCTGGGTACTGCTAAACAGTCCCAGGCCCTGTGCTCTGTATGCAATGAGTATGCAAATTAGGCTAATTATAATTGGCTATGTCAACCTACCTATAAGACCCTAGTATATGGTAGAACATATAGGTTTAGCTACCCCAGCATAGGTGCACTACTGAGGTGCCCAGTGTCATTTTAAAGTCAGGCCTGCCTTAAGTAGTTCCAAAGTCTTAAACAACCTTATTTTTACATATAAGTCACCCCTAAGGTGTGCCATATGTGCCTCTAGGGCTGGGTGCCATTTACCCATAAGCAGGGACCTTAGAAAAATAGTTTTATAAGCCCTGGTAAGGTAAAACAGGCAAATTACTTTTTCCCTCATTGTAGTGAATGGCCTCTGTAGGCTAGAATGGGGAGACTTTATTTTAATGTATAAAGTCCCCTTAAGTGTCAGATACCTTAAGTGTGGTATCAAATTAATTGTTATAATAAATACCACAAATTACAATTGTTGGATTTAATATAACTTGTTCAGGTAAAGAGTTTTAAACTTTACCTAAAAAGTTACCAACTACAGTCATGTAGTGCTTTGCTCTGATTGGCCATCCTTTGGCAGCCTGTCCAAGCTGCCTTGATGAGGTGTGAAGTACCCTGGACTGACCAACACAAAGGAATGTGCCTGTGGGAGGAGATCTTCCCTCAGCAGATGGAGAGGCAGGGGAGGACATTCGGAGCAACCCAGCACCTCCCTCACTTCCTGAAAACCCAGACAATTAGGTGTCCCCCTGATTAGATTAGGAGAGGGCAGGAGAAGGGTGTGTTTATGATTTTTAGACACCCCAGTGGGTGGGCTCAGCAAGATGTAACCTCTAAAAATCACTTTCAGCCATGTTGGATTTTTGAGGAATGTTGCTCCATGGGATTGTTTTTTGTCACACTTCCCAGGAAGTGGTCATCACAGGGGGAAGGACCCTGCACCTGATTGGAGAACCGGGACCCCCCTGTTTTTTACCCAAGAGCGAGGATAAATTTGGCAGACCTGCACCCATGCCTCAGATCCCGACCAAATTCCAACAAGGAAAAACTACAGGAGAAGGAGGACTGCCCTGCTGGACCCCGAACTGCACCTGGACACTGAACTCTGGAGGACTGCACCAGCTGCACACTTGGGCTCCACCACAAGAAGGACTTTGCCTGACTTCAACTGGTTCAAGGAGAGACTCCCTGTTTGCTGCAGGTGAAAAATTGCTAACCAGAGTCCCCTGCACCAACTTCTGAAGAAACTGACCAGCTGACCACTGTCCAGTGGCCGTTTTGAAGTTTGTGCCAGGTGCATTCTGGGAGTTGTAGTTTGCACCCTCAAGGAGCATTTCAGAGCTTCTGGAACCTTGGGGTGAGCTGTGGACCTCCAAAGAGCCTTAAAAGAACATCGGAAAGAAGATCCAGAAGTTTGAAGAAGTTTGGAAAACTTTTGAAAAAAAGCTCCATGAACGGACCGACCCGCTGCAGCAACTCAAGCCCGCTTTCCGCAACCGCGACCCGGACTGACTTGCAGGCTTGTCCCTGTGAAGAAAAGGTAAAAGGTAAAAATTTCCACTGAGGGCTCCCATGACACGTATCCGAGGAGGACTTTGAGAAGATCGGATTGGACTGGCGACTTGGTCCCGCTGAAGAAAATCTTTAAGAAAACGACTAAGTCCTAAGGTAAACTTTTGACCGAGGCCTCCTGCGAGCTATAGCCGAGCAAGGCTCTGTTGCAGTCGGCGTCAAACTTTGAGTTTGCTCCAGTCGAGGTGCGACCAGATGACCAGATTGGCGCTATTCGTTTCTAAGCTCTAAAAAGCATTAATTTAAAAAAAATCATATCTCCGGTTCCCCTTATCCGATTTGAATCGTTTTGGTGTCATTTTAAAGATAAAAATATATTCAATATTTATAAATTGGTGTTGGATTTTCATTGTGTTTTGTGTTTTACTTATTTATTGTTTTTATGATGTTTAAATGCTTTACGCTTTTTCTCCTAAGTTAAGCCTTGTCGCTCGTTGCCAAGCTACCAAGGGTTGAGCTGGTTTTAATTTATTGAGACCTAGCTGGACCTAAGTGGAGGTTAGTGGCCTATTGCTAAGTGTAGGTACTTACCTGCCCTTACCAATAACCCATTTTCCAACAGGCAGGGCCTGTAAATTCAATAATGCTAGTGGCCCTGCATCATTAATTACACCACCTACCTATGTAGCATTTTAAAACATGTCCTGTGCTGAATGCAGTGTACCACCGCCATGTCAGATTGCATTTAAAACTCCTTCCCAAGCCCTACACTCTCCCTTTTATTACATATATGGCATCCCTAAGGTAGGCCCTAGTTAGCCAATAGGGCAGGGTGTATGTCTGTGTGATTAAAATATAGGACATGTACTTTTAAATTTGATGTGTCCTAGAAGTGAAAAACTCCCTAATTTGTTTTTCCATAGTGTGAGACCTACCCCTCCCATAGGGTAACATTAGGGATTCCTTCATACGTTTAATATACTATCATTCCTAAATGAGAGGAGGTAAATAGTGCGTACTTGATACCTATGAACTTGTAATGATAAACCATGTTTAATGGTAATGTCCAATTTATCATTACAAGTTTAAAAATGCCATTTTTAGAAAGTTGACATTTTCCTGCCCTTAGCCCTCTGTGCCTGCAGTCTGCCTTAGGACACATGGCTGGGTGTAACTGACAGTTAGGACTTTGTGAATTCCATCCAGACAGTCACACATTAGTAGAATTACAAGAGCCTGAATGGCCTTCCCACTGGCAAGATGGGGGAGGGCAGAGCTGAGCACAGCCCCACTTGCATGTGAATAGGCTGTGCCCTGAAAATAGGCTTAACAACTCTGTATGGTCAATGCAGCCAGCTTGGAGCCAGGGCAGGGGAGGCAGGAAACTCCCAGAACTTTAAAGAACCTTTATGGAAACTTCTCCCTCAGATCTACTCTTCAGTTCACTAATGGACCTGCAGAAGGACTCTTACAGGACTCCCTGCTGCTGTGACCTTCTGTGCACTCTACCAGTCTGTGGAAGGACTGCTTTGCTGCCTTGAGTCTGCCTTGAACAGTCCTGCTGTTGAGTACTGCATCTTCACCTGCACCCAGGACTTCCAGAAGTGACTCCAAGGGCTAGCTTGCTGGCCTCCTGTTCAACGCCACATTGACTTAAAAGGCTCCCGCCATCTTGAACCTGCACCTGGATCCAGCCTGAGTGAGTCCTGAACCCTCAAGAGATCTCCATCTTCTCCTGAACCCTTGGTTTTGGTGCTAAGGTGGCCAATTCCAAAAAATGAGAACTTTGACCTAAAAGTGATTTGAGAATCAGTAGGAGATTGGGACCAACCTGCTCCACTACCCACCAGAGGTGCATTGCCGGTCGGATTGACTTCGATGCTTCTCCCGCTATGTTCTTCTCTGCCTGAGCAAATCCTTTTCAGCAGTCCTTCCCAAAGGGGTATCAATCAATCAAACATTTATAAAGCACAGCAGATCACCTGTGAGGGTCTCGAGGTCCTAGAGCTGTATGCTGTGAAGTAGAGGTACAATCATTCAAACATCCAGGTTTTTAATTCTCTTCTGGAGCGCTGGAGTGATGGTGTGGTCCTGAGGTGGAGGGGGAGGTTGTTCCATACCTAGGGTGCCAGGTGTGAGAAAAAGCATCCCCTGCTGTTAGCTCGACAGATCTGTGCAGTGCCTAGGATTGAGAGGGAATCTGATCGGAGGGGTCTGGTCAATTGGTGAAGTTCAGGCATTTGTTAATGTATGCTGGTCATTTGTTGTGCAGGGGATTGTAGGAGTGGGTCAGCAACTTGAACTGGCATCTCTTCTGAATATTCTGCATTGGGAGCCAGTCTACTTTCTTGAGATGGAGTGTGATATGGGTCCTTCTGGGGAGGTCAAGTATGAATCTTGCTGCTGAGTTTTGTATTGTCTGAAGTCACTTCAGGAGGCGTTCAGTGATTCCTACATAGAGCGTGTTTCTGTAGTCCAGTCTGCTAGTGATGAGGCCTTGCGTATAGTCCTTCTGGTGTTTGCTGGGAGCCACCTAAAGTTCTTGAGGAGTATGTAAAGGGTATGTCAGCAGGTGGATGAGACTGTGTTAACTTGTTTCTTCATTGATAGCTTGCTATCCAGGTTGATGCTAAGGTTGCAGAATGGTCTGTTGGGGCGAGGGTGGTGCTGAGGTCTGCAGTCCACCATGTGCTGGTCCATGGTGAGGTATTTTTCCCAAAGATGAGGGCTTCCATTTTTTCCGTGTTGAGTTTGAGACAGGTGTCCTTCATCCAGTCTACTACTTTTATCATGAATCTGTGGAAGTTAGTTTTTGTGGTGGAGGGATTTTCAGACAGTGAGATCCATCACAATGTTCACTGTCTACTTTGCGAGCCTGAGACAATGCTGTAGCCTATTTCCTGCTATGCCAGAAGGCGCAAATTAGGTTACTGCCTGCCGACCCTGCAGGAAACCCATAATAGCTCCAGCAGGGAGGTCTCCGCGTAGTCAGCGGCCACCCTGTTAGGAGTTTGGCAGACAGAGTTTTCTGTCATGTAAGGGAGAAGATATACACAGCATACAGGGATAGTTATACAGCTAGTGGATAATTATGCTGATACCAAAACAATTAGTTTTCTTCCCAACCAATCCAAAAGTGCAGCAGACAGGAACTTCTAGCATAGGTGAGATGGTGCCAGAGCAGGATCAGGGACAGGATCAGTAGTGAACCCTGAAAGTATTTCCCACAGGCATATCTTAGGGCTCGGTTTCAGCAGGAAGACCTTGTGGAAGGCATGTACCAAATGAGGGACATGGGTAGCTGACGCTGATTCCCAGGAATTATACTCCACACTGTAGCCCTCCCAGGATACCAGGAACCAAAGATGACCTTGTCATATTGCCGAGTTTAAAAGGAGTTTCACCTTATTTTCCCATCATCCATCTGTGAGAATAGGCGAGGAGGTCTGACTGTCGCAGTCCAAGTTGGTTTTAAATACTTGATGTATTTTTAAGGTCGTAGAGAAATGCAGTTTGGCTGTATTTACTTGTTTCAGTATTTCAAATGGGCCAATGGATTTTTGTAGATAGCCAGACGTTATCACTAGGAGAATAATTAAGCCCTTTGTGATGATGGCGATCTGCAAACATCTTGTAGACTTCTTTGACGGTTTCAATGCTTTTATTAATTTGGTGTCGTACTTCATGGAGTTTGTTAACCAGGACAAACTCATCTAGAAACTAGGCCGTGTCGGCAGGTATATCTATCGGCAAGATACGATGATTGAACCCATAATTGGCATAGAATGCTGACACTCCAGTGGAACGATGATCAATTTGTTGTATGCCAGTTCAGACTGCCATAGCATGTTGACCCACAAGTCAGAGGCTTTGTCTATGTAACAGCAGAGATATTGTTTCAATATCTGATTTATTCTCTCTTGCTCATGTGATTGTGGGTGGTAACTGGTGGACAGACTTGAAGAAATGTGAAGGGCCTTACACTAAATCTGCCAAAAGCAAGTGGAAAATGTGGCTCTACAGTCAAAGAGAATGATATGCTGCAGGCCATGTAACCCAAACAAATTGGACAAGAGTAAAAGTGCTATCTGAGTGGAAGCTGAGAACAGGGATTAAAATGCCCCAGTTTGGTCAATCTATCAGTCACAACAAGAATTACTGTGTAATCTTAATCCTGTGGTATTCCTACCATGAAATGAACACTACTGTTTTTTCCAAGAGCCAGTGGGAGTTGGCAAAGATTGCAACAACCTCTTGGGCACAAAATGTCTCTTTTAGCTTGGGCACAAATATCTCATTTCTTGACCCAAGCTTTGACATCTTTCACCGGTGTTGGCCACCAAAATGTTCAATGGTTTTGTCCATTCCAGAGTGTTCAGTGGTGGCTAACTCATGACTCCATTGATATGCTTCTTTTTGCAATTCCTCATTGGGTAGGAATAGATCAGTACCCACCCAATCCTTGTTTGCTCTTGTGACTAGGATCGCCCTCAGTCCAGTCCTTCTACTTCGAGGCCTGATAAGAGACTTCACCTAAGTCAAGAAAGTTGTCCCAAGTGATTATACCGATCACTTTTTGAGGATCAATATTAGAGTGTGTTCTCCTGGCTTAATCTATAGTACAGGATATAGTTGAGGAGTCTTGCCGAGTTAATGCATCAGCCCAGCGATTAAGCACAACCCAGTTTATAGGTTACTACATAGGCAAAATCCATGAAGAACTGCATCCACAGCCGTTTTTGAGGGGGTAATTGCCTTGAAGATCTCATGAACTAGATGTTCCAGTGATTTGAGTACACTGTCACTGTATGTTTAATCCCCCAATAGGTAAAGTATCTGTTGGACTTTTTCCTTATACAGGGTCATCCCCAGTCTTTTTACCTCCTTCCTCCTATTTTTTCTGACCTGTCGCTGTTGGCTCTAGGACTCTGAGCACTTTATCACTGCTGATCAGTGCTAAAGTGCAGGTGCTCTCCCATCTAAAGTTGGTATGATTGGCTGATACCTAATCAGCATATTTAATTTACCTGTAAGTCCCTTGTACAGTGCTATCTCTATACCCAGGGCCTGTAAATTAAATGCTACTAGTGGGCATTGCAGCGCTGCTTGCGCCACCCACTGAAGCAGACTTTTATATCTGGCTCAGGCCTGCTAGCGCAGGGCCTGTGTGCGCAGTTTTCTGCCACAGGGACTTGGCATCTAAATTTACTTGCCAGATCCAGAACTACCCTTTTACTGCATGTAAGTCACCCCTAAGGTATGCCCTAGCTAGCCCTAGGGGCAGGGTGCCTTGTATGTAGAGGGCAGGACATGTGCCAGGTTGGTGGCCTATCCTGGTAGTGACAAACAGCCTAACTTGGTGTATCACTGCTGTGAGTGCTGCCTTCTCATAGGATTGCATTAGAAATGCTCTGCCTTATGTGTAAGGGGCATTGTCTGATTTATGAGGGGTAGCGTAAGCATATTTGGTATGGTTGTGATGCAGCTTGACTCCAATCCATGTCTGAGCAGAGTGACAGTTGGGGCTTTGTGCATACTTTTCAGACAGCCTGTACACAGGGAGGGTGGAGGTGTCACAGAGGTGAATCTGCATACTGAATAGTCTTCCTGGGCTGAGAGAAGGAAGAGGCGGGCCCACCTACATTTGTAAAAGCGGTGCCCTGGCCTCACACAATAGGGTTGTTTACCCCCAACTGATATTTGGAGCCTGTGCTGGAGGAGAGAGGGGGCACTCCCAGAACCAGTTGTAACTGGTTGGGACCTCCTCTCCCCCACCATTGTAAAACACTGTAAGGACTGAGTATAAGTACAGGGGAATTTTCCCCACAATTTGGAAACATCTTGGAACTGGACACAGAAATTCTGGAAGGACTCACCAGGGACTGCCATGGTCTGCTCCTGCTGTGCTGAATGTAGCGCCGGAGTCACGCTGATTTCAGTGCCCCCGGGGCACCAAGGGAAGTGCAAGATTGACTTTGGAGCAAGCGTGCTCCTAGGGGTGCCCCCGTGGAGCGCCCCCGGGGCACCAGAAGGCCCTTATTTGGGCCTGGACGCAGCACAAGATGGGCAGAAGATGAGGAAGCATCTCCCTGCCCTGCCGAGCCCAGAAGGGCTCTCTGTCAGACCGCAGGCGGGACAGAAGCCTCACCGGAGGCTCCCCTGCACCCCTTTGTATGGCCCCTTGTGGGCCATTGCTGATCCTTGGCCCACCTCTCATTGGAGGGCCAGTGAAGGCCAGGGGGCCCAGCAATGATCGCGGGCCCCAGGAGGGGCCCGCTCTTGAAAAGGATGGAGTGCGTGGCGCCCCCTCCTCCTGGCACTTCCCCTTACTGTGGCCCCCTCATGAGGGGCGGTGGAGGCCTGGGGGACCCCCAGTGATCATGGGCCCCCAGAGGGGCCTGTCCTGAAACCAGAGAGGGTGCATAGCGCCCCCTCCTTTTACCAAAAGTATTCCCCGACCTTGGCCCCCCCCTCGTGAGGGTGGGTGGAGGCCTGGGTGCCCCCAGCAATCGCGGGCCCCCAGAGGGGCCCATCAGCAGTACAGAGGGGGTGCATGCAGCCCCTCTCTGTCTCAGAGCTCACAGGAGGCCCCCGTTTTGCGCAAAGGAGCGCGAGCGGCCCCATTTTTCGTTCTTCAGGCACTAGAGGTGCCTACATCAAAACAGGTACTACCCAATGACAATATATATACAACATGAGTTATTTCTGGAGACTTTCTTGATTTATATGTTGCCTACCTGTTTGATGAGGTTTTCATATGTGTATGCAAATGTTCCTTTTATGGGCATAACATGCTAATATGTTTTTCTGACTTGCCATATGTTTTATAATGTTCCAAATATGGGCGTTTATTATATTCTTATGATAAGTGCTTTGGTGTAATAACGTGTTTCCTGACTACTGCTTATGTTGCAGAATACTAAGTAGCATGTGTGATATAAGTGACTACTGCTAGTTTTGCATAGTAACTAATGTGTAACGTTCTAACAACTGCTAAGGTAGCAGGATACTACTGATATGTGATGTTTTGTCTAATAATTGTGTTGTGTACAATACAGTTTATTTTCATGTAACTTGGTGTTGTGTTTCCTTTGTGGTGGGGATAGTGTGTCATGTGTGTTGGGTATGTTGTGCAAACGCTTTACACATTACCTCTGGGTTAGGCCTGACTGCTCGTGCCAAGCTACAAAGGGGTGAGCAGGGGTTATCTTGGACGTGTAACTCCCTTGCCCTGACTGGAGTGGGTGGGTTCTGCCTGGCTTAGGTGCATACCCTAGACAAGCGGAAACCCCATTTCTTACAGTGTCCAATCCTTAAAATGAATAGCCCCTTTTATACCCAGAGCTCTTTTTTTACTATAGTATAATGGAACTCTGGCTCGGACAGTTGGCAAGACATGTAAGACACTGGATGTAGTTGACCATTTTTCACATCTCGCTGGGAAAGGACAGCCCCAATTGCTATGTCCAAAGCTTTGGCTTCCACAATGAAGGGTTCATTAGAATTGGGATATGCGAGCACTGGGGCATAAATGAAAGCTGTTTTTAGGTGAAGAAATGCTTCTTCTACATTTTGGGTGCATTGGAAGGGAACGTTTTTCTTTAACAAATGGGTACTGGGTGCCACAACAAGAAAAATGGTCAATAAGCCTCCAGTAGTAGATCGCAAATCCCAGGAAGCATTGAACATCACATTCATTCTTGCCGTTTGGCCAATCCTGAACTACAGCTACTTCTCATTCTTCCATTTGTAGACTGGATGATGATAAAATTACCCACAGAAATACCACTTCTGACACATGAAACTTACATTTACTTAGTTTACAAAACAGGTGGTGTTTACACAAGGATGAAAATATTGTGGAAACATGTACATGAGTGATCTCGCTCTCATAATAAATAAAATCCTAAACTGAACTAGGTGATTAGCCTCCATTAAATCAAGTTTGGTTAACATTTGGACCTTTTTTGCCAGTTCTCATAAAACTGTGATAAATGGCGATGATTACCTGTTCGTTCCTTTGGTCTTATTCAGTAGTCTGCAATCTAATCAGGTTCATAGTTTGTCATTTGTATTTGGGACGAAGAGCAATGGTGATACACCTAGAGATCAGGAAGGCCTGATCAAACCGTAGGACAAATGCTCATCATTGACCCCTCCTCTCGATTTGAGCTAGTTAGTTTTCTGACACTTGACTTGCAGCCACGGCTACCTTTTTGACATTACTTAAAGGATGTTACCCATTAAGTTTGATGGGACACTCTTTCACAAAGTGGCCATTCTTTCCGTAGTAGAGGCACTGGCCATTCTGTTGTTTCAAATCTCTCTCTCCCTTAGAAAGAGCTGATCTTATGGCACCTATCT
This sequence comes from Pleurodeles waltl, assembly GCF_031143425.1. NCBI lineage: Eukaryota > Metazoa > Chordata > Amphibia > Caudata > Salamandridae > Pleurodeles > Pleurodeles waltl. The sequence goes on along the minus strand of NC_090449.1, from coordinate 806,638,429 downwards.
TCATAGGCTCAGAACCTGAGTCAAGGCACCGTGATACCGTTGTGTTCTGATCAAACTGAGGGAAGGACCTTTCACCCCTCTTCTTATCTCCTGAACATCCGGTAAAGTGATGACCCAATCACAGGTTTGAATTTATCAAATACGTACCTCTTTGGCCGTGGCTCTGTTTGAGCCAAGATGTTTTTCTTCCCCTGCCAAAATTCTTGTTCTTTGTCTGTGGTAAGAGTGCTGGCCCTCCTACGTTCTTCCTAACTCATTTCTGAACTCATCCCAGTTTGTCAATATGGTGTCATCATTCCTGACTGGGGATACTACCCACTCATTTGTTTCCAGTATCAGATATGATATGGTAGAGGCTACCAGGGAAAGACATTTGCCCTGGAGGCCAACTGTAGCATAATTTGTGTCAGAAACATTTGGACTTTATTTGGCTCTCCAAAACATCTCTCTGACGCAAGGTATAGGCATTGGAACAGTCACTGAAAACCAAGGTATAGGGAAATTGGTACATGGACCACCTTTAGGAAACCATCCAGAGGGGACATCAAAGTGATTTCACTGTAGCTTATCTAATCTATCCTTAAGGGCTGTAGTCTCTGCCCAAGAAGCTACCATTTCTCATTGGACCTGAGCTAAGGTACCTAACGCATCCTCTAGGGAAGCCATCTTGAAATGCATTGACCGGGAGGAGCTAAATTCATGGGTGCATTATTCTGTCCGCATTGGTGCTGCTCAGGATCAGTGTGATGCTCAAGTGGGTCCACCTCCTGGCACCATCAATTGCACTTGCCATGATGGCATGGAATTTCGATGTGGCAAGGTGCATGAAAGTTTATGGGGTTAGGAACAGTTAGGGGGAGAACTAAAAGACAGAAAATATTTGTTACCCCACTTGTTCTCTAACTTCTATGTACAATGTTTTTGAAGAGCTATGATCTTGGATTAACTGAGTGTTGGTTGTACTTCCCCTATAGACTGGGAATATTTATTCACCCTCCCGGTAATTTCTTTATAGGAGGAGTGGTGGTGAGGTTTTATGATGCCCGGTGAAAGAAAAGCACTTCATTACTATGCAGTATTAATGATGGGGATTCAGAAAAAAAACAGTAGTGAAGTAATCAAACATGTACATGTGCCTACATACAACAATATAATCTGTAGCAGGTTGTATACTCAGGCATTGCTTCACTATACAGTCTCTCTATTGTTGAAACTTGAATTGGTACAGTTCACCCATGCGGTCCAAGACCAAAATATCCCTAGCTGCAAAGAGAACGCACTAGTATCTTTAACCACAAAGAAAGCAGACTCTCTCTCTTCCCTCAGAGGGCCATATTTCCATTCACTTCTCATCTGATGCTTTCCTTTGTGTTACAGCAGTGGGCGGGCTGAGGAGCTGAGGGCTTGAGCTGAAGATAGCCAGTGCAGCTGCTGAATAATGCACACAGTCACCTCAACAGGCCCCGCCTTATAGCAGTGCATGGCTCAAGGTGGCAGAAGGTTTGACAACTCCACGGCACTTGGGAGTTGAATTCTCCCCAACCATAAAGTGTGCATTGTGCCCCACAGTGGCCAGAAGCTGCAGTAAATATAGGGGAGCACATAAACACAGCACACAAGGGTAGTTATGCAGCCACCAGGATATTTATGCTGACACAAACATGATTGGTCTTTCTCCCAATCAAGTCAAAAGCATGGCAGAAAGAAACATGTATTACAAGTGAGAGTGCGTGATAGCAGGGTCAGTGACAGAATCAGAGGGGAACCCTGACATAAGCTCCCCTTTACATAATCCATTTTATATGCCTGCAAGTTAGTATCTCTGCCTTTGAAGTTCATCTTCTGAGGTCTATTCACTCTTTTGTTGTGCTCTTGCTCTGGAGGGCAGTCTATCGCTGCTGGACAGTTTCCATATTGATTGCCCCAAACTGGGAGAAAGTTCTCCAACCTTTTCTGTAAGAATAGGTACTTATGTTCAATGGAAACAATCAGCAGCTAATGATATTATTACTGTTGTAATAATAACCACATCAGATAAGATTACATTTGATTGACCATATGCAAGATTACCATTGGTGATACCCTTAGTGGAAGGCTGCCAACAAAGGATCACTTCAGTGCATCAAGCAGGGTTACAAGAAAAAAAGTAAATACGGTTTTGTTTTCTTATATTGCATTTCCATATGTAATACATAGCAGCAATAACTGCAATGCACCTGGCACAAGTGAATAATATAGTAATAACTCTCCCCTAATGATACATGATTTACCACTGTAATGTATTTTGGAAATTCAGCTATTTTTCCCCAAACATCAACATATGTGGTTTGAAAACTACCCACACTTTTGCTTCAGATGCAAAGTGTCTTCAATTTTGGCATACATATATATGTTTGCTATGCATTAATTCAGCCACGTTGGAGAGCCACCAGTAGCTCACCAGTTACTTGTTGGAAAAGCCTGGACAAGTGGTCACCAAAGGGCCCCAGATTGTCTGTTTATGATTCTCTTATCATCCTTAGATGTGCTCAGGCCCCTTTGACCAGTGACCTCCTTGCAGGATCAAAGAGCCCATGCTGATGTGCACCAAAGAGCCTGGCTCTAACTTCCTCCCACGTGTGCCCCAGCAAGCTATCAAGGAATGCAGAAAGCAACAAATCTGTTTAGAGGAACCTGTACTTCTCCCTGTTCCTATAGCAAGCTCTGGGTCTCCCAGAATGAAAACAAGTGTCTTCAGTGTGTTGTGTCCATTGCAAGAACACACACTCTCTGAGCAAACACATATACACATGCACAGGACTCTAATGTATTGTACCTTTGCTTTTGCATCCATTCTTTCCACCACTCTTAAGCTCACCACGCCCTAAGTCCTAAATGCAGTACCAGCGCACAGGCCCACATACATCCCCATGTGTACACAAAACCACATATATTGGGGGTCATTCCAAGTCTCCGCCGCCCGCCAGACTTCCCCCCTCCGAAATACCGCTCCGCGGTCGAAAGACCGCGGAGGGTATTCTAAGTTTTTCCCTGGGCTGGCGGGCGGTCGCCAAAAGACCGCCCGCCAGCCCAGGGAAAAACTCCCTTCCCACGAGGATGCCGGCTCGTAATCGAGCCGGCGTAGTGGGAAGGTGCGACGGGTGCTGTTGCACCCGTCGCGTATTTCACTGTCTGCCAAGCAGACAGTGAAATACTTGTAGGGGCCCTCTTACGGGGGCCCCTGCAGTGCCCATGCCAGTGGCATGGGCACTGCAGGGGCCCCCAGGGGCCCCGCGACCCCCCCTACCGCCATCCGGTTCCCGGCGGGCGGACCGCCGGGAACTGGATGGCGGTAGGGGGGGTCGGAATCCCCTCGGCGGCGCAGCTAGCTGCGCCGCCTTGGAGGATTCCAAAGGGCGGCGGTACACTGGCGGGAGACCGCCAGTGTTGCCGGTCCGACCGCGGCTTTACCGCCGCGGTCGGAATGCCCTTGGGAGCACCGCCGGCCTGTCGGCGGTGCTCCCGCGGTCCTCCAACCCGGCGGTCATTGACCGCCAGGGTTGGAATGACCCCCATTATTTCCTGAAGTACTGTACCTTCTTACAGGCACACATATATCACAGGAGTTACACGCAACCACATTTGCTATTTCTGATGCACTCTACCTTCCCACAGGTACACATACATCTCAGCACTGCACACAATCCCATGAAGGCCAAGCGTGAGTTATACACATATCGGAAAAACTATACCAGAGAGGACCAGGAGGCATCACTCCTGTGACACAGATAAAAAGGCCTGTTCACTATAGTGATCACTAGAAACTAAAAACACCGGCCCATATTTATGGGCTTTGTGACACAGCAAGTCACCTTGTTGCGCTGCCATGCGTTTAGAGAGAGAGGGCAGGAATGTGCAATATTTGGCACAATACGACTCATTCCTGTCCTTTCCCCTGTACTGAGGCCCTTTTGGCAGCCTAGCAATAACACAGGCACCCATGCACCAGTATGGAAGGGTGCTTGTGTTTCATGCAGGATTGTTTTTGGGCAGGAAAGGACACCTTCCTGTGCAAACAGAAAACTGAGAGTCGTTAATATTCAAAGGGATACTTTGCATATTTCTTGGAATGTTTTTAGTCTAAATTTCTATAACTGTATATGGATTTCTGCTTTGGAGTTCTTCTGCTATTAAAATGTAAGCTCTTAAAAAATATTGGGATACATATTTTTAAATTAAACACAAGTTTTTATGGAGATGTGTGATATATTTATGTTGTTACAACAAAGTACTTTAACTCTTGCTTTATAATTTGTATATTATCATGCTAGTTAGATTGAAAATAAACTACTATCCCCCAACAGTCATTTAACTGTGGCCACAACGGAAAACTGTGAGTTTCTGTGTTGAGACTCCAAGTGGCAGGATGCTTGCTTGCTATGGAAAATTCAATTTTGACTTCACACTATCAGAGTCTGTTATTTATGGGTTTCAATCAGGTGTGTGTGTTTGAACAAGTAAAGATTGATGTTTTGGAACTAGTTGTTATTGCTTCTTTGTTTTCTGGGAATTATTTCCAAAGTAATTTTTTTAAGACTTTTCATATGAAGCATACTGTACACTGATTAGATGTGAGTTTTTCAGATGGATACTTTTCATAACCAAACCAGGTGAAATATTAGCAGCCATATTTGGAGTTTGAGTCTGGTTTATACTCTTGCACATTCTAGTATGTCCATCAGGGAATTGGAGTTAATACTCAGTTACCTAACAAACATGGGCAGGATGGGAGGGTGAAGTGTATACTTGCAGCTGAATAAAGCTGTTCCTATCCCAACAAAAATAGCTGCATACCCCTCTGTAGTGTGTCTGGAGCCAGGACAGGAAAGAGAGGACCTGTGTGCACTTCTAATACACTCTCTGTAGTTACCCCCTCCCCTTCAAAGGCCCCAATGGGTATAAGAACAGGACTTCTGATCCTATTGAATCAATACACTTCTGGACCTGAGGACATCCTATCAGGAAGAAGGAATGTTGTGCTGAAGGGACTATCACTCTGCTGGACTCATGCTTTGTTGTGCCTGCCCTATTGCTGCTGCCTCTTTGCTTGGGAGTGAGAAGGACTGGACATGAATCTCTACATCCACAGAACCAAGTGACTCCAACAGCGTGCTGGCTTGCCTTCTGTTCTGCAGTCTCGGGAACATCAAAGACTGCCTGCATTTCTTCTACAGCACCTGGACTCGGCCACCTCTGAGTCTGTGCCACATAGTGGTGCCAATCCAGTCCTGCGTCCTTCAGAGTGAATTCTTGTGTGTTGCAACTCTCGACACTGACGCATCACCACCATTGCACTGATCGGAACCACCCCATCTTTCCTCAGCACAAAATTGGCACCGCTGCTGCTGAGGACTAAGGCATCGGAATACCAACTGAGCGGCTCGGAACTGGCACAGCACCATCAGCCTCAACGCATCGCCTTTGCATCACTTGGCTGTGTGGCTCGACGGCCATGCATCGTATTCGCAAAGAGCTTCTCTGCACCACTGATTGGGGATTGACGACTGCACAGCTCAACTACGACGCGTCCCCTGACTGCGCAGATTTTAGCCAACGCATTACCCTTACATCATCTCCTCTGCTCCTTGCATTGGATCCTCAACATCGATACAACCTTCTATACAAGGTACACTTTCAGTGGAACAAGGTTGGCTCCTGTAACAGGCCAGCACTCCATTGTGGTCAGCCTGAACTTTAGCTTTACCCCAGTCTAACACAACCAGATAGCCCTGGTTGGTGCTTTATGCTTCTACGCACTACAGATACACTTATGGGGTCATTGCGACCCTGGCGGTTGATGGAGAAGTGGCGGTTTTACTGCCAACAGGCTGGCGGTAAAACATATGGAATTATGACCATGGCGGTAACATCCGCCACTTCTCCGATCAGACCGCCATGGCAGAGACGACCGCTGGGCTGGAGACTTGGGTCTCCAGCCCGGCAGCCATCACAAGATCATCAGCGGTATCATGACCCGGCTTACCGCCATGGATTTCATGGGGTTTGGAACCGCCATGAAATCCATGGCGGTAAGCACTATCAGTGCCAGGGAAATCCTTCCCTGGCACTAATAGGGGTCTCTGCCATCCCCCACCCCCGAGTCCGTCCCCGACACCCCCCACCCCCTGCCACCCTCCAAAGGTGGCAGGATCCCCCTCCCCACCCCTACCCCTACCCCCGACATCACAACACAGACACACACCCGACACGCATGCACCAACACACATTCCCGCACACACACAAACAAACATGCCAACAGACACACACACAGTCATACACGCACACCCTCATTCAGACATACACGCACACATCCATACAGACATACATACAGACAGACACGCACACATTTCCATTCACACTACACCCCCGCATGAATACATGCACTCACACACACCCTCTACATACTCACACGCACACCCCCATGCACCCACACATCACACAACACCCGCCCACCCCCCTCCCCTAACGGACGATCAACTTACCTTGTCCGTTGATCTTCCGGGAGGGGACGGGATCCATGGGGGCTGCTCCGCCACCACCACACCGTCAACAGAACACCGCCACGCCGAATCACAGAACATGATTTGGTGGGCGGTGTTCTGTTGACGTGGCGGTGGAGGTGGAGCAACCTCCACTTCCCTGCCGCCCGCCAATATGGCTGCTGGCGGCTCTCCGTCCGGAAAAGGACGGAGGGCTGCCAGCAGTCATAATACGCCAAGCGGAAAACCGCCACCACTGGCGGTCTTCAGCACGGCGGTTTCTCGACGGTCTTGTCAAAAGACCACTGAGGTCGAAATGACCCCCTTAGTCTTTAAAAATTCGTACCTCAATATCTACTTTTTGGATTTTTGTCATTTTGGTCCTGTATTTCTCATAAATGTATAATCTTTTTTTTCTAACTTGATGTGTAGTCTATCTGTGGTGTTTCCACTGTGTTACTGTATTGACTGTACTTTACGCATGGCCTCTTTAGTTAAGCCTGACTGCTCTGTGCCATGCTGCCAGAGGGTGAGCACAGGTTAATTTAGAGTATGTAACTGACTTACGCTGACTAGGACTCCAGTCCCTACTTGGACCGGGTGCATACCTCTGCCAAATAGAGATCCAATTTCTAACAATTTGGAAGACTGTTGCCTAAATCAGCATGGTATCCGTGCGTAAGTAGCCTTTAGATGAGAATCCAAATAAATTTTTTATACTCGTGCAGGCCTTATAATTTAATTGAGCATCCAAACAAAGCAATATCCTAATTTTTTGTGCCTAAAGAGTGTAGTGCTTCATTCCATTTACATTTTGGGTGAAAACTGTGCACAATTTAACTTTGGATAGACTAAACATAGGAAAATATGTTGCTATGTTTGAAAGGGTCTTGAGCAGAAATAGAATATTTATTTGGCCATATATATACTGCTTCAATTTTTGGGTTATGCACTGTTTCCCTAAGCCAGCACTAATGAGATTCAGGACTTGAACTGCCCGGTGGGCTAAGTTAAATGCTTTTTCTGCCAGCTTGCAGTTCATAAGCCCTCTGCCACCCAACCCCACCCTTGAGCCAATAGTTCTCTTTGGGTGGGATTTGTTTTCTCTTTTAGAGGAAAGGGTAGGGATGAATTTTACACATGTGATTAGTTGACACTCACTGAGCAGATTGGGCATGCCATTCTCAGAGAGACAAAGAGGAGCAAGGGAGAATTCCAGTATCCGTTACACCACAGGTTCCCCTTGAACACTCATTGCTTTTGACGCCGCCCCAGATTTATGAGAATTTGTAAATCTGTGGCAGCTCCAAAAACTAACACAGCCTAAGGGGTGGAGTTAGCATGGAATGCTTTTATTTCTCCTAATTTTTGCTTTTTCTATGTGTGTTGCAGAATGCCATGGATGATTGTTTATGTGCAGGAAGGTGTCCCTTCCTGCAATCATTCCAAAATGACACTTTGGTACTTCTATGTGTGCTGCATTTTGCAGCACACATAGAATTGCCAAATCACCATTATAGATTGTTCATGTGCAGGAAGGGACACCTTCATGCACATAAACAATCTATCCCCTCAACGCAGACACCCTTGCACTATGGTGCAGGGATCCCTGCGTTGGTCCAGGCAGCTTAATTCAGCGCTGGCACAGGGGGAAACGCAGGGGTGCACTGTATTCACGTCAATACGGTGCATCCCAGCATTCCAGAAGAGGCGTAGCGTGGCACAGCTGTTTTTGGTGCTGTGCCACTTTGGCATAAATCAGGGCCTAAGTTTGCAGTTTTAGTTAGGACATGAACTAAGCCACTGGGATATCTAATGTAGACAATCACATGGTTCTGCCTGTTCCCAGTAAATGACAGTCAGGGGTGAAATGCTTATGTGGCATCTTTGAACTGGGAAGAGATTTCCACCTGGGAGTTTTAGTGGCTTTGATAAAATAATGACAGATTCAAATGCAGGTGCCTAAGAGGATCACCATAATCATTAGTGTCAAATGAAGTTTCCTGAAACATTTCTTTTTTCTGTTGACATTTTTTTCACCATCTACTGAGTGAAAGCTAGGTCCACCTGTAAATTGATTGGCACCTTTTCGCTGACAATACTCCTACATTCATCAAAAGCAGTCCTCTACTTGATAACACAGCATATTTTCGTTGTTCCTCTTACAATACAATTTCCTGTGACTCCAGCATTACAGCTTTCTCCACACAGGACTGCCAAAGAAGAAAAAGAAGAGCCATTGTCTTGTGTTCCCATGAATAGAATATGGTACGTTGGATCAAGCACTTTCTATGTTTTCGTACTTGCCTGAATGAACTGGCTATGTCAAACATAAGGCTTGGGTTTCCATCCTGCAGCACATTGGTACCAATCTTCTTAGAGGTTATGGTGCCGAATACGTTTTGACATCTACTTATTTAAAATTAGCAAGTTCAGTAGAAAATCTCCCTTTTCTTAGGAAAGTTGTTGTTTTTACTTTTTCTATTGACCAGGAACAAAAAATAAAGATTAATGCTGTCACTTTGAATAATGCAGTCAAACATACAATGCATTAAATAGTATATTTAATCGTGAAAACTGTTTTGTTTGTCTGTGATCAAAAGTTGGACTCCGAGATTCCAATAGTTAGTTAGAGAGACTGTGATAAAAGAAAGACGTATGTACAAGTTAAAGAAAAGGTCAAGTTTCCCACAATCTCCAAAACGTTGGAAACGTTTCTTTTGCAATCCAGGGACTTCCCACATGCGTCTCAAATTGTAAGGATGCGCGAGGACCATATCACTAGTCTCATCACACACAATATAGAATGGCTGATAAAATGGATGTTGTTGTATGGAACTGCACGCACAAATGAACAATATTGTATTGTATTATAGTGCAACATGTATGTAGTGCTTACTAGAGGAAATGACTGTTAGATCTCAACCACTGCAAAGACAAAGATTAGCATGATAGACAAAATTGCTGCAAGCCCCAGCACACACACACACAAAATAGCTTGGTAAACAAAATGAATGTCGCACATAGATATGCTTTCACACAAAACCACACACATGCAATAGTATGTTACAGAAAATAGCTGCCACGCCACATTTCAGGACCTTGATATGACATGCATAAAGAGGAGCCAATTAAAAACATTCCCCAACCTCATACAGGAAGACATTACCTATAATAGAATATAATTCTGAGGGCTCCCACCACCTTTCTACAAAGACCAGGCTAATACACACACAAGATACAATGCCCATAAAATTGAGGATAACGCTACGAGCAACCTTCCTATGAAGGTAAATTCACTCATCTCATACTACCCGCAAAAAAACATATCTAAAAATCAATCTAACGTCTGGGATTAACAGTACTCTTCCTATTGCCCCCACAGACATCCCACTAAAATGTTAAAATACCAAAACGTGAAGCAAACATATTGTGGAACACAGCTCACCAATTCTAACAATACTTTTACTATTGTATTGAAAAAACATAATTAAACTCAGATCCTGACTATACAAACATAAGACAAGTGGGAAAAAAAAGCATTGGGAAAGACAATAGAGGCCTGATTTTCGTGGCGGATGGAATACTCCATCGCAAATGTGAGGGATATCCTGTCTACCATGTTACGATTCCATTATATCCAATAGAAATCGTAAAACAATGAACGGATTATACATCATGTTTGTGATGGAGTATTCCATCCACCAAGATCATAATCAGACTTTGCCAATGGTTCTTGTATTACAGATGGCACAAACAGTGGTGACTGTGTAATGGCAGTTGTGACAGCATTATTTGTGGTGGTTGTAATGGTGGTGTTGATAATGGTGGATGTGAGAAATACGGCGGTGATGATGGTAATGGTGGTTTTGGTAACGGTGGTGGTGGCAATGTGGATAGTGGTGGTAATGGTAGTGATAATGGTGGCGGTGCTGGTAATAACAGTTGGATTTGTGGTGGTGAGGGTGGTAATAATGATGGTGGTGGTAACAGTGCTTGTGGTAATTCTCGTGCTGTCGTAATGGTGGTGGAATTGTGGTGTGGTAGTGGCAATAGTGTCATCACAAACCCGTGTCTACATGAGCAAAGCTTCAAGGGAATTGTATGGGGTGGAACATCTCCATAGTATTTCCTTAGTTGGCTCATGGCTTGACAGTGCCTGTCCAGCCCAATGCCTGTCATTACAGGTGCCCCTTGGAGAGAGTGAGAGATGTGCAGGTAGGGCCCAGGCCACTCAACTGAGGTCTAGGGGGCCCTTTCCTGTCACTCACTCCACTCCTGTGTGCTACCGGGGAAGGTGATCCAATCCACGTACAGTGTCGGTGTTTCATGGCACCATCAGGCATTGGGTCAGGTGCTCTTGGGCACTGGGGTATAATGCCACAGCAGCTAACGTTGGTTCTTCAGTGCTGTGCACTATGCTGCACTACTCTAAGCATTGCAGTGAAAACCTGTACAGGCACTCACAGTTCCTTAACATATGGATGATCAATTCTTATAGGGCTTTATGTTATGTCATTTCCAAGCGCTGTAAATAAAGAGTGCGTTTATAACTGATCACTTGGTTAACATGCTTGTTGGAGTCACAGTTGTGTATGTACGACCTTCAAATTGAAAAGCACATGCTAATCCCTTTATTTTCAATGCCATCACATATTGTACCTCATTATGAGATGCTTCACTTCTTAGAATGTGCATGCCAAGTCTTTATTTCAGTGCTACCACATGTTATACCTCATTCGGAAATGGCTCACTTCTTAGTAGGTGCATGTCCCCAACTTATGTCAGTGCTACCACATGTTATTACTCATTCTGAGATGGCTCACTTTTTTGAAAGTACATATCACCCCTTTATTTTAGTGCTACCACATGTTATACCTCATTCTGAAATGGCTCACTTCTTGAAAAGTGCATGTCATCCCTTTATTTTAGTGCAACCACGTTACACCTCCTTCCAAACAGCTCACTTCTTGAAATGTGCACGTCACCATTTTATTTCAGTGCTACAGCATGTTATACCTAATTCTTGAATGACTCACTTCTTGGAATGTGCATTTCACCCATTTATGTCCGTGCCACAGCATATTATGCCTCATTTTGAGAAGGCTCACTTCTTGGAATGTGCACATCAACCCATTATTTCATTGCTGGCACATGTTATACCTCATTCTGCGATGGCTCACTTTTTGAAAAGTGCATATCACACCTTTATTTTAGTGCCACCACATGTTATATCTCATTCTGAGATGGCTCACTTCTTGAAAAGTACGCCACCCCTTTATTTTAGTGCTACCACGTCATACTTCATCATACTTCATTCCAAAATGGCTCACTTCTTGGAACGTGCATGTCACCACCTTATTTCAGTGCTACTGCATGTTATACCTAATTCTTGAATGACTCACTTCTTGGAATGTGCATTTCACCCATTTATGTCCGTGCCACAGCATATTATGCCTCATTTTGAGAAGGCTCACTTCTTGGAATGTGCACATCAACCCATTATTTCATTGCTGGCACATGTTATACCTCATTCTGCGATGGCTCACTTTTTGAAAAGTGCATATCACACCTTTATTTTAGTGCCACCACATGTTATATCTCATTCTGAGATGGCTCACTTCTTGAAAAGTACGCCACCCCTTTATTTTAGTGCTACCACGTCATACTTCATCATACTTCATTCCAAAATGGCTCACTTCTTGGAACGTGCATGTCACCACCTTATTTCAGTGCTACTGCATGTTATACCTAATTCTTGAATGACTCACTTCTTGGAATGTGCATTTCACCCATTTATGTCCGTGCCACAGCATATTATGCCTCATTTTGAGAAGGCTCACTTCTTGGAATGTGCACATCAACCCATTATTTCATTGCTGGCACATGTTATACCTCATTCTGCGATGGCTCACTTTTTGAAAAGTGCATATCACACCTTTATTTTAGTGCCACCACATGTTATATCTCATTCTGAGATGGCTCACTTCTTGAAAAGTACGCCACCCCTTTATTTTAGTGCTACCACGTCATACTTCATCATACTTCATTCCAAAATGGCTCACTTCTTGGAACGTGCATGTCACCACCTTATTTCAGTGCTACTGCATGTTATACCTAATTCTTAAATGGCTCACTTTTTAGACTGTGCAAGCCACCCCTTTGTGCTACAGTATGTTATGCCTCATTTTGAGTTGGCTCGCTTCTTGGAATGTGCATATCAACCAATTATTTAAGTGCTGGCACATGTTTGACCTATTTCTGAGATTAATTTCTTCTTGGGATTTGCACATCAACCCATTTATTTTCACTGCTATTGCATGTTATACCTCATTCTGAGATGGCTCATTTCTTGTAATGTGCATGACACTTCTATATTTTAACTTCCCCTGCATGTTATCCTTCATTCTAAGATGGCTCACTTTTTCGATTGTGCATGTCACACTATTATTTTTAATGTCACTGCATATTATACCTCATTCAGAGACGTCTTATTTCTTAGAATGTGCATGCCACTGCCATATTTCAGTGCTTTAGCATGTTATACCTCATTCCAAGATGGCTGACTTCTTACAATGTGCCTGTCAACCCTTTATTTTAATACTACTGCATGTTATATCTCATTCTGAGATGGCTCACATCTTGGATTATGCATGCCACCACTTTATTTCTGTGCTACTGCATATATACCTAATTTTGCGATGGATTACGTCTTGGAATATGCATGCCTCCTCCACATTTCAGTGCTACTGCATGTTATACTTCATTCCAAGATGACTGACTTCTTGGAATGTGCATCTTATACTTTTCTTTCTGTGCTACTGCATGTTATACCTCATTCTGAGAAGGCTCACTTCCTGGAATGTGAATATCACACCCTTTATTATCATGCTCTAGCATGTAATACCACATTCTGAGATGGCTCACTTCTTGGAATGTGCATGTCACCCCTTTATTGTCAGTGCTACCACATGCTATATCTCATTCTGAAATGGTTCACTTCTTTCTTTACGCTATGAGTTGTTCTGTAATGTCTCTATGTTATAGTCAGCATTGTAAGAGTGACAGCTTCATATGAAAGACATCTTGTTTGTGCATCTTGAATATTCAAACACTAGAGTATAACACATAAGAGCACAAAAGCCAGCACCACAGTCATTTTGTAGTATTAGGATTCCCAATGGCATTATATGATGGTGCTCTCTTATCACAGTGCTTGACAGCACTTTGTTGCCCAGCAGGCAGGTGTAAGTACCCCGTAAGGTCACAAGACCTTTCTTACAGCTCACCATGTGCAAAGTAGAACAGCCCAATTTCAGCTGCATCAAGGTACATGAATTAATCTTCACATACACATACATTAGTTGCTCACACATACATTCACCTTCACACCATAGACACACCTGTATACTTCATATCTAAAGTGACAATTAATACACCCATAAACACACAAACTGACCATCACATGTCTTTGAACAAATTCCTATCAATCGACAGGCATCATCTTTTCATATACATTCTCCATCGACAGACATCTACTCATCCATCTATTCATCCACACAAGTTCAACATTCACCCAAACATAAATTCATGAGAAGGCAAGCCTCTGACTCCCCCATCTGCCCACCAACTCACCCCACCATCCTACCACCCACTCCCCAATCCACTTACATAGCCATACAGCTATTCAAAGGTCTACTTAGACATCCACATTTAACCTTTTACCCACTCAGCCATCCATACACTTACACATCAAATAGGGACCTATTATACTGTATATACACAAACTTGTTTTGCTGAATTAGTGCTAGAGCACTTTTGCTGCTATATCCTACTGTACTTGTTTGTGAGAGGGAGAAGCTTGCACTTCTGATGCCCAGGTATACCCGTTCTGTGAGTGCTGCTTGCACTGATTATGGTGTACTGTACCTGTTCTGCAAGGAAGAGGCTTGCACTTCTGCTGCTGTACTGTACATATTCTGTGAGGATTAGATGCTAAAAATGAAGATAGTTTACTTTATTTCTATGAGAGAATGACGCTTGCACTCAAGCTGCTGTGTTGCACTTGATCTGTGAAGTAGGAAAACTTGCATTGTTTATGCCCAGCAAAATCTATTATATATATGGGGAGGCTTACACCTCTGATAGTGTCCTGTACCTATCATGTAAGATAGGGTATCTCACAAATGCCATTCCTTTGTCTCAGAAGTATCACGTATACATGCTACAATGTACCAGCCAGTTGGTGCCCAAGGTGTGCATCTAGTTATGCATTCTAAGCAGATTCCCTGACCGTGAGCATCCAGTGCATGTCCTTATCTTTATTGGAGATCTTCAGAACTGGACTACGGGCTATTGCAAGGCCAGTTCTCACTTCCTTCCTGAGCCCAATGTGCTCATGTTAGACCTTTGCTGGTGACAGGTCTGCTCTCCTTGGCCTCTTTCCAGTACATTGCTGTGTAGGGGACCTGGATTAGAACAAACTAAGAAGTCCAGACTATCTCACTGCGGCCCTGTGCTGACTAACCCTGCTTTTCTAAATAACTCAAAAGTTATGTTGTTAACCCTGTTTATTAACCTGACCCGCGGTCCCGGTCCAACCTAGTTTAGTTGGTAACACCACATTGCTTGTTGGGAAATCTCAGACTCAACCCCCCTAATATTATTGACCAAGCTACACCCTGCATGTTCACCACATTAAAATCCTGAGAAAATGTTAAAGCACTCTATTTGAGTGGAAAGCTATTTCTACATATTTTAGATTCATCTAAACTCTGACCACACGAAAAACAAATCCTTTATAATCAAACTTTTCTTGGGAAAGAGGAAGAAAAGTGCAAACCTTTGCAAACTTCAGAAATGACAGCAAAAAGGAGCTTCACAAAACTTTGCCTGTAGTAAGAAGTTCATTTCGTCAAGTAATAATGATAAATAAAGCTAAAGTAACAATACCCTGTTTTATGGTTCCTACTAAATTAATGGGACTGCATATTCAGACAACAGAACTGTGGAAGACTAAGGGGGTCATTTTGACCTCGGCGGTCTTTTGTCAAGACCGCTGAGGGACCGCCGTGCTGAAGACCGCCAGTGGTGGCGGTTTTCCGCTTGGCGTATTATGACTGTTGGCAGCTCTCTGTCCTTTTTCGGACAGAGAGCCGCCAACAGCCATTCTGGCGGGCGGCAGGGAAGTGGAGGTTGCTCCACCTCCACCGCCACGTCAACAGAACACCGCCCACCGAATCACGTCCTGTGATTCGGCGTGGCAGTTTTCTGTTGATGGTGTGGTGTCGGCGGAGCAGCCCCCATGGCCCTCGTCCCCTCTCGGAGGATCATCGGACCAGGTAAGTCGATCGTCCGTGAGGGGAGGGGGGATGGGGGGGTGTTGTGGGATGTGTGCGTGCATGGGGGTGTGCATGTGTGTATGTAGTGGGGATGTCTGAGTGCCTGTATGCTTGCGGGGGTGTCGAGAGTATGGGAATGAGTGCGTGTATGACTGTAGATATGTCTGCATGGTTGTGTGCGTGTATTTTTTAATGTGGGTGTGCGTGTCTGACTGTGTGTGTGGATGTTTGCATGTATGTCGGTGTGTGTGCGTGTATGTGTGTTGGTGGTGCCTGCGTGCGTGTTGTGTGTGCATGAGTGATGTGATGTTGGGGTCGGGGTGGGGAGGGGGGTCCTGCCACCTTTGGGGGTTGGCAGGGGTGGTGGGGGGTGTAGGGGAGGGAGTCGGGTGGGGGTGGGGGGTGGGGGAGACCCCTATCAGTGCCAGGGAAGGGAATCTTCTACCTAAAAGGGTGCCCCAGCACTGTGTCTCACATAATCGTGTACTGATCTTACATGGCATGGGTTACTGAGTGTACAATGTAAAGTTAAGAGGGCCTCAATTAATCTCAAATTGCTTGCAAAGTGTTCCAGAAATGTCTGGCACGAACTAAGAAGGATCTGCTTCCCAGACTAACCAACTTGAACTTGGGAACAACAAACAAGTGTTAGCATCAAATCTGCCTCATATCTAGGGTGAAATATTGACATTGCTTACATTATGGTCGATGCTGTTAAAATGAACGCTTAAAGCATAGGCTAAATTGTAAGCATGTAAATAGAAATGATGCAATCATCACCATATTTATGTCATCTTATTAGGACTTTAGTGTTTGCAAATTTATTAACATGAGATTAAAATTGGCTATCAGGTGCTATAATTCCCCTGTATTGTCCATAGTTTGGAAAGGCTTTACGATGGAACTATCACGCCAGAAATCACACCGGTTTGCTGCACTCCAACTCAAACTGGGGGTTGCTCCAGGACTTCGAGAGTGGCACAGAAAATTAGCCGTCTACCTGGTATTGCTTATCATTCCTGTACAAGGGCTATGATAGCGAATATCTAAACAAGTATTTCTTGCTAAGAAAGGTATTCAGTGTAATCCATTTTAATTTAAGAAGCTCGATTTATAGTCGTTTTATTTCCTACTTTTGATTAATTTAGCATAGTGCTTTCAAGTATCAATAGGGTGTTAAGATGCTAGCAATGTAGTAACCATGTTAAAATTGTTCAAAATTACGGTTTTTTGGCTTTCAGGTAAAATCAAATTTAAACGATGAAGCACCACAGAAGGGAATATTTGTTTCTCCTTGGAAACTGGAAAACCCCAACTTTTGCTTCATTTTTACTTCTGTGGTGCCCTCTAGAAGCAAAGAAGTAGAATTGCAATCTCTACTTCTAAGCACTTTTGTGTGCTGAATGCTCCTGGGGCCATAGTAATCCCATCCTCAAGACCTTCCACCTCCCTGAGCCATTCCCATTTTGGAAATATGGCTCACTTCACATACATTCAGTTCACTGTTCACAACGCATTGCTGGCATTAATTCATAAACTATGGACAGGGTCTCAGTCCTGAGGAAGAGCAACCGCTATGATGGCATCCTCCTTCATACAGAGTGAGATGAAGCTTTTGCTTCTGAAAGCTCAGGTATTAAGATTGTGGCAACAGAGATTTCTGTGGCTGTGAAACATCTACAATGAATGCCTTCACATAAGGAGCTGTAGCTAACACATCCATTGTTATATTTACATGATGATGGTCCTGTAATTGACAAAGTCAATTTCATAAACATCTTCAGCCACAAAGAACAGGGTCAGAAGAAGTCCATCTGCTGGTTTTGTTGAAACTGAGCTGCCTACAGTGCATACTATATCTCATAAAGTCTGCAACGCAGTGTATAAGTTGCAGACTGTGCAACTTAGAATCGAGAAGAAACAATCACTGCTCTGTGTTTCCCAAGTCAGTGCTACATACAACACAAAGTGAATAACAATAGGAGTTTGCAGAACGAATTAGAAACTGTTCTTGATACAGAAACCCAGGTCCATCAAGTTTTCATTTCATTTGCCACCAAGTCAAAACAAAGCTTGGAACATATGGCGCTAAAAGAGGATAGAACTTGGCAAAATCACCAGTACAAATTACAGTGATGAATAAACAATGATTGCTGAATGAGAACACAAAGGTAAAGTGCATTAGGCAACTCTTGAACATGTCAGGAAGGATCACAGTCACCATAATGATTTCAAATAACAGTAACCAAAGGCCTACAAGATTTATAAAAAATAATTCTTAGCTATTTTTGTGCTAGCTTTCAAATGAATACAAAATCCCAGAGGCATGGCCTAGCAATGAAAAGTACATTTCATTAATGATGTGAAATGCGCGGACAAAAAAAAAAAAACATTTTCCACAGCAGCAGAGTTTGCTGTCATCAAAGCCTGTATAGCTAAAAAGCTGCATATTCATTATTTTGTGGAAATCTCCATTATGATCGTATGCAGCACAAATGTGACTGGGGCAGACAGTAGTAAAACATTTATTAGCCACCTTCCAGGTTTCTGGAGACAAAGAACAGGACAGCATGATACGGTTAGCAATAACAGATATCAAACCATTATATATATAGTTTGCTCCCACGTACGCTAATTTATATATGGATGGTGGGAGCAAGAGGTGGCTTGGTCCGATGACAATGATAGTTACATGGACAAAGTTGTATTATGGGTGCAATACATTGATGATCTCTTTATTATCTGGGATGGCTCTGAGCAATCACTTTTGGATTATATAAACAAATTAAATGATAACGAGTTTAACATCCATTTAGAAACCAGTTATAGTAGAGAGATCTTGGAATTTTTAGATGTTTTACTTGAAGTTAAAAATGATCGTCTAGAGACCACCATTTATCGTAAACCCACGTCGTGCAATTACATTCTGCATGCCAACAGTGGACATCCTACGACTTTAAAATGGAGCATTCCATACAGTCAATTTCTACGGGCTCGTAGAATATGTTCTGATGAGAGTAGGTATGATACTGAAATTAAGATCATGACTGAAAGATTCCTAAATAGAGGATACCCCTTAAAAGTTTTGGTGGATGCACAGAACAGGGTTAAAAAGAAGAGCAGAGATGAGTTACTTTTAACAAATGTATTGAGCAGTAATGAAATTACATCATCACCCCCTAGAATAATTTTGGAATATAATCAACAGTATGGCTCATTGAAAACCATATTACAAAAAAATTGCCACATTTTACAGAATGATAAAAACATTAGGGATGTAATTGGCCAACATCCTTCTATAACCTACCGTAAGGCCCGATCATTGGGAGACCATCTGATAAGGAGTTGAGTTTCTTTACCTCAAAGGCCAAAAATGTAACATGGTTGAGTAAGAAGAGTCTGGGGTTTTGGAAATGTGGCCACTGTAAGGCATGTAAATATGCCCAAAATATGCAACACTATCAAACATTTGATGGACGCCATTGTGACATCAAGGATCGCATCACTTGTGACACAGAATATGTGGTTTATGTTGTTGAATGTGGTTGTCTCAAAAAATATGTTGGCAGTACCATTCATAAGTTAAAAATCAGGTTTCTACAGCACTTTAGAGCCATCAAAAATCATGATAGAACATATCCCTTGGCCAAACATTTTTGGGACACACATGATGGGGATTATAGTACACTAAAATGTTTTGGTATCAAATACATTAAATGCAATCCGAGGTTGGGTGATAGAACATCTGAACGTAGACAAATGGAATCTAAGATGATTCTATTACTTGGTTCTGAATCGCCATGGGGGCACAATCTTGATGCTGAACTACATGTCCATTTATGAGATATTATGGGAAAATATACATTAACTATAACATTGGAGAATGTTATTCAATTATGGAGTAGTCAGCATTTATTAGATTTTGCAGAGAGTAGAACATTTAGACTTGCCACCCTAAAGTGGTGTTTTGTAGGACTCAATTTGCCATCCCAATTACAGAACAGTATATTTCTTTAATTGGTTTTGATTTTGATTCTTCAAAATACATTTTTTCTTCATTATATAAAAGTAAGGCAGCAGGTAAGGAGATGAATTTTCCATCATCGTTTTTCATATGCTACATTCACAATATTTTTGTAGAAGTAGATTTTAAGGGTGGCACTTTGCACTTTAATTAGCGGCCATTGGAACACTAGTACAGTTTGTCTTATTTCATTTTCACTTTTTATTTTCTACTTGTTAAAACAATTAGACATCGTGAATGTTGAGAGCTATATTTGGGATCCAATAAATATAATACGTCCACACAAGGTTCAAATTCTCAGCAAAACCTATGATATGAATAGATGATTTAACATAATACCTACCATATTTGACATTTTTAGGATTTTTCAATTATATTTTTGAAAAATGGATAGTGATTGTTTATATATATATTTTTTACATTAGTGATTTAACTGATGAGGAATGTCAAATTTTGTCATTGATAAGGATATTTTTAGGCAATATGTGGATGATCATCAACAATTTAATGTTCTTATTAGCTTTTTAATGCCAATATTTATATTTGATATTATTTGCCAGTATTTAAAATAGTGTAATAACAATATTTAGGAATTAATTTTATGTATATTAAAAATATATTTATTTAATATTGATTGTTACGATTTATTATAAATATTAAAAATATACAAAAACAGTAATACATAATAATATATAACAATCATTTGTAATATATCTAATATATAATGGCATTAAGTTAATAAAGACAGGTTGCTTTGTTGGGGACCTCATTATCAAGTTGGATTGCAATTTAAATTAATTGGAGCTGATTGCTACTTTAGATTTTGTGGTCCTATTTATTGCTGACATTCATCATTATAAATGAAGTCGTTTATAATGATCAGTCGCCTCATTTTGTTGAAATTGTAAATAGCAACAAGTGTTGTTTAAAGTTGAGACAGTGTCTTGCCCTGTAAATTCAGTTTTATTTATAAATATTTATAAGTAATTAGAAGTATTTGCATGTTACAAGATGGCCGCACTATTAGTTTGCACAAGTTTAGCATGGAAATAAATGATGGTGTTTTAATTTTGTATATAAAATGCCGTTTTTTTACGGCCAAGTTTGTCCTGTAGAAGGCATTTGCCGAAACGCGTTGACATTGCGATATTCTATGCAGGAAACTGTGAAATAATCAAATGGAATAAAATTGGTGAAACTTCACTTACGAACATTTTGTTTGTCCGTATGAGACAGCCGAGGGATTAGTGCATTCGTTTGGATGGATATTGCTTCATCTGCTTTGGATTATATATATATATATATATATATATATATATATAAAAACACCATGCTGCCAGGAAACGCGATGTCCTTCCTCGTTAGCAACACACGGCGCTGAGACTATTTGAACATTAGCGTGTTTATTCAATCACCGAACCTTACGCGTTTCGGAGCCTCTGCTCCTTGTTCACAGATTAGTACAAGTGCCCACATTCATTACTGTTTTAAATACCACCACCATCAACGTTATCTCGCAGCTTCAATGGCAAAATAAACAAAGGACTAACCAAGATCGAAATTCTTACAAAAAACATTTTGGTCATCTTTAAATATACTTTATACTTTTTGAATTCACTGTGATGTATTTAAATCTTCGAAATAAATAACTCCCATTGTCAAATCATATGAAATCAAATTAATCCTACCAACATTATTATCCACAATACAATTAAAAGCATGATATCTTTATAACACTACCCTATTAGTTGTTACACTTGACATTTCCTCATGTCTTAATTATTTCTAATAATGCCACAATCCAACCCATGCCTCAAAACTCATATATTAACTCTAAGCATACATCTAGCTTATCTTTTATCAACATAAGAAACAACAAATTTGCAAATAATTAATAAAGATATACATCACAGTTTTGATCTCTTCTTGTTCTGATTCTTGGCTTGATATAATAACTTTTTTGCATTTACATCTGCTGCCTCTAAATCATTCAAAAACAATAGATAAAAAATACAAAAACTATTATTATACCCTGCACATATGTCTATAAACGTCATAATTTTACAATTTCTTTATTTATATATTCCTGAATAGCATCTACTCTTGGATAGACACATGACAGCTCAAATCATCCTAAATGTACTGATAATTCCTCATTAAGGTTAAAACCTTCAGGGGACATTGTTATGTACTTAATAATGTATTTTGACTCAAGTCTTCTCAATTCTCGTTCTCCATTTCCTCCCCTTACATCAATAGAAATATTGTCCAGCACACAAAATTTAAGAAGATTGCTGTTTTTTTCATGGCATTGTGCAAAATGTCTCACTATGGGAAATGTTTTATCTTCTACAGATATGGCCCTCATATGTTCCAGTACACATTTTTTTGCTTTGTGGATAGTACTGCCGATATTACATTTGGCACATGGGCATTGTAATGCCGCAATACAGGGGCTTTGACTTTGGGGGATATATACATACATATATATATGTACATACATATATATATATATATATATATATATATATATATATATATATATATACATATATATATATATATATATACACACACACACTTCCAAAACAATTCCAGAATTCCAGCAAGTGCTGTCGAACTCAGGGTGGGTGCTACTTTCTGTAAAACATGAGGATGGAACTCATGTAAATATGCACAAAGAACAGCACGGAGCACTCATCGGGTTCCTTTCCTTGTTTATTTTAAGCAGACCTGTTTTGGCAACATATGCCTTTCTCAATGCTTAGGTTTGAATAAGTTAACACTTACATGTTCATTTCATATGTCTATATACACTGTTTCTATTGGAGTATCAAGACGTGGCAAGTGAAAAGGGACTCAAATGCTGCAGTCCTAGTTCCAATACTCATTAATTGGCTGCCATATCTGTGTGTTACTTATGATATTGCACTTCACTTGGGAATTACTGCGTTTCCTCAATATGTAGCAATAACAGTAACAATTTCATCTGTAAATCATTCCTCCTTCAATAGGCAGGATATCCAGGCATATTTTCTGAATATTTTCTCACACAAACGATGGACCCAGTCTTTTCAAAATTTTCACCCTAAATGTGCTGCTATATCCCCCAAACAGTAAAACATTTTCTAGCTTTCGCGTCAAGAATTTTCAATTCTATTAAAGACACAGAGGCGATGATTATGCTTCTCTTTCTATGCTTTATTTTTTCAGCAGCCAATTAAAAGAGATCTTTTTAATAACTACACTTCCCATAACTACCATAACCACGTGACCAACCACAGAGATAGCCCACATATATAAACTCTTGACATCATCAGACTTCCTCTTTTTTTGTGAATAAACAACAATAGAACTTGAGTCTGTCAAAATGCTGAAACAGTCTTACAAAACATCAATGTTCCTCAACTTCCAAACTGGAACCAAAACACAAAACTTCTTCTTGCATGCGGACCGATCCACAACTGCACACATGGGCTTTGAACCTTGAGATCCCAGAGACAATATAACTCATAAGTCGCTGAAGATAGCTGATACTTCATTGAAGTAAATCCGGAGACATCTGACCTTATCCAGACTGCTTCAGATCAAAAGAACAAAAGGAAGCCATAACCACCATTCCCTCAACTTTTTAAACAATTAATTAACGGGTGGGTATAACAAATTCTTTGCAATATGAATATTCATAACCAATATACTTATACCTTACGAAAGTCTTTTTACATACCAGCAGGTCTTCTCCTGTATGTTTACCCTGAATCAGCACATGGCCTGCCGAAACAGCCAATCTGTAATTGTTAATCTATAAAACAGGGCAGATTCAGCTAAAGATGACAAAAAATTAATTAAGGAACAGATATCTGCTTGAGAGGGATCCAAACTCCTCTCACCACACCAGCAAACCCATCTCTTCCATGCTGAAGCATAACACTTATGGGTATTTCTGGACCAGGCCTGGTTGATAAAGGCTGAGGCTTTTGCCGAAATACCTAGCAAACTCCATCTACCCCGAAACCCTCCAAGCCACCAGTGCAGCTGATTGGATGAGATCAGAGAATGTGGAAGGCCCACTGGGTCCAGCAACAGATTCGGTAGATAAGGGATCAGAAGAGGAAAGTTGCACGACATTTCTAAAGCCAGTAGAAACCATGGCTGAGCCCTCCATAACGGAGTTGTTAAGATCAGGTTGATTTTCTGACAACTCACCAGGGACAACAGCCTGATAATCATACTGAAGGGTGGAAATGCTTATCCTCTGTGGGGAGATCAGTCCTGCAAAAACGCATCTGTCACCAGAGCTTCTGGATCCGGACGCCAACTGAAGAAGGCCGGAATCTGACAGTTGATTCTGGAGGCAAACAAGTCCACTGAAAAAGAACCCCACAGGCAATTGATCTGCTTGAAAATCTTTGGATGTAACCTCCAATCGCTGAAATCCCAGAGATGTCGGGAATACCAGTCCGCCACCGAGTTCTTCGTGCCAGAAGATATTCCGCAATGATCGAGATCCAATGTTGCAGACAAAAGTGCCAAAAATCCTTGGCAATCTCCGCTAACATGCAAGACCTCATGCCCCCCAGTCTGTTGGCGTAACATACGGCTGAGATGGTGTCCATTCTCAGCAGAATGCAAAAATCCGACTTGATTGGGGAAATGCTCCTGATTGCAAAGGAGCCCAATAACAACTCCAGACAATTGATGTGAAGTTGAAGCTCGTTCTCCATCCAGCACCTCCCGTGGAGAGGGGTCCACACCTGGCCCCCAACCCCATCTGCTGGCATCTGATTCCAGAATGACATCCGGAGTCCTGCTGAAAATTGCTCTGCCATTCCAGGCCTCCATGTGGTTCAGCCACCAATTCATTTCCAGCCTGGCCTCTGCAGAGAGATGAATCTGATCGGAATATGATAGACATTTCTGCAAGTGTTGAATCTTGAGGCACTGGAGAGCCCTGTAATTAAGGTGATCTGGGAAAATCGCCTGAATAGACAAGGCTAGGAGACCAATGATGCGAGCTATGGATCTACATGATATTGTCTGGATTTGGAGAGCAGATCTCAACTCCTTCTTCATATTCTGAATCTTTTGAGGAGGAAGAACAAACTGGGATGACACCGAATCGATCTAAAATCCCCAAAATTCCATCTGTTGAGAAGGGATCAGGGATGGCTTCCGTTGATTGATGCCAAATCCCAGTTCCTGCAACAACTGCATAGTCCATGATAAGTGAGGGAGCACTGTCTGAGGGTCCTGTGCCATCAGGATGAAATCATCAAGATAAATGATTAACCTGACACTCCTACCGCGGAGGGCTTCCACCACCGGTCTCATCAATTTGGTGAAACACCATGAGGCTGATGATAGACTGAATGGAAGGACCTTGTTCTCATAACATTGCCCTTGCCAAAAGAACTGGAGAAAATGCCCATGAGGAGGGAAGATGGGAACTGAAAGGTACGCATCTTTCAAATCTAATCTCACCATCAATCGCCCTCCTGGAGCAAATTCCTTAGAAGATAGATACCTTCGATCTTGAAATACCTGTATATCAGCCATGAATTGAAGCTTTTTACTTCGAGAACTAAACGGGATCCCCTGTCTTTTTTTGCTGACTGAAAAGATATTGCTGATTAAACCCCCAGGATGAGGAGAAGAATGACAAATGGCGCCTTTTTGCAACAGGGACAGAACTTCCTCCGATACGAGCTCTTGATCTTGTTGGGAAAAAAAATATTTCCCCTGGTCGTGAATCCTGTATCGGGGAAGTGTAAAATTCCAGTTTGAAACCCTGAACCAATTCTAGAACCCAGGAGGCCTGAGTAATGTTTGACCAATTGTGTCGGAACAACTGAACCCTTCCCTCCAAAATCACCTCTGGAGAGGGTATTATCTTCACCTGAGTGTCCTGTTTCTTGGCCTTTTTGACAGCCTTTGCCACAGTGGAATTGTTGGTGACCTCCTCGAGGTCTGGAAGGGTAGAAGGTTTGGTCTGATGCTTGGTCCTGCCAGGAATTGCGATACCTGTTGAAGGCCTTGCTCTTTAAGCCCTGGTAAAATCCACAGCCTGACAAGCGGGCTCTATGATATCTGGCCCTACCAAAAAGGGTATTGTGGAAAACCTTTTTTAAAGACAGTTGTGTCTTATCTAGGGTATTGTAGGTCACTGCAAACTTTGCCACGTCCTTCACAAAGGGAGCCCCAAATAACAAACCTGGGCAATGGTGCAAGATTCGGAGGAAGTGAGATAATTTAATTTAGGATCTATACGCATGAGAATTGAACGTCGTCATTCAGTGGACATGGCGACGTTGGCATTACCTAACTGACAGACTGCTCGCTGAGCCCAGCCAATTAAAACATCTGGATCCACCAGGGCACCAGACTCTTTGGCTAGGGAACCCAACTCCAAAATTTTAGTAATGGGACCTGAAATATCCAACAACTGATCCTGACAAGATCGCCAGGCTCTGTCGAGTCCTTTTTTGGGATCCTTGGCCCACTTTTTCATAAAATTGACCATGGTCA
The DNA here is from genome assembly GCF_031143425.1 of Pleurodeles waltl. Lineage (NCBI taxonomy): Eukaryota > Metazoa > Chordata > Amphibia > Caudata > Salamandridae > Pleurodeles > Pleurodeles waltl. The sequence goes on along the minus strand of NC_090449.1, from coordinate 806,612,021 downwards.
GGTCAACCTTAGGAGTGTCCGCTACCTTGCCTTCCAGATCTGGCTTGGGACATTCTGATTTGAGCCTCGCCCTGACCTTTTTGTCAAACCCTTGTCTCAAATGCAATTGTACATAGCTGGCAGCCTCTGGAAGAGGGGACTAATTTGTGGAACGGGGATGGATAATCTCTGAAGGATCGAAGGTGGATACCTTAGTAGATACCTTAGTAGGGCTAGATCCTGTGTCCGCCCACTGCGCAAGATGTTTTTTCTTGCTAGAACCAGGAGTGTAAACCCGATCGCTGTTGGATTATCCTTTGGATGAATCTGACCCGGAAGGGTCCAAATGTTTTGAGGGGTCATCCACTGAGGAGGTTTGCAGTAGAGCGTGGCTGTAACCATGCTCGTCCACGATTATCGTAGACAACTTCTCAAAAGCCTCAGAATGTCACTTTTTTGCTTTAGAGTTACCCTTGCTTTTTCCCTCTGACAATGAGGTAGATGCCGAATTAGGGTCAGTAGATGCATTCAGCAGAGGTAACCATCATTGTTGGCGAGCGAAACATTTTTGATGAGAGGTCAGGGGACCTAGAGCTCTGGCCAGAGCTTTGTTGACTGACAATTGCACATTAGTGTCTAGAGCATTGATACTCAAAGTACGACTCGGGCCGCAGGCGGTCCCCCTGACCTTTACATGCGGCCCCCTGACCTTTACATGCGGCCCCAAAATCAAAAGCAGCAGTGGGCTGAATCAGCGCTAACACTGAGAAAGAAATTCAATAAACAAGCAAGCATTCATGTAAAGATTAACATGAAATTAAAGAAAGGAAGTAACTAAGTTATCCTGCACGGTTTATCTTTAGAAACACCTTTATTTTTAAAGCAATATTGTAAAAATATGATTAAATCCACTCAAAATTCAGAAAGCGTATTTCATTAACATATAAAACCGCTCCACCTTTATACATCACATTTTATAAGTGCATTGAGACCATTTTTTTAAAGCAATAGTTTTTAAACATGAATATACATTAATTTTTCCCCCACCCTGACAACAGTGTCAATAGTGAGCTAAAATGCATGTCAGCTGTTAAGTGCACCCTGTGGGTTGTGTTCCTGTTATACACAAACAACATTATAGTTTATTAAATCAAACACAGGGGAAGGTTTTGCACATTCCACATCGTGAAGTCATGTATTTCAACATGTTTTTGTATGTGATATTAAAGAAAAAAAGGGAAAGTAGAACAAAACAATTGCCTAGGATCACACAATTTGATAAAGTGGGGAAGCTGGGATTAATTCTAGGTTGCAGCTGTTATGTGTTTCGCTTCCAGTACACCCACTTTACTAGCACCATTCCCTGGAACTTTCTCCTTCTGAGTGCCACATTGCTGGCATCAATGAGGCCCTTGTCACATCATAGCCCAAAAATGATGGCCCCCGGTAAAATGTTTGTGAGTACTCATGGTCTAGAGCCTCCACCAGGCTTTCTTCAAAAGAAGGGGAAAACTCTTGGAATTCCCCTCTGTCCTCCTCATAATGATTATACTGGGCTATGATATATATCATATCTGTATATGTACCTTAGTTCTAACCAGGGGGGAGTGTAAACCCCGACAGGCGCAAATAATTGTCAATTAAAGTGTGGAGGGAGGAGTCTGAAACACTCTAGGCAAAGACTATGTTCAATTTTTACAACCCTGGGTACACTCTGGTAACACAGGGTGTAGGGAGCAATCAAATGGCACAAATAATACTCAAAACGAATTCTGGGTAGAGGGATCAGTCTTGGGATGGTGAAGCACACCACAATGCTGCCCCAGAACTTAGGAAAACCGCGATCGGACTTGTGGTATAATGTGCGAATGAGTGCGTGTGTTAGAAGTCTGAAAAAGTCCCGGAGGACTAGAACGAGGAGACACGACCGACCAAAGATGGCAGCAGCATCTCTGCTCCCACTCCACAAAAAAATGGAAACGTGAAAGTCTTTGCACCCCAGGAAGCTGAAGCACTCCCCAAACAAGAAATTTTAGTGCAATGAAACATGAAGCGATGTGCTAAAACACAGGTAAATGCAATCACCATATACAAAGAAATGGAAAGCGTGTACTTAACTGGCTGCGAAGCAGCAAATAAAGAGGAAGTCAGATGATGTTAAGTGTTTATATATGTGGGCTATCTCTATGGTTGGTCACATGGTTATGGTAGTTATGGGAAGTGCAGTAATTAAAAAAGATCTCTTTTAATTGGCTGCTAAAAAACCAAAGCATGGAAAGAGAAGCATAATCTGAGCCTCAAGTCCTGACATAGAATTGTGCCTCCTCAAACAAACTGTGCATGCACAGCACAGCCCAGGTCCCCAGCACTACGTCCTGCATTGTTCAACTCACTGAGTGAACCACTGGCTTAGTGGGACCCTCCTTTGTAGTGTTGAGATGACCACCATGCTCAGTTTTCTTGAACCCGTATTCTAGTTATTCTGCGGGTTCTGCCTGCTTCTGCATGGGCTCTCTGTGTTGCTGAGTGTCCCCTCTGTCTCCTCCTCCAAGGGGCGACCTCCTGGTTCTTCCTGGGTCTGACCAGCACCCATTTTCTTCAACTGCGACCTTTGCAGCTAGCAAGGCTTGTTTGCAGTCTTTCTGTGTTGAAATAACTCTGCATCCTCCAGCACGCAGTGGGACATCTTCTGTGCAAAGGAGAAATTCCTGGCATCTTCTGTTGTTGCAGAATCTTCAGCTTCTTCCACCCGGAGGCAGCCATTTTGCACCTTCATCTGGGGTTTAGTGGGCTCCTGCCCCCCCCTGGACACTTTCGTGACTCTTGGACTTGGTCCCCTTCCTTTGCAGGTCCTCAGGTCCAGGAGTCCGTCTTCAGTGCTTTGCAGTCAGTTGTGGTATTTGCAGAATCTCCTATCACGACCTTAGTGTGTTTCTGGGGAAGTAGGGTAACTTTACTCCTACATTTCAGGGTCTTGGATTGGGGTATCTTGGACACCCTTAGTGTTTTCTTACCCTCCCAGCGACCCTCTACACACTACTCTAGGCCTGTGGTCACTAAGTGATTTGCATTCCACTTTCTTAGTATATAGTTTGTGTTGCCCCAGGCCTCTTGCATCCTATTGTATTCTAAAGTGTTTGCACTACTTTTCTAACTGTTTACTTACCTGATTTTGGTTTGTGTGTATATTTTGTGTATTTTACTTACCTCCTAAGGGAGTATATCCTCTGAGATATTTTTGGCACATTGTCACTAAAATAAAGTACCTTTATTTTTAGTAACTCTGAGGATTGTGATTCTTATGATACAGTGCTATATGATATAAGTGGTATAGTAGGAACTTTTCATGTCTCCTAGTTCATCCTAATCTGCTAGAACACTATTAATCTACTAATAAGGGATAACTGGACATGGCACAAGGTGTAAGTACCATCAGGTACCCACTATAACCCAGGACAGCCTCTTACATTGGTGGTGCAGCGGTGGGATAAGTACTTGGAACTGCTTTACCACTTTGTCATTGGTGCTTTTCATAGAAAAAACATATTTAAAATACTTAAAAATATACACAGTTAACCTAAACAGTTTAACTCTCTTTCTAAAAACCTTCTAAAAAGTGTGTGAAAAGTTTTCAAAAGTTTTGAAAAAGTTAGAAAGGTTTTTCTCTTTTCTTTAAAAGTTTCTAAACCTTTTTTCCCTCTGTCCTAAACCCTTTCTAAAAACCATGTCTGTAGTAGAACTTACTCCCACTGTTGTCCAGGTAACCTCTGGTAGTTTAAACTTTAAAAGTTTGAGGGGTTTCTGCATAAAAAGAGGTTTAAGCATTGGTAAGAACCCTACCCGAGATCTTCTCCTTAGCCTTGTCATAGAAAGTGACCAGAACCAGTCTGGCCCATCCCAGGATCAGGAGGTAGAGGAGGGGGGTACCCAGCAAGAATCAGGGGAGGGTCCGGAAGACTCTGAGGAGGGTTCATTCAAAGACAGGCCACCTAGTGACACTGGTAGTGGGAGGGGGTCACACACTAGTAGGGCACCTTTCACTCCAAAAGGCCACGTAACTAGAGTCCAGCCAGTTAGAGACAGGTCCACTTCTGCCAATTCCCACATTTCCTCTGTGTCACAGAATTCCCAAGCCTCCCACCCTGAGGATAACACCCTAGAGAGGGAACTCAAAAAGCTGAGGTTGGAAGAGACCAGACTGAAGCTGAGGCAGCAACAGTTGGCCTTAGACAGGGAATCTCTAGATGTAGAGAGGGAAAGGCAGAGTTTGGGGTTAGTTCCCCATGGTGACAGCAGCAGTGTCCTTGATAGTAATCCTGTAAGAGAACACAATTATAGGAACCTGCATAACATAGTCCCCCCTTACAAGGAGGGGGGTGACATTAATAAATAGTTTGCTGCACTTGAGAGGGACTGTATGGTTAAGTTGGTTCCTCAAAGGCAGTGGGCTGCTATCTTGTGGCTATCTTTCACTGGTAAGGGTAGGGATAGGCTCCTTACTGTCAGAGAAAGTGATGCTCATAATTAAAAAGTTTTGAAGGATGCACTCTTAGATGGATTTGGCTTAACCACTGAACAATACTGGATAAAGTTCAGAGATACCAGAAAAGAGTCCTCTCAAGACAGGACAGACTTTGTAGACTGTTCAGTGAAGGCCTTGGAGGGATGGTTACATGGCAGTAAGGTGACTGACTATGCAGCCTGTATTATCTAATCCTGAGAGAGCATATTTTGAATAATTGTGTGTCTGACTTGTTGCATCTGTACTTGGTAGACTCAGATCTGAGCTCTCCCCAAGAATTGGGAAAGAAGGCAGACAAATGGGTCAGAACAAGAGTGAACAGAAAAGTTCATACAGGTGGTGACAAGGATGGCAAGAAGAAAGATGGTGAGAAAGCTCAGGATAAGCATGGGGATAAAGGTAAAAACAAAGATCCTTCTTCACATCCTAAACACTCTTCAGGGGGTGGGGGTAAATCATATTCTTCCTCTTCTTCACAACCCACACACACTAAAAAGCTTTGGTGCTATGTGTGTAAAAATAAAGGTCATTGGCCAGGGGAGTAGTCCTGCCCAGGTAAAGCCCCTGAGCCTACCACCACTAATACGTCAAACTCTAGTGCCCCTAGCAGTATCAATAATAGTGGTGGGACTGCTGGCAACAATCAAAGTAAGGGTGTAGTTGGGTTCACATTTGGGTTCATCTTAGAAACTGGGTAGTCAGTCCCAAGAGAGTTTCTGTCACACCTGGTGGCACTGACCTTGCCACATTGGCTGCTTGTCCCCTCACAATGGATAAGTACAGGCAGGCAATTTTAACAAATGGTGTTGAGGCCCAGGCCTACAGGGACAAAGGTGCCAGTATCACTTTGGTGACTGAAAACCTAGTGTCTCCTGAACAACACCTCACTGGACAACAGTACAAGATTATTGATGTCAATAACTCAACTCAGTTCCTCCCCTTAGCTATAGTTCAGTTTCGTTGGGGTAGAGTTACTGGCCCTAAGCAGGTGGTAGTATCACCTAGCTTAACTGTAGACTGTCTCTTACATAATGACCTTTAAATAAATAGAGACCTCAGGTTGGGCTGAGGTAGGGTTTAGGACCCATGCTTCCATGCTGGGTATTCCAGAGGAATTGCTTCCCCTCATTTTAGCTGAAATAAAAAAGCAAATGAGAGTAAAAGGTCTGAAATCGCAGGATCATTCTCCTACAACAGGTAAAAAGAGCATCAAAGTATCCCCTACCCACCCTGCCATTAAGGATACCATTCCTGTGGTGAGAGAAACCTCCCCGGGGTGGAACCTGTACCAAGGGAATCATCAGCTACCACAGCTGTACTCCCTGAGGTGAAAGTACCTCTCTGTGGGATAACTAATACTGGTGAGAAAAATTGCACTATTTTAGTTAAATTGGAGCATCCCTCGAACCCTCCCAGAGATACTTTAGTGCAGCAGCCCTGCACTGCCTCACAACACTTAGGTCAGCAGCCCTGCCCTAGTTTGGAGCTTATACAACAGCAGCCCAGCCCTGCTCCAACTCAGGAGAAACAGCAACCCTGTTCTCTCTTACAGCCATATGGACAAACTTTTGCCCAGCTATGGCCTCATTGAGACAGCATTCCTGTCTGGCATTCTCATCACTTGATATAGGCCCAGTGGACAATTCCCACTGATCTAAACTAAAACATACTAATAGGAATTCTGAGAATATAACTCCACATTGTTGGCTAGCTAAAAAACTCCAAACAGGGCGGCTACACTGCACTTAAGTAACTTTTAAGTCACCTATATGTCTAACCCTCAGTTAGTGAAAGTTAGGTGCAAAGTTACTAATTGTGAGGGCACCCTGGCACTAGCCAAGGTGCCCCACATATTTCAGGGCAATTTACCCAGACTTTGTGATTGCATGGACACCATTACACTCGTGCACTACATATAGGTCAATATCTATATGTAGCTTCACAATGGTAACTCCAAATATGGCCATGTAACATGTCTAAGATCATGGAATTGTCCCCCATGCCAAATCTGGAACTGAGGTGACAATCCCATACATCCCCGGGGCTCCAGCATGGACCCCGGGTACTGCCTAACCAGCTCTCTGGGGTTTTCACTGCAGGTACCGCTGCTGCCAACCCACAGACAGGCTTCTACCTTCCTGGGGTCTGGGCAGCCCAGTCCCAGTCCCAGGAAGGCAGAACAAAGGATTTCCTCTGAGAGAGGGTGTTACACCTTCTCCCTTTGGAAATAGGTGTTAAGGGCTGGGGAGGAGTAGCCTCCCCCAGCCTCTGGAAACGCTTTGAAGAGCACAGATGGTGCCCTCCTTGCATAAGCCAGTCTGGTGCAGTGCGAAACTGGGCAAAGCAAAGGGGAATGACCACTCCCCTGTCCATCACCACCCGAGGGGTGGTGCCCAGAGCTCCTCCAGTGTGTCCCAGACCTCTGCCATCTTGAATGCAGAGGTGTGAGGGCACAATGGAGGCCTCTGAGTGGCCAGTGCCAGCAGGTGATGTCAGAGACCCCTCCTGATAGGTGCTTACCTGACTAGGTGGCCATTCCTCTGAGGGCTATTTAGGGTCTCCCCTGTGGGCTTCTCTTCAGATAACAAATGCAAGAGCTCATCAGAGTTCCTCTGCATCTCCCTCTTTGACTTCTGCCAAGGATCGACCGCTGACTGCTCCAGGACGTCTGCAAAACTGCAACCAAGTAGCAAGAAGTCTACCAGCGACATTGTAGCGCCTAATGCTGCCGGCTTTCTCGACTGTTTCCTTTTGGTGAATGCTCTGGGGGCTGTCAACCTTCACCCTGCACTAGAAGCCAAGAAGAACTCTCTAGTGGGTCAATGGAATTTTCCCCCTGCTAACGCAGGCATCAAACTTCTTCTGCTTCACCGGTCCTCTGGGTCCCCTCTCATCTTGAGGAGCGTGATACCTGGAACACAGGAGCTGGATCCAAGTGACCCCGACAGTACAGTGGTCCACCTGTCCAAATTTGGTGGAGGTAAGTCCTTGTTTTCCCACGCCAGACAGTAATCCTTTATACTGGGTGAACTGCAGCTGCTAGGGCTTCTGTGCACTTTTGCAAGGAATCCTTCATGCACAGTACAGCCCAGGTCCCCAGCACTGTGTCCTGCATTGTTCAACTCACTGAGTTGACCACTGGCTTCGTGGGACCCTCCTTTGTAGTGTTGAGATGAGCACTGTGCTCAGTTTTCTTGAACCCGTGTTCTAGTTATTCTGAGGGTGCTGCCTGCTTCTGCATGGGCTCTCTGTGTTGCAGAGTGTCCCCTCTGTCTCCTCCTCCAAGGGGCGACCTCCTGGTTCTTCCTGGGCCTGAACAGCACCCATTTTCTTCAACCTCGACCTTTGCAGCTAGAAAGGCTTGTTTGCAGTCTTTCTGTGTTGAAATAACTCTGCATCCTCCAGCAGGATGTGGGACATCTTCTGTGCAAAGGAGAAATTCCTGATATCTTCTGTTGTTGCAGAAACTTCAGCTTCTTCCACCCAGAGGCAGCAATTTTGCACCTTCATCCGGGGTTTAGTGGGCTCCTGCCCCCCCAACACTTTTGTGACTCTTGGACTTGGTCCCCTTCCTTTGCAGGTCCTCAGGTCCAGGAATCCGTCTTCAGTGCTTTGCAATCAGTTGTAGTCTTTGCAGGATCTCCTATCACGACCTTAGTGTGTTTCTGGGAAAGTAGGGTAACTTTACTCCTACTTTTCAGGGTCTTGGGTTGGGGTATCTTGGACACTCTTAGTGTTTTCTTACACTCCCAGTGACCCTCTACACACTACTCTAGGCCTGTGGTCACTAAGTGGTTTGCATTCCACTTTCTAAGTATATGGTTTGTGTTGTCCCAGGCCTCTTTCATCCTATTGTATTCTACAGTGTTTGCACTACTTTTCTAACTATTTACTTACCTGATTTTGGTTTGTGTGTATATTTTGTGTATTTTACTTACCTCCTAAGGGAGTATATCCTCTGAGATATTTTTGGCACATTGTCACTAAAATAAAGAACCTTTATTTTTAGTAACTCTGAGCATTGTGATTCTTATGATACAGTGCTATATGATATAAGTGGTGTAGTAGGAGCTTTTCATGTCTCCTAGTTCATCCTAATCTGCTAGAACACTACTAATCTACTAATAAGGGATAACTGGACATGGCACAAGGTGTAAGTACCATCAGGTACCCACTATAAGCCAGGACAGCCTCCTACATTGGTGGTGCAGCGGTGGGATAAGTACTTGTAACTGCTTTACCACTTTGTCATTGGTGCTTTTCATAGGAAAAACATATTTCCACAGGGAAGTAGCCATACAGTGGATGATAAAGGGAGTAACCAATCTATTGCGGAGCTACTCTCCACGTATCACCACTTAGACAATAAAGACTCAACTGGCCAAGGTTAGCCTTATTGTCTTACGCTTGGGGGGGTTGTGTAGGAAGCTAGCCTCTTTCTAGCATTGTTACCGCCACTTTTGGCCTGTTTGTGAGTATATGGCAGTCTGTTTTTACTGTCTCACTGGGATCCTGCTAGCCAGGACCCCAGTGCTCATAGTGAAAAACCCTATTTGTCAGTGTGTTCTATATGTCTCACTGGGATCCTGCTAGCCAGGACCCCAGTGCTCATAGTTGTGGCCTGAATGTGTTCCCCGTGTGGTGCCTAACTGTGTCACTGAGGCTCTGCTAATCAGAACCTCAGTGTATACGCTCTCTCTGTCTTTACAATTGTAGGCTGGTGACCATTTTTACCAATTCTGATTGGCACTCTAGAACATCCTTATAATCTCCTAGTATTTGGTACATAGGTACCCAGGGTTTTGGGGTTCCAGGAGATCCCCATGGGCTGCAGCATTTCTTTTGCCACCCATGGGGAGCTAGACAATTCTTACACAGGATTGCCACTGCAGCCTGAGTAAAATAACGTCCACGTTATTTCACAGCCATTTTACCCTCCACTTAAGTAACTTATAAGTCTCCTATATGTCTAACCCTCACTTAGTAAAGGTTAGGTGCAAAGTTACTAAGTGTGAGGGCACCCTGGCACTGGCCAAGGTGCCCCCACATAGTTCAGGGCAATTTCCCCGGACTTTGTGAGTGCGGGGACACCATTACACGCGTGCACTACATATAGGTCAATATCTATATGTAGCTTCACAATGGTAACTCTGAATAGGGCCATGTAACATGTCTAAGATCATGGAATTGTCCCCCATGCCAAATCTGCTATTGGGGTGCCAATCCCTTGCATCCCCGGGGCTCCAGCATGGACCCCGGGTACTGCAAAACCAGCTCTCTGGGGTTTACACTGCAGGTACAGCTGCTGCCAACCCACAGACAGGCTTCTGCCCTCCTGGGGTCTGGGCAGCCCAGTCCCAGGAAGGCAGAACAAAGGATTTCCTCTGAGCGAGGGTGTTACACCCTCTCCCTTTGGAAATAGGTGTTAAGGGCTGGGGAGGAGTAGCCTCCCCCAGCCTCTGGAAATGCTTTGAAGGGCACAGTTGGTGCTCTCCTTGCATAAGCCAGTCTACACCAGTTCAGGGATCTCCCAGACCCTACTCTGGTGCAAAACTGGACAAAGGAAAGGGGAGTGACCACTCCCCTGTCCATCACCACCCCATGGGCGGTCCCCAGAGCTCCTCCAGTGTGTCCCAGACCTCTGCCATCTTGAATCCAGAGGTGTGAGGGCACAATGGAGGCCTCTGAGTGGCCAGTGCCAGCAGGTGATGTCAGAGACCCCTCCTGATAGGTGCTTACCTGACTATGTGGCCAATCCTCCTCTGAGGGCTATTTAGGGTCTCTCCTGTGGGCTTCTCTTCAGATAACAAATGCAAGAGCTCACCAGAGTCATTGACAGACAGAGACATTGTAGCGCCTAATCCTGCTGGCTTTCTTGACTGTTTCCTGGTGGTGCATGCTCTGGTGGCTGTCTGCCTTCACCCTGCACTGGAAGCCAAGAAGAAATCTCCTGTGGGTCGACAGAATCTTCCCCCTGCTAAAGCAGGCACCAAACTTCTGCTTCACCTGTGTTCTAAGTCCCCCCTCATCTTGACGAGCGTGGTCCTTGGAACATAGGAGCTGGATCTAAGTGACCCCGACAGTCCAATGGTTCATCTGTCCAAATTTTATGGAGGTAAGTCCTATCCTCCCTACGCCAGACAGTGATCCTGTGTACTGCGTGAATTGCAGCTGCTAGGGCTTCTCTGCACTTTTGCAAGCAATCCTTCGTGCACAGCACAGCCTAGGTCCCCAGCACTCTGTCCTGCATTGCTCAACTCACTGAGTTGACCACTGGCTTTGTGGGACCCTCCTTTGTAGTGTTAAGACAACTGCCATGCTCAGTTTTCTTGAACCTGTGTTCAAGTTCTTTTGGGGGTGCTGCCTGCTTTTGCGTGGGCTCTCTGTATTGCTGAGTGCCCCCTCTCTCTCCTCTTCCAAGGAGCGACCTTCTGGTCCTTCCTGGGTCTGGACAGGACCAATTTCTTTTAACCATGACCTTTGCAGCTAGCAAGGCTTGTTTGGAGTCTTTCTGTGCGGAAACAACTCTGCGTCCTCCAGCACACCGTGGGACATCTTCTGTGCAAAGGAGAAGTTCCTGGCATCTTCCGTTGTTGCAGAATCTTCAGCTTCTTCCACCCGGAGGCAGCCATTTAGCACCTTCATCTGGGGTTTAGTGGGCTCCTGCCCCCCGGACACTTTTGTGACTCATGAACTTGGTCCCCTTCCTTTGCAGGTCCTCAGGTCCAGGAATCCGTCTTCAGTGCTTTGCAGTCAGTTGTGGTCTTTGCAGAATCTCCTATCACGACTTTAATGTGTTTCTGGGGAAGTAGGGTCACTTTACTCCTACTTTTCAGGGTCTTGGGTGGGGTATCTTGGACCCCCTTAGGCCCATATTTATACTTTTTTAGCGCTGCATTTGCTACAGTTTTTGATGCAAAAGCGGCGCAAACTTACAAAATACAATTGTATTTTGTGAGTTTGCGCTGCTTTTGCGTTAAAAAGCTGCGCAAATGCGGCGCTAAAAAAGTATAAATATGGGCCTTAGTGTTCTCTTACACTCCCAGCAACCATCTACACACTAAACTAGGCCTGGGGCCCCTAAGTGGTTCGCATTCCACTTTCTTAGTATATGGTTTGTGTTGCACCTAGGCCTATTGCATCCTATTATATTCTACAGTGTTTGCACTACTTTTCTAACTGTTCACTTACCTGATTTTGGTTTGTATGTATATTTTGTGTATTTTACCTACCTCTTAAGGGAGTATGCCTCTGAGATATTTTTGGCACATTGTCACTAAAATAAAGTCCCCTAATTTTAGTAATTCTGAGTATTGTGATTCTTACAGTATAGTGCTAGAAGGTATAAGTGGTATAGTAGGAACTTTGCATGTCTCCTACTTCAGCCTAAGCTGCTCTGCTATAGCTACCTCTATCAGCCTAAGCTGCTAGAACACTACTAATCTACTAATAAGGGATAACTGGACCTGGCACAAGGTGTAAGTACCATCAGGCACCCACTATAAGCCAGGCCAACCTCCTACAGTCAGTGAAAGTGAAACAAGTAGGGAACAAGCGGCCAACGCATTTTGGTTATTTGCCTTCAACTGGGCCATTGAGTCCCTTAGTCTAGAAAGTATTCCTTTGTCGATTTCTACAGAACATCAAGTAAAACATGTACGTCAAACAAAGGACAACTTCAATCACATTTTTAGACAACTCTACCTAAATTTCTTTTTCAAATACATATGATATCAACAATGAAATTCCACTGCTTTATTGGCCTGCTCAAGGGCTGGTTTGGCTGCTTTATGACTGTTGTCTGTTGCACTGCAAAGAAAAAAATACCATATTTGAAATAAAATATATAAAGCTTCATTATATACAGTTAGGTCTTATTTACCCAAGAAAAAAATCTAAATAAATCTATGAGGACAGATCACAAAACATTTTTGCTAGTGCTATTTCATGTTCTCGGTGGTAGTTAAAGGTAATTCTTTCTCCAAATAGCTTTTACTAAGAAAATAGGATTCTAAATATGGTACTATGTGATAGAATGGTTGTGCACATTTGTTGCATGAAATTTTGTTATGGTGGTTAGATGTTGTTTTCTGTACTGCTGCATTATTGCAGTGTGATTTTATCATGTTGTAATGCAGCTCATGTGTTGGATTCTGTTTTGCTATTTTACTATAATACACTATGCTATGTGTTATTGTGTTGCTATACTGCTTTGTGGATGCTATGGTCTACTGTTTGCTTTGTATATATCAACAAATGCTACTACATTTCCTTCCAAAAGTAGCACATGATTTGAAAGTACATGTGAGAAGCAACCATTTACCATTTCTAAGGATGTAAAACAGCACTGCCTAAGCTCCTCAACTATTTAAGCCACCACTGGTGCACTAAGGAAACTTTAAGTTGTGCCTCCACCATGCACATCTCATTACTCCACATTCTATGTCACTGAGAAGATCTTGTATGGTATCTTTCACTGTAAAGTTTTCAATAACATTATTGCTAAGATAACTGGGCATGGCAATGGTGCGAGTTATAGTTACCTTAGGGGACGAGTTATAGTTACTTGAGATTACTGTAACTATAACCGCTGAATTTCTATGGCTTTGAATAAGTAATTTCAGAACCTGCACTGTATATATATATATATATATATATATATATATATATATATATAATCAATTTTCAAAATTAATATGATGGTTGGTTAAGCTGCTGTCTTGAAAGTTTGGGGTGATCATTCAAGCAGGGTCCAAGAAAAAGTGGGGGTTCTCAAAACATGTTTTCTCCAGTCATTTTCCCATAGGACCTTAAGACACGCTTACAGCCTGAACCACTGAACGGAATTACACCAAATTGGGCAGGATGCTAGACCGTGGTGTGCTGATTGTGCTTTCATCACTTGGTGCAAATCTATTCAGTAGGTTCTGAGACAATAAAGATTAAAAAAATAGATATGTGGGGACACAGAGTATCCATTGATCCAACTGTCCTTGTGCAGAAATCTGATTGGCTGCCAGCACTTCAACCAGGAAGTGTTGGCAGCCATTTTGAGACTCAGCTTGAGCTGAGTCTCAAACAGAACCAAAAAAAAGAAAAGGGGGCAGAGTACGTTAACCCTAACCCCCTAGCCTGGGTGCAGGGGAATCCCTGCTAATCCACTAGGGCAAAAAGCAGTTTGTTTAATTCACAGCAAAATTTGCAAATAGTTGTGAGTTTTGCTGTGTATTACCTGGTCTCCCATGTTTAAAAATGCTTTGGCCCACAGGTGGGCCAGGTCCCAGTGGCATTGCGGATTCCGAGAAGAAGGGGAGCAAACAGTTCCCCTCCCCCAGGGCTTTTAGAAGTCTAGGGGACCACTACCTCCCCAGACAAAGGCTCAATGAAAATAATAGCGGGTTTCCTGAGGATGCCTCCATGCCCCGGGGACCATCACCTCACTGGGGAAAAACAGTAATACAATATCAGGGTAGTGCTGTTGACTCCTCCCCGTGCCACTGGGATCACCACAACCCAGGGCAAAAGATTACTAAATTATCCTGGCTCTCAACCCCATGGCCTGCATGCCTGCTGCCTGCCTGTCTCTCCTTGTCACTGCTTTCCCCATGCTCTCAGCCCTGGGGTCTGCATGCCTGCCTGTCCCTCCTTCTCACTGCTTTCTCCTTCCACTCAGCTCCATTGCCTGCCAACCTGCTGCCTGTCTGTCCCTGCTCACTGCTTTCTCCTCCTTCCCACACCTGGGTCTCCATGCCTGCTGCCTGCCTGTCCCTCCTTCTCATCACTTTCTTCTTTCCCTCAGCCCTGTGGTCTGCAATCTTGCTGCCCACCTGTCCCTTCTTCTAACCCATTATGCCAGGCCCTCAGTCCTATGTCCTGCATGCTTGCTGCCTGCCAGTCCCTCCTTTTCATTTCTTTCTATGGGCTCTCCACACTGTGGTTTGCATGCTTGCTGCCTGCCTGACATTCCTTTTCACCGTTTTTTTTTTCTCTTTCCTCTCAGCCCTGTTTCCTGGGTGACTGCTGCTTGCCTGTCCCTCATTCTCACTTCTTTCTCTATGCTTTTAGCCTCTTGGTCTGTGTGCCTGCTGCCTGCCTGTCCCTCCTTCTCATTGTTTTCTCTGGCTCTCAGCCCTGTGGTCTGCATGCTGGCCTGTGCCTCCTCCTCGTCGCTTTCACCAGGCCCAGTGGTTTCCATGCTTGCTGCCTTTCTGATACTCCTTCTCACTGCTTTCTCTATGCTCACAGACTCTTTCTCTGCATACCTACTGACTGCCCATCATTCCTTGTCACCGCTTTCTCCTTCCTTGCAGCCCCATTGTCGGCATGCTGCTGCCTGCCTTTCCCTCCTTCTCACTGCATTCTTGGGCTCTGAGCTCTGTGGGCTGCATGCCTGTCCCTTCTTCACACCTCTTTCTCCAGGCTCTAAGCCCTGTGGTCTGTGTGCTTGCTGTCTGCCTGTCCCTCATTCTCACCACTTTCTACTTCATCTCAGCCCTGTGGTCTGCTTGTCTGCTGCCTTCCTGTCCTTCCTTCTCACCACTTTCTCATGCCTCTCAGCCATGTGGACTGTGTGCCTGATGCCTGCCTGTCCCTCCTTCTCACTGCTTTCTCCATCCTCTCAGACCCTTTTTCTGCATGCCTACTGCCTGCCTGTCTGTCCTTCTCACTGCTTTTTTGAGGCTGTTGTCTATGTGCCTGCTACCTGCCTGTCCTCCTTCTCCCCACTTTCTATTACCTCTCAGCCCCATGGTCTGCATGCCTGCTGCCAGTCTGTCCCTCCTTCTCACCATTTTCTCTGGCTAGCAGCCCTGTGGTCTATATGTCTGCTGCCTGCCTGTCCTTTCTTTTCACTGCTTTTTCCTCCCTCTCAACCCTGTGGTCTGGGTTCATGCTGCCTGTCTGTCTCCTTCTCACCATTTTCTCTTCCCTCTCAGCCCCATGGTCTACATGCCTGTTCCCTGCCTGTCTGTCATTTTCACCGCTTTCTCTGGGCTGTCATCCCAGTGGTCTGCAGGCCTGCTGCCTGTCCCTCCTCCTCACCGCTTTCTCCTCCCTGTCAGTCCTGTAGTCTGCATACCTGCTGCCTGTCTGTCGCTGCTCACTGCTTTCTCCTTCCTCTCATCTGTGGGTCTGCATGCCTGCTGCCTGCCTTTCCCTTCTTCTCACCACTTTCTCCTTTGTCTCAGCCCTGCGGTGTGCATGCTTTCTGTCTACCTGTTGCTCCTTCTGACTGATTTTTCTGGGCTCTCAGTCCTGTGGTTTGATGCTTGCTGCTTGCCTGTCCCTCCTTCTCATTGCTTTCTATGGGCTCTTAGCCCTGTGGTTTGCGTGCCACTCCTTCTCTCTGATTTTCTCCTTCCTCTCTGCCCTGTTTCCTGTGTGCCTGCTCCTTGTCTGTCCATCCTTCTTAACACTTTCTCAATGCTCGCAGCCTCTTAGTTTATATGCCTGCTTCCTGCCTGTCCCTCCTTCTCACAGCGTTAGCCTTCCTCGCTGCCCCTTGTCTGCATGCCTGCTGCCAGCCTATCCGTCATTCTCATTGCTTTCTCTGGGTTCTCAGCTCTGTGGTCTGCATACCTGCTGCCTGCCTGTCTCTCCTTCTCACTGATTTCTCTAGGGTCTCTGCCCTGTGGTCTGCATGCCTGCTTCCTTCCTGTCCCTCATTCTCACTGCTTTCCCCTTCCACTCACTGCATTGTATGTGTGCCTGCTACCTGCCTGTCCGTCCTTCACACCCCTTTCTCTGGGCTCCCAGCCCAGTGGCCTATGTGCCTGCTGCCTGCCTGGTCCTGATTCTCACAGCTTTCTCCTCCCTCTCAGCTTCATGGTCTGCATACTGCACTCCTGTCCCTCCTTTTCACCATTTTCTCCGGCTCTCAGCTCGTGGTCTGCATGACTGCTGCATGCCTGTCCCTCCTTCTCACTGCTTTCTCCTTCCTTTCAGCCCCATTTTCTGTGTGCCTTCTACCTGCCTCATCCATGTGTTCTCCGTTCATGTTGACTGCCTGTAGCTCCTTTTCACTGCTTTCTCCTCCCTCTCAGCCCTGTGGTCTGTGTGCCTGCTGCCTACCTGTTCCTCCTTATCACTGCTTTCCCTCCCTCACAGTGCTGTGGTCTGTGTTGATGCTGCCTGCCTGTGCTTCCTTCTCACCACTTTCTCTTCCCTCTCAGCCATTTGGTCTGCATGCCTGCTGACTGACTGTAACTCCTCCTCACTGCTTTCTCCTTCCTCTCAGCCCCATTGTCTGCATTCCTGCTGCCTGTCTGTCTCTCTTCACTGCTTTCTCCTTCCTCTCAGCCACATGGTCTGCATGCCTGAAGCCTGCCTGTCCCTCCTTCTGACCGCTTTCTCCTTTCTCTCAGCCCCTTGATCTGCATGCCTGCTCCCTGCCTGTCTCTCCTTTTTGCCGCTTACTCCAGGCTTTCAGCCCTGTGGACTGCGTGTTTGCTGCCTGCCTCTCCCTCCATCTCATTACTTTCTCTAGGCTCTCAGCCCCGTGGTGACTGTGCCTGTTACCTGCCTGTCCCTCCTTCTCACTGTTTTATGTGGACTTTCAAATCTATGGTCTGCGTGCCTGCTTCCTGCCTGTCCCTCCTTCTCACCACTTTTTCGCAGCTCTCAGCCCTGTGTTCTGCATACCTGATGTCTGCCTATCCCTTATTTTTACCGCTTTCAACTTTCTCTCAGCCTCGTGGCCTGCGTCCATGCTATCAGCCTGTCCTACCTTCGTACAACTTTCTCCTACCTCTCAGTTCCATGGTCTGTGTGCCTGCTGCCTGCCTGTCCCACCATCTCACTGCTTTCTCCTTCCTCTCAGCCTCGTACTCTGCATGCTTACTGCCTGTCCATCCTTCTCACCACTTTCTCCAGGTTCTCAGCTCTGTGGTCTATGTGCCTGCCTGTCCCTCCTTCTCACTGCTTTCTCCTCCCTCTCAGCCCCATGGTCTGCATGCCTGCCTGTACCTCCTTCTCACCACTTTCTCCTCCCTCTGAGCACCGTGGTCTGCATTCCTGCTGCCTGTGCCTCCCACTCTCCTCTTTCTACAGCCTCTCAGCCACAGGATCTGATTGCCTGCTGTCTGTCCCCCCGTCTCACTGCAGTCTCCTTCCTCTCAACCCTGTGGTCTGCATGCCTGCTTAAAGCCTGTCTCTCCATCTCACCAATTTCTCATTCCTCTCAGACCCGTGGCCTACATACCTGCCTGTCCCTCCTTCTCAACACTTCCTCTGTCCTCTCAGCCCCATGGTCTATGTGCCTTCTTGTCCCTCTTTCTCACCATTCTCTCCAGTTCTCTGCTCTGTGGTCTGGATGCCTGCCTGTCCCTCCTTCTCACCATTTTTTCCTCCTTCTCAGCCCTGTGGCCTGTAATCCTGCTGGCTAACTGTGCCTCCATCTCACCATTTCTCCAGGCTCTCATCTCCATTGTCTGCTTGCCTGCTGCCTGTCCCTCCTTCACACCAATATCTCCTACCTCTCAGCCTCTTGGCCTGCATGTCTGCTCCCTGCCTGTCCTTCCTTCTCACTGCTTTCTCTTTCCTCTCAGCCCCGTGGTCTTCATGCCTGCTGCCTGCCTGGCACTCCTTCTCACAGATTTCTCTGTACTTGCAGCCCTGTGGTCCGTGTGCCTGCTGCCTGCTTTTCCTTCCTTCTCAGTGCTTTCTCTGTCCTCTCAGCCCATGTTCTGGGTGCCTGCAGCTGCCTCGCCCTCCTCACCACTTTCTCTTTCCTCTCATCCCCCTGGTCTGCATTCCTGCTGCTTGCCTGTCTCTTCTTCTCACCACATTGTTCATCCTCTCAGCCCTGTGGTCTGCGTGCCTGCTGCCTGCCTCTCCCTCCTTCTCATTGCTTTCTCCTTCCTCTCAGCCCTGTGGTTTACATGCTTGCTGCATTCCTGTCCCTGTTTCTCATTTCTTTCTATGTCCTCTGAGCCCCGTGGTCTGTGTGCCAGCTGCCTGACTGTCCATCCTTCTCACCACTTTCTCTGGGCTCTCGTCCCTATGACCAACATGTCTGCTGCGTGTCCCTCCTACTACTGGAAAAGTAGGATTAGAGAGAATAAAAAAAACACACACACACACACACATGCACATCTGTCATCTACTGTTAAATCAACAGTTGTTTTTCCGTGTTCATCCTCTTTGTGATGCTTGATTCCCAAAAATGTTTGCCAATTTAATTTTTTGTATGCACTTGTAAATATCAATCCTGGTGCCAGTATAATAGGTAATCACCCTGAAATCACATTTAGAAGAGCAGAGAGTCTGAGAAACAAGTTAGTTCATTGTCATTTTAAACTGAAAAGAGCTGAGGGATGGCTACCATACCCAGGTTTTTGGAAGTGTCACAAATGCAAGGTATGTTCAATTGCAGTCAACGAACAAGACATCCTACAGGGTAATAATCAAAAATGGAAAACCCAGCAACACATTGCAATATGTTATTTATGTGATTGAATGTCCTTGTGACTTAAAATATATTGGCAGCACAATTTGTGAGTTCAAAAAGCAGATCCTAGAACACAGCAGAGCCACTAAAAACAAGGAGGGGAGTAATGCAGCGGCAAAACACATGGAGATATTTCATAACAGTGATTGGAAGCAATTGAAAGTTTATGCCAATGGGTATATAGAAGAATCAGAATGTGGTGGTAATGGGGAACGGACTCTTAGACAAAGGGAGTCAAGTTACATTACACTAATGAGAAGCTTAAGTCCCCATGGATTAAGTCCATTTGTAGAGGAAGAAACTCAGATGAATCAGTTATATAATAACCCCACACTTAGTGAATAAAATGAATAAGGGGAGGACATGATAAATTGACTCAATGGAGATTAATGGAAACCATATAAATGGGAGCAGTTAAACCTATATTTCACAGAATCAGTTGACAGGAAATGATGAAGGAAGGGTTTTTAAAATGGTGGAGGGATCAGTTAGAATCATTCCGTGAGCAAGGTCTGTGTGGGAAGAAATGTGTTGGTATGGATTTTATGATGCGCTAATAGAGGACATGTTATAAATTCCCGTACTGGAGTAAGAGTGCGGTCTTTCTTGTGATTTCACTACAACGTGTTTGGATAGTATTATGGCTGGGTTTCACTGTGGGGAACTCGCACCACTGGAAGGGTGCCGGAGGAGTCGGAATAAGGACCAAGTGAGAAGGGCACATATATATATATATATATATATATATATATATATATAGATTGAACCATGTTCCCATAGAAAAAGCGTTTTTTTGATAAATTTTCACAAAATTTTCCCAAAAAGTGTGCAGGTGATTCTTCATGAACACAGAAAGTTTGGGAGTGATCCATCAAATGGGGGCCGAAAAAGGGAGGGGCCGGCAAAAAAGTTGCGCTTCCCATATTGATTCCCATAGGACCTTTGAACAGAAATACAGCTGAATCGAATGACACCAAATTTGGCAGACAGCTAGCTTTCAGTAAACAGATTGTTATTTGGTTATTTGTTGTAAATCTGTTCAGTAGTTTTTAAGAAATATAAGGAATTCCAAATTTGTTTATCTCGGGCAGTGACGACTTTGCAAATAATGACAAGCTTGTGCAGGGAAATGCACAGCTCTGATTGGCTGCCAACACTTCAACCAGGAAGGGTTGGTAGCCATCTTGAGACTCAGCTTCAGCTACGTCCCTCATAAAAATGTGAAAAACAGAAAAGAGGCAAGGTTACAGCCCCTTAAGTTTTTTGCCGCAAATTCACATTTAAAAAAAAAAAACAAGCGTGGGCTCCTGCGCTTTTTTTTTTAAAGCCCCCAGATAGGCCAGGTCTCGGGGGGACAGTAAAAAATAAGGAGAGTGGTGCATGAGCCCTCCTCCTGGGCATTTCAGTGCCCCAGGGACCGCCATCTTCCCAAAGCTTAGTTTTCATTTAATGCGGGAGGTCGTGTTGAACTCCCCCATAGTCCTGATGACCCTCACCTCCCAGGTCTTGATTGTATTTAAATGTGAGAGGGGGGTGGCCCTCCACAGCCCGGGGGACTGACACATTTCTGGGCTTCCTTCTATTTCAATGCGGGGGGCTTCCTCCCAGGGAAAACATGAAAAAAAAAGAAAGAAGTTTGTTTTGAACCTGGGCAGCCCCAGGGACCACCACCTCCTCAGGGCTAAATTCACGGATGGAGGGGGGCCGCACCACTCCCCTAGAGGAGCCAATGATGGCCCTAGGGGCCACTACCTCCCCAGGGCCGACTAGTGTTATGTCCCCAAACATCTTGCTAGTTTGATGCTTTTACATGATTGTATGGAGAGACCATTGCAATGACAATCTCTCTCTCATTCTCTTCCATCCCACTATGGGATGGGAGAGGCGGAGAGAGAGAGAGAGAGAGAGAGAGAAAGGACTGTGGGGGGAGACTGAAAGCCCCAGCGGTCATAGCTGGCTCCCTACTTATTGTGGAAGCTGGCATTCCTCACACAAGCAGCTAGCTGCTTCAAATAGCAGCTCACTTCTTGTGGAAGCAATGTTTACATCTGTTTCTCTGTACACATATTTGCTGTTTGACAGTTCCCACTGTCAGAAAGTGGACAGCTCCCACCAAGCAAAAGCAAACAACCAAACAATTATGTCCTAGGGATGTACAGCCCGGGACATAGCAGGAGCCGGCCCTGGGGGATGGTGGTGCCTGAGGCTCGAGCGTTTGAAAGAGACCTCTTTCACTCTTTTATTGTAGCCCTCGGGGAGGTGGCAGTCCATTTTATATTTCACCCCTGGGAGGTGGCAATCCCCAGGACTGCCGGGCAGCCCACTGCATCCATTTTATGTATCTCTATTTGCTACCTCCCAGGGGCTGCGGGGAAGCTCAGCACTTCCCGCATTAATTTTCTATTTCACCCCGGGGAGGTGGCAGTCCCGTGGACTGCCAGAGGGCTGGATAGCCCTCCCATTCAAATTTAAAATACCCTTGGGACCTGACCCACCAGGGTCTTTAGTGCAACAAACACTGGAGCCTGCGCTTGTTTCTTTTTTTGGCTGATCTTCTGTGATTTCTGCTGAAAATGTAAAAAGAAAATGCTTTTTTTGCTCTGGAGGGGGTCCCTCTGGGACCCAAACACCAGAGCTAAGGGGTCAGGGTGACTCTACCCTAGCCTCTTTTTCCTCTTTTTTTCAGGAACTCAGCTGAAGCTGAGTCCCAAAATGGCTGCCAACACTTTGTTGTTGAAATGTTTGCAGCCAGTCAGATCTCAGCACAAGATCAGAAGGGTTCGCAAAGCCTTTGTGTCCCTATATACACACATTTGTTTATTCTTTATTTCTGAAAAACTACTGAATGGATTTACACCAAAACAGAAAAAGGTTGCTTTCTGGACCAAGAGCTACTTTTCTGCCGCATTCAATGTAATTCCGTCCAGTGGTTCAGGTGCCATTGCTGTTCAAAATCCCTATGGAGAAATAAATGGGGAAAAACGGTTTTGAGGTCCCTCTCCTTTTCGGCACCCACTTGATGGATTACCCCAAAACTCTCCAGCCAGCATCTCATGTGAGCATTGAAATTTTGTAACGATTCATGTAATGGCGCTAAAGATATAGGCAAGTAGTTTCTCTATAGAAACTAGGTCCTAACTATAACTACCTAGTGGCATTACTATATATATATATATATATATATATATATATATATATATATATATATATACATAAAAAACAAAGGCTACAGTGACATTAGGGTTAGGAAAAAGAATAAAAAATCCTTAGAAAATCACTGAAAAAGACAAAGGTTACAGGGAGATTATAGTTAGGAAATAGGAATTAAAAAACCTTAGAAATTCACTGAAAAGAACAAAGTTTACATGGACTTTATAGTTAGGTACTGAATTTGCCCACACAAACCCATATATATTCAGCAGTTACAGTTACCAGCGCCAACTATAACATACGTCCCCGCAATGCACTGATTATGACCTCATTACATATTACATCACTCATGACATGGTCAGTGACATCACTCATGACATCTTAAAGTGTGGCACATGTGAAGCTACCTTGATTGAATCAAACTCATAAAACTTAAAATATTTAATTTTAAAAGGAACAAAATGAGGCCATCTTGATTGAATCAAACTGGTAAAACTTAAAACATTTAGGCCCATTTTTATAGAAAAAATGACAGAGAGTGATGCTGCGCCAAAACTGGCAGTGCCGTGCTCTGTCATTTTTGCAACACAGAGATGTGCCGAATTTAATTGAGTAAAGCGCCCCCTTGTGTTGTCCCCTGAGCTTGCGCTAAATTTAGCTGCCAGCACCAGCAAAGGCATGTCTGCGTTGAGGGGTGTGGTTGTTTATGTGCAGGAAGGTGTCCCTCTCTTCACATAAACAATTACTAATGGCGATTTGGCACTTCTGCCAGATGTGCCAAAGC
Organism: Pleurodeles waltl; assembly: GCF_031143425.1. Lineage (NCBI taxonomy): Eukaryota > Metazoa > Chordata > Amphibia > Caudata > Salamandridae > Pleurodeles > Pleurodeles waltl. The sequence continues at coordinate 806,589,140 of NC_090449.1, read as the reverse complement.
GTAATTTTCAAATGATTGCTTATGTGCACAAAGGGACACCTTCTCCCACATCAAACAATCATGTCTGGCATTTTGCTCTTTCTATGCAGAATGCAGCACACATAGAAAAAGCAAAAAACAAGGAGGAATAAAAGTATTCCTCCTTGTTGCATCTTGCTAACGCCACCTCGGGGTGGTGTTATATTTTGGCGCTGCCTCAGGTTCACGAAAACTCGCACATCTGAGGAAGCGTCAAAATGCAATGGATGTTGCTGTGCACGCCCACAGAAACACCCACTGCACTCCCCTTCCACGCAAAGAGCTGCGTGGGAAGGGGTCGTATTTACAAGGTGGTGTCAAGCCACAAAACGTGGCTTAATGCCACCTTCTAAATACAGCGCAGTGCATAGTGACACCAGAGCGTCACGGATCGTGGCGCCCTGGTGGCGCTAAATTCTCATATATCTGCGCCTTAATTTGGAAAGAAACAAAATGAGGGGTTTCACTTTGTCATAGAAATTATGGTTAGTGCTGTAGAAAGAAAAATTAGGACACATTTTAAGTAAGTTCTCAAATATCTTTCTCTTCTATTTCATTAAAACATTCTGACATGTAGACTGAAACTCAAACATTCTGAATTTATGCCAAACATGTGTTACATCTTATTGCCATCTTGATGGAATCAAAGAGGAAAAATAAAAGTGTTTGCTACTGAGGAGATTGCAGCAAATGAGGAGATTAGGGCACTCTATAGCAAAAGAGTCTCCCAAGATGGCCCCCAGAGAAAAAAGAGCCCACATGTAGTACAAAGTTCACCCAAATGTAGCCCAAGTGTAGCCCAAGTGTAGCCCAATAACAGAAATGTGCAAAACTCTTAGGGCTCATTTACACAGTTTTGGTGCAGGGCATCGGTGCAAGGATTCCTGCTGCGCGGCCCTGTGTCAAAACAAAAGGAATTCACTGGATATACAAACTATGGCACATATGTTGCCCCCGCCCCCTTTCACTTGCCTTTCATGGTCTAATGTAGTGCCACTGCTCCTCCCGCCTGCCCAGGGTGGTCAACTTGTTGACTCTGCACCCTCCTTCCTGCCCTCAATTCTCTGAGTCAGTGCCCCTGAACTCTGCATCCCCATGTTATTCTAATGCACAACTAGATTGTTATCATTCTATATTTATTTTAAAAAGTGTGGTATGCCTCGTGTCATCCTGATTTAATCAAAACGGTAATACCAAAAGCATTTTCTTTAGAAATTATGAAAATATGATGGTCTTATTCCCATAGAAACTATGGGTAGTACTCTAGAAACCTAAAATTAAGAAATTTTTTCAGAGTTCTCGAATAGCAACAAAGCAACAAATCACTATTAAAATATTTGCTACCTTTAGGTACACAATTAATGTGTCCTTGTGTAATGTAACTGATGCTCATGTAAAGCACTCCAATACATTCAGGGCAATTCTGTTCTATATAAAACTGCAAAAAAACTAAAACCAAATAAGTATTTTGCACACTTCTGTTCTTGGGCTATATCTGGGCTACATTTGGGTGACATATGTGGTATATTTGTGCTTTTTTTCTCTGGTGGCCATCTTGGGAGACTTATTTGTTATGAAGCTCCATGATTTCCTTATTTAATGCAGTATCCTCAGTAGAAAATGATGCCACTTTTCTACTTGTGTTAGCACTCTGCTTGTTCATTAGAAAACTGTAAGTTGCTGATCACCAGCGAGATAACTGGCAGTCTACTGCTGGTGGTGAAAGTGCACATTTCAGTCCATATGTCAAAATATTTTTATGAAATAGAAGAGAAAGCTATCGGGAACTTACCTAAAACATGTCTAATATTTCCTTGGACAGCACTAACCATAACATCTATGACAAAATGAAGCCCCTCATTTTATTCCTTTCTAAATGGAGGTTTTCCAAGTAAATTATGAAGGAAAGTCTTAAATTTATTAAAGACACAGAGACAAGTATTATGCTTATTTTTCCTTGCTTTAATCGAATAGCAGCCATAGCCAAATACCGTTAAACCAATCCCAAGGGCAAGCAAACAAGCAGCCAATGGGAAAAAAACAGATTATATGATGCACCACCCATCTTGACCACTAGCAGCCCTCTTTTCTTGTGTGAGAATAGTCATGAGAAAGTATCAAACATTGGTAAAACACATGCAATAATACCAACAGCTAACACTAGGGAGAAAATGTTTTGAATCCAGTCCAAGTGAAAATCTGTAACATTTCTGTCCAGAAAAAAAGGAGAAGGATCCTTGGGAGAAACAGTCACCATGAGGAAATTCCAGCCCAGAGAAACGTTGCAATGAAGTTTGTTGGGTGGAAGATGATGTTGCATTTTCTGAGAATAAGGGAGGGGAGAGAGAAATGAACAGTTAGTGAAATCCTGAGGTGGGATAATACTTCCCTCTGTGTCTTTAATAAAATTAAGACTTCCCTTCATAATTTACTTGGAAAATCTACATTTTATGACAAAACCAGAGGCTCATAGAATGCTTCTTTAAGGCACATCAATAACAACAGACAATGCTGTATTAATAGGTTTGCAATAGAAGGTGTGAAATACAGAATGATTAGACCAATCTGCCGATCTCAGAATATAGTCTAACTGGGAATCTGCCCAAAAGGATTTGGAAGCCATGGCCGCAAGGGAAGAATGGGCTCCAAATTTGGAGGTATCAATACCCGCTATGGATATAGCCCATTTAACCCAGTGCGCTAGAGTAGGAGACAAAACATGTTTGTGAGGTATTCAGAAGGATACAAGTAGTTGGGTAACAGAGGACATTCTGAGATGGAGAGTTTTACGTTCATAAGATTTTAGGCAATTTCCACCACACAGTTTTTGTTCATTGGGGCTAAAAAATTAAAAGACAGTAGAAACATTAGTTTTAGTGCATCTTTAACATTGAAACGAATACCATTAGGAGTGAAATGCCAGGCAGGAATATCTAAAGACTTTACACCTGAAAGTCATTTTTATAGAAATCAAACATAATAACATTGTTAATTTAGCCAAAAGCATTTTGAGAGATAACAAATCGTTATCAGGCCAGGACAAAAACAACTGTAAAACAAGATTAACATCCCATAATTCACTGTATTTAGGAATCAGGGGGTTGGAAAATGTTACACGTTTAACAGACGGCGTATAAGGTGGTGTTCACTGACAGGCTTGCCATTAATGAAAGGGTGATTTATAGAGATGGCCGAATGATAGAGGTTGATTGTTCTATAAGATTTGTCTGAACTGGCTTGGGATGCCAGAAAATTGGCAAATAGAGAGATATCTGCTGAAAAGGGATTGCAAGATTTTTCCAAACACCAGCTAGACCAAATCGACCAGTCTGATTTATATGCCTTTGTTGTACCTGGAACCCATGACTTGCTGACAAAGTTTGAAGCTTCAGCCGAAATTCCTGGATAAGAGAAGGAAGACCTGTTAACTTCCAGGCTGGAAAATGAAGTGTGTTGTTGAGGACAAGGTCGTGAGGAAGACCCTGAGGGTTGAGTAGAAGATCAGGAAAAGAGGGGAGAAGAATTGGGACGTCCATCGCTAGCTCTAGGAGGGGAGGATACCAAACCTATGATTGCCAGAAGGGAACAACCAAGACTAAGATGGCTTTTTGGCATTGCACCTGGGTGAGTACCCTGTTCATCATCAGAAAGGGAGGGAAAGCATAATTTGTTGACCCAGACCAGTCCTGCAGAAAGGCATCTGTTGCTGAGGGTAGAGAATCTGGTCTCCAACTGAAAAAGTTGAGGAAGTTGAGAATTCAGGCAAGACGCAAAGAGATCAATGCGTAGAGGTCCCCATGTCTGAAAAAGGGCATGTAAGGCAGATGGGTGAAGTTTCCAATCACTGGTGTCGTGCAAGTTGTGGTAGTACAAATCCACTATTGCATTGAGTTCTCCTGGTAAGTATTCCGCCTGGACAGATATTTTGTTTCGAAGGCAGAACTCCCAGAAGCTTTTCGCTAGTTATGCTAATGGTTTGGATTTGGTACCACCAAGATGATTGATATACCTGCAGCCAAGAGATTGTCCATCCTTAGTAGAATAGAACACTGAGCCTTGCTCTTTGCAAAGTTTTTGATTGCAAATGAGCCTGTAAGCATCTCTAAACAATTGATGTGCAATGAAGACTCCTGTGGAGACCATGTACCTCCAGTAGATATTTGTCCACATCTTGCGCCCCCAACCTGTTAGGCTTGCATTGAATTCTAACACAATATCTGGGGCTGACGCAAAGATAGTGTTGCCGTTCCAAGCATCCAGGTGATTTAGCCACTATTAAATTTCTATACGGGATTCTTGCGGAGGTGGTGAATTTTTTATCGCTGAAGGGACCAATAATGGAGAGGACCGGGAAGCATTGCTTGATTTGAAGAAGAAAGTAGACCTCCAATCCTTGCAAGAGACCTGAGGGAGAGAGAAGGAAGGCATATAGGTTGGGTTATATCTGATTTGATTACATTTACTTTTGATTGGGGCAGATGAAGAGTAGCTTCTGTGGAATTTACCAGAAAACCTAGAAACTCAATGATTTGAGAAGGAGTGAGGATAGACTTTTCCTTATTATGAAGCCTAGGTTCGAAAGGAGAGAAGATGTATATTGGATTTGTTTGTGAAGAGTATGAAGATCTTGACTCATGAAGAGGATGTCGTCCAGATAGATTATTAATCTGATACCCTGGGCTCTGAGATGAGCCACCACAGGTTTCAATAATTTAGTAAAACACCATGAAGCTGATGAGAGATAGGAGAATTGATAAGTTTGATTGTGAAATTGGAAATTTTTCTGTGTTGATGATGAATAAGAATGGTGAGGTAAGCGTCTTGGAGGTCAAGATATACCTTCCAATTGTTCTGAAGTAAAGCATCTCTGAGATGCAAAATAGTCTACATTTTGAAGTGTCGAACCACCACAAATTTGTTGACCTGTTTTAAATTTATGACTGGTCTCATTTTCTTGTTCTTCTTTTGAACCAGAACGATAGAACTTAAGAACCCCATTGGATGTCGTTGGGTTGTTTGAATTGCTTGTTTGTGAAGGAGCGTTTGAATTTCCTGTGAAATTAGAGAGGATGTATTTGTGGAGAAAGTAAGGGGAAAGGGAAGAGACGTTTGAAAAGGTTTTTCGTTGAATTTTATGGAATAGCCCTGAACAGTATTAAGAACCCACAGATCTGAAGTGATGTTTTTCCATCTGTGGAGAAAATATTTTAAACGACCCCCTATGGAAAGATGGGCAAAAGGGACAGTTACTTTCAGAGTGATGGGATCTGAAGTTCCTCTGATTTTGACCTCTGAAGCCTCCTGTTCTTCGGGGGTAGAACTGTGGATGATATTCCTGTTGGGAAGCATTGGAAGAGTCTCTGTAGCCTTGAGATCTGGCAAAGCAGCAGGTAAAGCGACTCCTTCCTCTTCCAGACCTGGCAAAAACACAATTGCTGAATACATTTTTGGAGAGACTGTTGAGCCTTGTACTGGGATGCAAATGTAGTGACGTACTTGCTGAGTTCCTTGAAGAAAAAATCCCCAAACAATAAACCATCAGCTATATAACCTGGATCCATAACAGCTAGGTTGGCTAATTTCAAATACAGCTTGAGAAGTAAGCATTGCACCTCTCATGTTATATGGCCGAGTTCGCATTTCCTAAAAGACAGAAAGCTCACTGGAACCATAAAGATAATTCCTCTGGATCAATAGTGTTATTCTCCAGTCTTGCTATTTCTGCCATGTCAAATATACGGGCTAGAGGACCAACAATATCCAACATTTTGTCTTGGCAGACGGACCAAGCTCTGTCAACCCCATTGCGGGGGTCTTTTCCAAATTTGGTAAAGAAAGTACTCATGGAAGAGTCAATGACAGGAGTGGAAGTTAAATGTAGGGTAAAGACAGTCTGGGGCATTCGGAACGTAGCTTCCTTGTCCAATGGCAAGCGTAGTTTTGCGGTGATATTATCCCCACATGGTCTGAAGGTAGCCACTCCGTGGAATTAGGCTGGTGGATCAGGTTGGGATCGAACATGGGATTGCCCTCTGAGTCCAGAATAGTTTTTGAATCAAAAGGATCAACCAATGGAGAAAACTTTAGTTTTTTAGGAAGGGGTCCGGACCAGAAATCGGAATTATACTTGTCATCCGCAACATCATCTGAGTCAGGATCATCCAGATCAACATGTGTGTCTTTTATAGTGGAAATCATAATCTTTTGGGCAGGAGATAGTAGGTGTTTGATTTTAGACTTACTTTTAATGCCCAAAATTTTCCCCTCCTGATTAGAAGTTCTGTGAGGAGCAGATAGGGCCTGGTTAGATTGTGACATAAAAGATGATACAGTATTCTCCAGTTGTTTGGAAACCTTGCTCATTGAGGCTGACACCGCCTTAGCCACAGAGGAGTAAATAAATGTTTTCAAATTGCTTTTAAACTCCTCCTCACTGTCATTGGATTCATTAAAAAATGAAGAAAAAACAATTTTGGTAAGTAAAGGGTTAAAAAAGTAAGGGGAGTGTTATGGGAGGAGGTTTTCAGTCAGGGAAGGAGGAGCAAGCTATTGTAAATGGTGAAGAGGGGCGTGACAGGCCGAAGGAAGGCCGTATCCACCCAGGAAATGCCAATGGCGTATTCAGGAGGCTACAGAAGCGAAAGGGAAGTTTCAGCGTTGAGGGCCGTCTGGGAGTTGCTGAAACATACCTCAGGAAGGTGTATCAAGAAACATAACCGACACACCCTGAAGGAATTGAAGGAGGCAGCATGATGCGCTCTGAATGAGAGAAAAGGAGACAGTGCGTCGTTGAGAGACGCGCGCGGTAGCCAGAAGCCGTTAAGGCCGGCACCAAGAGGTACCAGGCGGGAGCCGGAAACTTCAGAATAATGTCACAAACACGACAAAGTATAAGAAACAATGTAAGAAACACCACAAATATGCATTAAATCAGCAAACACACACTTTAAAAATACAATATATAGATAATATTTAGCGTGTAACAGAAAATATACTTATCTTGACTGCGAGCAGTAAGAAAAGAGGGCTGCTTGCGGTCATACCTTGCATGGATGCCTGTATCTGATTGGTGTGTTGTATATTCTGTTTTTTTCCCATTGGCTGAATGTTTGCTTGCCCTTGGGATTGGTTTAATGTTTCTTGAATGTGGCTGCTATTGGATTCAAGCAAGGAAAGATAAGCACAATATGAGTCTCTAGTCTTGTCATAAAATTAAATGCTTCAAGTTTTACCAGTTTGATTCAATCAAGATGGCTTCAGGTGTGCCACATTCTTTTCAGAAGTAAAACTGTTAGCTCTCTAGGTGTTCTTTAGAACACTCTGGGAGGCTGCAGTAGAACACAAGGGAATCAACTGACAGGCTGAACCTGAAGGAAGTACATGTTTTACTGAGAATGTCAGACTTTATTCTAACATCGCTGAAAACATAATGTGAATTTATAGAAAATATGCTTTCATTTTAGCTTCTAGGAACACTTTCCATAGCCTCTGTGGGAAAATCATGAGAAAACATGATTTATTAAATCTCAGCAGAAAGCTTTTTCACAGGTTAAAAACACCTCAGAACACAACGTAATTCCTAAACTTAGTATGGTACCATGAACTAATGATTTATATTGTAGCTAAAATCTGTTATCACCCTTTATATGTTCTCCTTTTTTGACCTTCAAAACTTTTCATTCACTACAATGCATTTCAATGCGGTGCTATCATGTAAATTGATCCCAGAACCATGACATTTGTGCTTAGGCTCCACCCAAATATACAAATTTGGTTTTCTTCAAATACCTCTAACAGAACTGAACCAATGTACACCAAATAAGAAAAACCGAGTTTTCTGGTCCAAAAATTACTTATCTGCCATATTTGGTGTAATTCGGTCCAGCAGCTCGGTCTGTTCAAAATCCCTATGAGAATTAAAATAGGAAACACACTTTTTTAACCCCTCCCCCTTTTTCTCAAGCAGATCACCCCGAAACTTTCCATGTACAAAAAGAGCCTTGGGCACACTTTTTAGGAAACTTTAATAAAGATTCAGCAAATGGACTCAAAGATATAGCTAAGTCAAAAAACACTTTTTCTATAGAAACTAGGTCCTAACTATAACTACCTACTGGCAACTGCCTGTAGGTAATATATATTCACTGAAAAAAACAAAGGTTACAGGGACATTAATCTATCTATCTATCTATCTATCTATCTATCTATCTATCTATCTATCTATCTATCTATCTATATTTTTCAAAAACCTTTCTTCCTAATATCAGGAAAGGAAAAGCAAGCACTCTAGGTGATAGAATAATAATCCATTTATTTAGACTTAGCTAACACGTTTCTACTATTATGTTCCTCCTCACATCCTGTGTTTCATTACAATGCTCCATCTCCCTTAGGAAATATATCAAGCAGTTTCATAGACATAGATGAAAAACTAACACGCTCTAACCATGAAAATAAAATAATGCTTCTTATTTACATTTCTACTTAATAAATCAAATCAAATCAAAACACTCACCATAATCTTTATGATACAAAACATTATGAAAATATGAACACAGATTAACATGAAATGATATTAACCCCTTCGCTGTCAGGCCTTTTCCCCCTCTGGTACCAGGCCTTTTTTTGGCTATTTGGGACAGTTCACACTTAGATCCTCATAACTTTTTACCTACGTAGGCTACCCACACCAAGGCCCATATTTATACTTTTTAGCCCACATTTGTGTCATTTTTTGATGCAAAAGCAGCGCAAACGTACAAAAAACTATTGTATTTTGTAAGTTTGCGCCGATTTTGCTTAAAAAAACAACACAAATGCAACACTAATAAAGTATAAATATGGGCCCAAATTTGCGTCCTTTTTTTAACACAGCTTAGGGATCTAGAGGTACCCAGAGTTTGTGGGTTCCCCTGAAGAAGACCAATAAATTAGCCAAAAAACAGCAAAAAGGCTCATATTTATACTTTTTTGGCACTGCATTTGCGTCATTTTTTGACACAAAAGCAGCGCTAAAAGGGCTGCAGAAGAAGGCTTGTGTTTTTTTCCCTGAAAATGCTATCCACAAGGGTTTGCGGTGCTAAAATCACCAGCTTCCCAGCTTTCATGAACAGGCAGACTTGAATCAGAAAATCTAATTTTTCAACACAATTTTTGCATTTTACTGGGACACACCCCATTTTTATGATTTTTTGTGCTTTCAGCCTCCTTCCAGTTAGTGACAGAAATGGGTATGAAACCAATGCTGGATCCCAGAAAGCTAAACATTTCTGAAAAGTAGACACAACTCTAAATTCAGCAATGGGTAATTTGTGTAGATCCTACAAGGGCTTCCTACAGAAATAACAGCTGAAATAAAAAAATATTGAAATTGAGGTAAAAAAATGAGCCATTTTTCTCCCCGTTTTACTCTGTAACGTTTTCCTGCGATGTCAGATTTTTAAAAGCAATATACCGTTACATCTGCTCGACCCTTCTGGTTGCGGGAATATATGGGCTTGTTGGTTCATCAAGAAACCTAGGTACTCAGTGCCAATAAATGAGCTGCACCTTGTAATGGGTTTTTATTCTATACAGGGTATACAGCAATTCATTTGCTGAGATGTAAAGAGTGAAAAATAGGTATCAAGAAAATCTTTGTACTTCCAAAATGGGCACAAGATAAGGTGCTGAGGAGCAGTGGTTATTTGCACATCTCTGAATTCCGGGGTGCCCATACCAGCATGTGAATTACAGGGCATTTCTCAAACAGACATCTTTTTTACACACTTTCTTACATTTGGAAGGAAAAAATGAAAGACAAGGGGCAATAACACTTATTTTGATATTCTGTGTTCCCCCAAGTATCCCGATAAAAATGGTACCTCACTTGCATGGGTAGGCCTAATGCTCGCGACAGCAAATGCAACATGGACACATCATATTTTTACATTGAAATCTGACTTCTTTTTTGCAAAGTGCCTACCTATGGATTTTGGTTTCTAGCTCAGCCGGCAGCTAGGGAAACCTACCAAACCTGTGCATTTTTGAAAACTAGACACCTAGGGGAATCCAAGATGGGGTGACTTGTTGGGCTCTCACCAGGTTATGTTACCCAGAATCCTTTGCAAACCTCAAAATGTGGCCAGTAAACACTTTTTCCTCACATTTCCGTGACAGAAAGTTCTGGAATCTGAAAGGAGCCACAAATTTCCTTCCACCCAGTGTTCCCCCAAGTCTCCCAATAAAAATGGTACCTCACTAGTATGGGTAGGTCTAGTGCCCACAAGAGGAAATGCCCCAAAACACAACGTGGACACATCACATTTTCCCAAGAAATCAGAGGTGTTTTTGTAAAGCGCCTACCTGTGGATTTTGGCCTCTAGTTCAGCCGGCACCTATGGAAACCTAAAAAACGTATGCATTTTTGAAAATTAGACACCTAGGGGAATCTAGGATGGGGTGACTTGTGGGGCTCTCACCAGGTTCTGTTACCCAGAATTGTTTTGCAAATCTGGCTACAAAAAACCTTTTTCCTCACATTTCGGTGGCAGAAAGTTCTGGAATCTGAGAGGAGCCACAAATTTCCCTACACCCAGCGTTCCCCCAAGACTCCCGATAAAAATGGTACCTCACTTGTGTGGGTAGGCCTAGTGCCCGCATCAGGAAATGCCCCAAAACACAATGTGGATACATCACATTTTCCCAAAGAAAACAGAGGTGTTTTTTGCAAAGTGCCTACCTGTGGATTTTGGCCTCTAGCTCAGCCGGCACCCATGGAAACCTACCAAACCTGTGCACTTGTTAAAACTAGACACCCAGGGGAATCCAAGATGGGGTGACTTGTGGGGCTCTGACCAGGTTCTGTTACCCAGAATCCTTTGCAAACCTCAAAATCTGGCTAAAAAAACACTTTTACCTCACATTTTGGTGACAGAAAGTTCTGGAATCTGAGAGGAGCCACAAATTTCCTTCCTTCAACCCAGTGTCCCCCCAAGTCTCCCGATAAAAAATGGTACCTCACTTGTGCGGGTAGGCCTTGTGCTCGCAACAGGAAATGCCCCAAAGCACCATCTGGACACATCAAAATTATCAAATACAAAACTACCTGTTTTTGCGGGGGTGGCACCTGCTTTTTTGGTCATGGGCTCAGCAGCCATCTAGGGAAACCTACCAAACACAGACATTTCTGAAAACTAGACACCCGAGGGAGTCCAGGGAGGTGTGACTCGCATGGATCCCCCAATGATTTCTTACCCAGAATCCTCAGCAAACCTCAAATTTAGCTAAAAAACATTTCTGTGTGGGATCACCGCACCTGGACAAATTTCCTACCCCCAACGTTCTCCTCAGTCTCCGGGTAAAAATGATACCTCACTTGTGTAGATGGGCTAAGTGCTTAGGACAGGGAAGAGCCAAAAACATGTCGAAATTGAGGGTGAACCAAAGTGGGTCCAAAAGGGCAGTTTGAAAAAGTACATTTTTAGGCTGCCAAGTGCAGCAGAATTTTTATCGGTATAGATGAGACAATGCTGGGTGGTAGGAATTTTGTGGATTCCTGCAGATCCGGGAAGGTTCCTTCACAAAAATGTAGGAAAAATGTGTGATTTCCAGCAAAGTTGCAGGTTTGCAGGGCATTGTGAGTAAGGAAATGGTGCAGGGTGCATGTGAAGCACACTGCCATGGAATCAACCAGATGATTAGTTTTCAGATGTGTCTAGGTCTTGTGGATTTTTCTACATGGCAGCGTCCCAAAGTAAACAAAAGTGCAGCCCTCACTATTCCAAGTGGGACAATTTTGAGAGTTACCAAGCTCTCATGGCCCAAATGTAAAACAAAAAACAAAAATATTCAAATGTCCTCTTGCTTGCAATGGGATAAGATGTTCTAATGTGCGGGGGAGAGCTGAAAAACTGTTTGCCCCTTCAGTCGGGAAAGGGGCATAACCAGGCCCATACAGGCCCATACTGGTTGGTAGCCACCACCCCACTATTTTTTTTATTCCCTGGCATCTAGTAGACTTTCTGTCCCCCCAGGGTGTGGATCGGGGGTAATTCCCCAATCTGCCCACTGATGGGCAGAACAACGTTGACACCATTTATTTGGGGTGGGAGTATTTTGAAAAAAATCTTCCCAGGTCTCTGGTGGGCTTTCTGCCCCCTTAGGGGGAAATGGGCTTTCCACAAATAGGTCAATCTGACCCCAAGGGGGGCAGTTATGGCCAACAGTAATGTGCTCCCATGGGGAGCGACCCTTTCCCCAGGGGTTGCCCCCATAACAAAACACACACACACACCCCAATCAATGGTGTCTAAAGGTTTGGGGGCAAATTGGCCTAACAAAAATAGGCCGATCTGCCCCCAAGTAGGGCAGTAATGGCCTAAATACAATTTTCCCCCTAGGGGAATGACCCTTGTCTAAGGGGTCACTCCCCATACATGAAAACATAAAGTAAATAAAAAAAATATATATATCCCTGGTGTCTATAGATTTCTGCCCCTCCAGAGGCAGATACCCCTAATTATATTAGGCTGATCTGCCTCCGGGGGGGGGGCAGAAAAGGCCTAAAAATATTTTGCCCCCCCTGGGGAGCGGCCTTATGTGTTAGTTTATAAAGAAATTCCCTGTTGTCTTGTGGTTTCTTCCCCCGGGGGCGGCAGAAACGGCCTAAAAACAATTTGGCATCCCGGGAACGACCCTTGCCTAAGAGGTCGCTCCCCACACATAAAAAAATAAAAATAAACAAAAACTTTTTTTATCTAGGGTGTCTAGTGGTTTTCTGACCCCCGGGGACAGATCAGTCTAAATCGGCAGAAATGGCCTAAAAATAATTTGGCCCCCTGTGGAGCGACCCTTGGCCAAGGGGGCGCTCTCTTTATGTGCAAGTATGAATAAAAATAAATAATCCCTGGTGTATAGTGGTTTCTGCCAGAAACGGGCTAAAAATAATTTGGCCCCCGGGAGCGACCCTTGCCTAAGGGGTCACTCTCCACAGATAAAAAAAAAAGAAATTGCCTAAAAATACTTTGGCCCCCTGGGCAGCGGCCCGTGCCACAAGCGGCTGCTCCCCTTATGCGCACATATGAATTGTAATAAATAATCACTGGTGTCTAGTGGTTTCTGCATTATATTAGTGGTTTCTGCCTCCGGGGGGGCAGAAATGGCCTAAAAATAATCCCCCCCCAGGAGTGACCCTTGCCTCAGAGGTCGCTCCCCAGACATAAAAAAATCAAATAAAAAAGTTATCCTTGGTGTCTAGTGGTTTCCTAATTATATTAGGACGATCTGCCCGGGGGGGGGGCAGAAATGGTCTAAAAATCATTTGCCCCTTGGGGAGCGGCCCTTGCCCAAGGGGCCACTCCCCTTATGCGCAATTATGAATAAAAATAAATAATCCCTGGTGTTTAGTAGTGGTTTCTACCCCCCCGGGCAGATTGGCCTAACTATATTAGGCTGATCTGCCCCCAGACATGGCCTAAAAATCATTTGCCCCCTTGGGGAGCGGCCCTTGCCCAAGGGGCTGCTACCCTTATTGAAATTTACAAAAAAAAAAAAATCCCTGGTGTCTAGTGGGCATTTCTGCAGCAGAAATGCTGTGAGAGACAAAAAACAGAAAGGAAAGACCTTTCCTTTCCTTTCTTGTCTCTCCCGCCCCACCTCCCGGTCGGAAGAGAAATGCAAAAGCATTTCTCTTCCGTGATCACGCTGGAAGCGTGTGATTTGCATGCTGACGTCATCAGACATCACTGGGGGGTTGAGGGGGTCAGGGGTGGAAGGGGAAGCAATTCCCCTTCCATCCCCGACTGGGGTGTGTGGGCCGGATGCAGGATGAGCTGGTCTCGCCCCAGGCACACAGGAACCGTGTGCCAGGACAAGACCAGCTCGCCCCAGGCACCCTGGGGATTAAATGTTAAATATAAACATGCCTCAGCAAAATAGCCAATATATTTACTCTCATATCACATTTGATGGGTGTAAATATGTACCACACAAAACTATACAAAAATATATGTATATGCCCAGTGCCAAAAGTAGTCAAACACCCAACCCCCAAATGTCCTTTCAAACTTATGTCTGATCTTTGCAATCGGACATAAAGGAGCATAAATTTACTAACCAAAGTTCCCAAGAAGAGGAAAAATAATAGACAATAATACAGAGTGGAAAGACCAAAAGTATAAGCACATTTACTTTAATTCTTCAACCTCAAACCCAAACTATCTAATCTTAGTTCACATCCTACATATACGTAAAGTTTTTGTGAGAAAACAGGGCTGATTGCAGCTGCCCCCTAACTTATTGCCCCCATTTTTCACTTTTTGCTGGTGTTTTCCTTACTCTGATGGTGCCCTGTGTGCTACTAACCAGTCCCATGGCCTGTGCTCTGTGTAAAATGAGTATGCAAATTAGGCTAATTATAATTGGCTAAGTCAACCTACCTATAAGTCCCTATTATATGGTAGGGTGTGTAGGTTTAGGGACCCAACATAGGTGGTGCACCCATAGTTGCACTTCTGAGGTGCCCAGTGTCATTTTAAAGGCAGGCCTGCCTTGCTGGCTTCTTTTAGATTAAATTTACATGCAAATTCGACTTTGGAATTAAAAGTAGTTAAATAGCCTTAAAGTACATTATTTTTACATATGTCACCCCTAAGGTGTGCCCTATATGCCCCCAGGGTTGGGTGCCATGTAACTATAACCCAGCACCTTATAAAAATAGTTTTATGAGCCCTGGTGAGATAAAACAGCCAAATTTGTTTTCCCTCATTGTAGTGAATGGCCTCCGTAGGCTAGAATGGGGAGCCTTTATTTTAATTTACAAAGTCCCCTTAAGTGGAGGATAAATCAATTTTGGTATCAAATGAATTGTTATAATAAATCCCACTACTTACAATTGTTGGTTTAAACATAACTTGTTCAGGTAAAGAGTTTTAAACTCTAACTGAAAAGTTGCCAGCTTTAGCCCTGTAGTGCTCTGCTCTGATTGGCCAGCCTCTGACAGCCTGGCCAGGCTGCCTTGATGAGGTGTGAAGTAGCCTGGGCTGAACACAAAGAGATGTGTCAGGGGGAGGAGAACTTTCTTCAGCAGATGGAGAAGAAGGAAGTGGGGAGGGCTGCCAGACTGGCCTTCAAAGGCAGGGAAGGATATTTGGAGCAACCCCCCTCACATCCTGCAAACCCAGACAATTAGGTGCCCTCTTGATTAGATTAGGAGCGGGCAGGCGAGGGATGTTTTTAAGATTTTTAGCCACACCAGTGGGTGGGCCCAGCCAGGCGTAACCTCCAAAAATCAGTTTCACCCATGATGGATTTTTTTAGGAATGTTGCTCCCTGGGATTTTTTATTGCCCCACTTTCCAGGAAGTGGGTATCACAGTGTGGAAGACCCTGCTTCTGGTTGGAGAACCAGGACCCCACTCTTTTTCATGCAGGAGCAAGGATAAAACTGGCAGCCACATCTCAGTTTCCTACCGGATCCCAACAAGGAAGAACGTCAGAAGAAGAAGGACTACCCTGCTGGACACCTGACCCGCACCTGGACACTGCAGTCTGAAGGAATGCACCAGCTGCATACTTGGGATTCATCCCTAAAAGGACTTTGCCTGTCTTCTACTGCTTCAAGAAGGGACTCCATGTTTGCTACAGGTACAAAGGAGCTGCCCAGAGTCCCCTGCATCAAGTCCTGTAAGCAGAGCCCAGCTGACCTGCGTCCAGTGGCCGCTGGAGGATTCTGACCTGGTGCATTCTGGGAATTGTAGTCCCAAGGAGCAACTCAGAGATTCTGGAACCTTGATCAAGTTGTGGGCCCTTCAAGGATCCAAAAATGACCTCTCAAAGAAGATCCAGAAGTTTGGGGACGTTTGGAGCAACTTAATAAATTGAAGAGGTGCATTGTGGGAGTTGTAGTCCCAGACCCCAAGAGGCAAACCAGGGCCTCTGAACCCTTGGCTGGTGCTGTGGACCACTTTCCTGAATCAGAAAACACTTCTGAAAGTAAGTGTGACAGTGTTACCTCATGGGTGGCCTGAACTCTGGACTCTGTGTTCCTTTCCAGTGTGACCTTTTTAACCCTTTGAGCGCTAGTTGCTTCTATGCCCTAGAAAACATTATTTCTTAAACAATTCATATCTCCGGTTCCCCTTATTCGATTTTATTTGTTTTGGTATCATTTTGAAGATAGGAATATAATATATTCTTATAAATTGGTGTTGGATTTTTTTGTGTTTTGTGTTTTACATATTTACTGTTTTGCAATTTTTAAATGCTTTACACATTTGTCTCCTAAGTTAAGCCTTGTTGTTTGTTGCCAAGCTAATAAGTTTTAAGCTGGGTTTAATTTATTGAGACCTTCTGGACCTAAGTGGAGGTCGTGGCCTATTGCTAAGTGTAGGTACTTACCTGCCCTTACCAATAATCCATTTCCAATAGTTCTACAACTTGGTTAAGTCTGCCCGAATGTCTACTGTTCAGCCTGATGATATATTCATATTCCATCTTCCTAAGGGTGGATTCCCTGTCTCCTCCTCTTCAAGTCAGCACCACCCTGTCAATTGGGAAAAAAGACGTACTATCAATTTCTCCATTGTGCACTGTCTGCAGTGTCTTGCCACAGGATAGCTTACATCATTATTCCTGGTGCCACGCCAATGTTCCAAGATGTGTTTTTTTACAGGGAAGGTCGTACTGCCCACATACAGAAGTCCACATGGGCAAGTTCTAACATAACAAAATTAGAATTACAATTGGTGAACTTTTTTATCTTCGCTTCTCTGCCTGTGGGTAAACTGAAGGTCTTACGATTAGTACTATGTGCACAGACCTTGAATTTAGTGCATCTGTAAAATCCCTGGTGCCCTCCAAACCATGTATCCATCTGCTTAATTGAATAACTATGCACCAGCATGTCCCTCAATGAACTACTCTTTCTGTATGTTATTTTGGGACTGGGACTAACTAATTGGCAAATCACTCTATCTGCTCTGATCAGGTGCCAACACTGTTTCATAATCTTTACCACCTGATCATAATCAGAATTGTAGGTGGTAATAAATCTCACTGTATTGTCCTCCTCTTTCTTTCTTTGGGGATAAAAAGATTATTTTGCTGCATCTTGGAAACCTTTTCACAAGCATTCTATATATATATATGGAACACAAAGGTATCGCCTTCGCTACAGCCACTTACTCACGGTGTCACAGCAGGGCGGCGACCCCTTCAAACATTAATCCAGCGTTGTTTCAACCTCAAAGGAAAGAAAAATCCCTCGATGAAGAACAAACAGCCATGACAGCTATAACGTGTTTATTGGCATAAAGATTCCAGGCGCGTTTCGGAGCACCCGTTCCTTGATCACAGGTTCAAACGCCATACTCACTCGTGCATGTATTTAAACTAACAACACAAACAAAGGACTACCAGCAATGATTGTGCTAATGTCGGCCATTTTGAAGTGGAGCAAATATAATACATCATTTCAGTCTATACGTCCATATCATATCTATCTCAGTGTATTCAGTATAATTAACTTCATTGTACCTTAATCAAAAACAACTCCCTGCTACATGTAAATAGAAATATAAAAATATATACTTATATAAATTAACAGAAACATCATAATAAAGTGATTTGTATTTTGATATACCTAATCCTGTGTCTCAGTCATAATAACAATATTTCACTATATTACCCCTACACACCAATACATCTCAAAGGTTTTTAAAAGGAGCTCAATTATTAATATGGCTCACAGAACAGGTCTCCCCTTCAAAAAATAGAAAATAAAAAATAAAATACAAAAAAATAAAAAATAAAAAATAATAAATAATAAAAAATACAAAAATAACAAAATTTACATAAAATTAGGTATCAACACACGAATAATAATATGGTACTCATCTCATATGTAGAGTATACTGGTCAAGATCTAATAGCTCCTTGCATTTCCCACTGCTCCACCTTCTTTCAACCTTAAACAAACAATCACATAATGAACATTCAAACATAATACCAATAACTAAATGTAACATATACAAAATGTAATTAATTAACTATAATCCCTCTTGAAAAATATATATCACATCACTACTACTCTACTCTAAACAGAATTAAGATGAACGAAAAGTTCCTCATCTTGATAAAATCCATCAGGTGTGTTAGTGGAATACTCAATTACAAACTTTGATTCCAGTTGTCTCAATTCCAGTTCCCTATTACCCCTTCTTATACCAGGTGGAATATTATCCAGCACACAGAATTTCAACAAATCTCTATTTTTGCCATGAACCTCAGCAAAATGTGTTGCCATTGGATAATTTTTAACAACATTTGTTAAAGCTCTCATATGTTCCAGAACTCTCTTCATTGCCCTATGCATAGTACTGCCTATATAATACTTATTACACGGGCAGCTAAGGGCATAGACACAATATTCTGTGTTGCAAGTAAGATACTTCTTAATAATGAAAGGGTTTGAATATCTAGATAGCTGGATCTTACGACAATTACTACTGCCTCTACATGCTTTACATTTCCCACATATGAAGAAACCCTGAACACTAGAGTCTTTACTTCCCTGAGGTGATTGTATTAAGCTCTTACATAAGCGATCTTTAAGGGATGCACACCTCCTAAAGGTCACCTGTGGCTGTTGACCAATGAACTCTGTTACCACTTCATCACTTTTGAGGATATCCCAACTCTTCAATAAAATGTGTTTAACTTCCCAGGCCTGAGTACTGTATGTGGTGATGAACCTAATTGTCTGAGTGTCCAACAAATTTGTACTTTTCTGTAAAACCAAAAGTTTCTCTCAATCTAGTGAAAGTACTTTTTACATGTACTGTCAATTAGTTTCCTAGAGTATCCTCTCTCAAGAAACCTCTTTTTCATCACTTGCATTTCCCGCACAAAATCACTATCTTCACTACAATTCCTTCTAGCTCCTAGAAATTCGCCATAGGGGATACTGTAAATCAAATTTTTGGGATGACAACTACTAGCATGTAAGAGACCATTTCCAGCTTTCTTCTTACGAAATAAAATACTGGTTAATTTTGTTTCCTTAGCACATAGTTTCAGATCCAAAAATTCAATTTCTGAGCGATGTATGTGTGATGTTAATTTCAAATTCATCTCATTTATTTTACGTTGTTTAACAAATTCTCCAGCCTGTTCTTCACTACCTTTCCAAATGCAAAAGATGTCATCAATGTACCGAACCCATAATACTACATGCTCATCAATCATTCGCATATTGTACACCACTTGCTCCTCCCACCAGCCTAAAAAAAGGCCTGCATAGCTTGGTGCAAAGCAAGTCCTCATTGCGGTCCCTTGCAATTGTCGGTACACTTGATGGTTAAATATAAAAAAGTTGTTAGTTTGACAGATTTGCATCATATAGAGTAACATTTCAGTGTGTTGAAAATGGGAAAGTGATCTTGCTCTTAAGAAATGTTTACATGCAAAGATACCTAAGTCATGCGGGATACAGGTGTACAAACTTTCCACATCTAATGTTAATAATAAAAATTGCTCCTGCCAAGGTAACTCATGAATCCTTTTTAGAAAATCCCTTGGGCCTTAATATATGATGGCAGCGCTTCCACGAATGGTCTCAGGAAAAAATCAATATATTTAGACGTATTTTCCAATGCACTGCCCCTCGAAGAGACAATAGGTCTACCAGGTGGATTATTATAGTTCTTATGTAAATTGGGTAATAAATATAGTACCGGTAATTTAGGATGAGCATACCTTAGAAATGAGAATTCTTCCTTCACTATAATCTTATTATTTGCCCACTCAGTTAGTTTCTCAGCATACTTATCATTAGCTTCATAGTACCTCTGTTTACAAGTTTTTTCATATTTACTACTCTCTCTCAGTTGCTTCAAGCCTTCCTCTAAATATTTAGACGTAGGCCAAATGTCCACATTACCCCCTTTATCAGAGGGTTTAATAACTATGTTTGCATTCCTACTCAGCTCAGCTGCTCATAATTAAAATTTCGATAACCACATCTTTTGTTCCTACTCACATTTAGTTTCTTGAACTCACTAACAACAACAACACATTTCTCAAATACATCAATTGCTGCACACCTTACTTGGGGATAAAAAATAGTTCTAACTTTAAATCTGTTAGTGTCCGCACAATCTAAGTTCATTTGGAAACCTTCCCTTTCCAAACTAATTATTGGGTCAATATCCCATCCACTGTCGCCTATTAACTGTCCCATGGTATGGATCGTCTCAATATCCGCAATTTGTAGCGGGATGGTACCGTCTTTTCCCCTCTCATTTGTTGTACCTCATTGGCCTTAGTAGCATACCAATACTTAAGCTTTAATTTCCTACTAAAGTGAAACAAATCTATTCTATTCTGAGTATAGTTAAATAATGATGACGGACAAAATGCTAAACCAAGGGATAAAACCTTCTCCTGCATCTTAGATAAACTTACATCTGATAAGTTTACGACAGTTCCTTCTATGGGTTGATAGCAGTTTGACCCCTGGTGCGTATTCCCCATGTACTTTCTATATCTCTTTGTCATGGTCCGCTTGATTTTGGTTCTCTTCTTCCTCCGCTTCCACGAGCTCTGAAACCTGTTGTGCCTCGGCCTCGTTGGGCCTTTACTCTTCCTTGGGCCAATAGGTTGAACTCCTTTAAAATTTGGGATTTTACTCCCTCAAATTCAGAGTGACTTGACACATCACTTTCACTTGTTTCACTCTCTGCGGATTCCCTTATGATGTTCTCCTGTATATTATTCGATCCCGAAGACGAGGCCTGTGTATTTCGTACTACTTATTGTGATCCTTTATTTTCTTGATTTTCTCTCAAATGTTCATATTTTCGTGCAAAGGTTAAATCTGTCTCTTTTCGTAATCACATTCATCATGGTAAAATGTACGTGGTTTTTAGCCATAATTTCACACTCAACTTTATCGAATCTCACTTGCATTCTTTCCATTTCAGATTTGAATTCATCCACACTACATATCTCTTGTAGTGCAAGAGTGTGTTTCTCTATTTCCTTTGCAGCCTTCTCCACATCCTTTTTTGCATATTTAATTCATACTTTTAGCATTCCCATTGAGCAATGGTGGTTATTATTAGCTCATTCTTCGACCATTTCAGGGTCAGGGTTAAATATTGTTGGTAGGATAAAAATTCTCAATCCTCGTGGCAGTCGGTCCACATCAATATATTTTTGAAGAGTGGTGGCCTCCCATCACTTAGCCTGTTCCCGCTTGGAAGCTTTCCACGAATTGTCCCACAATTCTTTCTTATTTCCTACCTCATTACGTTCTCTCAGTTCATCAGAGAGATTATATTGTCCCCCAGTGGGCAAAAATAACTTAGCTGCTGCTTCTTGTCATTTTTGTTCTCGTGTAGAAATCATGATAACAGCATGATGAGCACAATCCTCACTTTCAAAAGTTTCAAACCAGTTATTTTTTTACAAATGCCAATAGTATCATGTTTCCTTGCCAACACTGACTCAATACTCAATTCGAGTCTGTTGCTGTGTGCCTCGATTATTGGAAAAGAGTCAAAAGCTGTATTTACAGTCTCTTTACACCAGACGATTGTCCGTTAATGGCATACAATTATATGCGCTGACACTTGTTAAAAATGACTAGTCAGATGCAACTGCGGTGTTATTTTAACTGATCTCATGATTAGGCACCGAACCTTTCACTCGCGTCACACCGTCAGATTAGGAAACGCGAGCTTGGTGCTTACACGATCCCGCGGCATTTTAAACTTATAAAGTATTCAGCGCTCCATGCAATATTTCTATTTACATGTAGCAGGGAGTTGTTTCTGATTAAGTTACAATGAAGTTAATTATACTGAATACACTGAGATAGATATGATCTGGATTATAGACTGAAGTGATTTATTATATTTGTCCATTCCAAAATGTCCGACATTAGCACAATCATTGCTGGTAGTCCTTCATTGGTGTTGTTAGTTTAAATACATGCATGAGTGAGTATGGCGTTTCAACCTGTGATCAAGGAGCGGGTGCTCCGAAACGCGTCAGGAATCTTTATGCCAATAAACACGGTATTGCTGTCAGAGCTGTTTGTTCTTTGTCGAGGGATTTTTCTCTCCTTTGAGGGTGAAACAACGTTGGATTAATATATATATATATATATATATATATATATATATAAATATATGCACATTATGTACCCCATACAGGGCCATATCACATAAAGTGAGCATTGGGGGCGATGTTAAGATTAGGGTGACTGGATTTTTTGCAATTCTGTGGCTGAAGCGTTTTCTGCAGATTTATAGATTAATCCATGATCTCTGCATAACCTCCAGATTTTAATAAACGTTGATGGTCATTATGACATTGGCAGCCTATTCCGAAGACTGCTGTGGTGACCAGTTTCAACCTGGTGCTAACCCATTCGCAAACGGGAAGGGGTCCCCATGGAACCCCTTCCCCTTTGCGAATGGCAGCGAAAATACTGATGTGATGACTACAGACTGCTTAAACCCATTTGTTGGATGGATTTACACATTACAGGACATCTGCACAGGATAATACAGTTCATTACATTGCACATTTCTGTATGATAAAGCACTAATATTCCAGTTGTGTTCAAGGGTGTTTATTTAAGTGACAATAAGGAAGGGATAGTGCAATAGAGTGGGGTGATGGTTGAGGAAAACTTCAGTGTAGTGGCCCACTTAATTTGTAGCACAGGTCCAGTGTCCATGGGGCCATAGGAAGAGGAGCAATGGCAATCCAAAGTGAAAAAGGTGACTCAGTGGCACACAAGGGGGACATTCTAGATGGGATCATTTCCTGGGAGTGGTCTGGGTCTTGGCAACTGCCTCTGTTGTCTGTCTGGGGCGCAGGGAACATTTGCGAGGTGGTTCACCTTCTGTATGGGGAGGGGTGCTGTTGGCCTGTGGGTGGTGTTGCAGGTCCTCCTGTCCACTAGCTTTAGCAGATGTTGATGGCTGCTGAGTAGACTGGCTAATGGTAGTAGGCCACTGGTGTGCTCTGTTCTCCCACATCGTATTGGTCATGTCACCCAGCACCCCTACAATGGAGGCCATGTTGGCATTTAGGCCCTGCAACTGCTGCATGACCTCTTGGTGGTGTACCCTCTGCAGCCACTAGTTCTCCTGCATGATGGTGATCACCTGACCCATTCTGTCCTGGGATCGCTGGTATACCCCCAGGACATGTGCGACTGCCTCCTGAGCAGTCGGTTCCCTAAGACTTGCCTCTTCCTGACTCACAGCTGACCTCCCACTGTCCCTGGCCCCCTGTGCCTGTGTCCCCTGAATGGTTTGCCCACACCCACTTACACCAGGACCTTCACCATCTTTCCTCTGTAGGGATGACTTGGGTCCCTGTACAGGTGGGCACACTATTGATCGACGTGTTCTGGGGACAGGGGTCTGGGGACATTGACTGGCTGCTTTGGTGTTGGAGTCAGAGGGGCCCTGTGGTGGGCTGACTCTGGGATGTGGAAGCCGACTGACCTGTGGTCCCAGATGGGCTATGGAATTCATCCAACTCTGGACATCCAGAGTTGCTGTTATCACTGAGGCATCTTTTGGTGGAGGACTGGGTTGCCGTGAATAATTTGCTAGGGTCATTGTCTGTCACATTTTCTGCATTTCTACCTTTCACTATGGGTTTGGTGCTGTACACCCACTTTTGGTAGTATATGATGATGGATTGTGGGACTGGTATTTCTACATGCTGTCCATGCATTGCTGGTGACTGTGAATGCAGAGCTGGGAGGACTGTGCTTGCTATGGGTAGGGCAGGCATAGGTACACAGGTATAGAGAGTCGGGTGAGGGGGTGACATGCCATTCAGGTATCGGTGGATGTAGATTGTAATGGTGACTTACCAGTGTACAGCCCTCCAGTGACTCCAGTGAGGCTCTCAGGATGCAGGATTGCCAAGACTTGCTCGTCCCATGCTGTCAACTGTGGGGGAGGAGGTGGGGGTCCACCACTAGTCCTCTTGATGGCGACCTGGTGCCTTGATGCAATGGACACATCTTCCCCCGTAGGTCGTTCCACCTCTTTTGGATGTAATACCTTGTGGGTGGATATTGTCCCACGGTGTTCACCCTGTCCACAATTCTCTGCCATAGCTCTATCTTTCTAGCAATGGAGATCTGCTGGACATGTACACCAAACAGCTATGGCTCTACCCTGACGATTTCCTCCACCATCACCCGCAAATCCTCATCTGTGAAATGGGGGTTGTGTGTGTTATGTAGAGGGTGTCCAGCGTTAAGGTAGGGTATGTGGTGTGTGATACGTGATGGATATATAGGTAGATGTGGTGTGTGAGCAGCTCTCTATGGGATTGGCCCTGTGAGCAGTTCTCTAATGGGGTGTAGCGGTCTTTAGTATTTGCAAAGGATTGTGGGCTATCTTGGGGTGTGTTTTATACTGCTGTTGGTGGGTGTGTAGGGTGTGTGTGCATGTGTCAGGTGTGGGTTTTTTAGTCTGGTCAATGTTGGCTTCAAGTGGTGTTGGGTGCTCAATTCCGCCCCGGCGGTGTGCATCCCAGTGGCTGACTGCGGTTGAATGTCTGCTGTGGTGATTCGTGGGTCATAATTTGGGGGGCGGTATATTGCTGGCATAGCAGTGAGGGTGGTGGGTCCGACAGTTTTTCGCCTTCTTTTGGGTCTGGTGGACTTGTGGTTGAGGCTGGTTTATGTTGGTTTTATGTTTGTGTGTCATTATCTGGCGGGTGGATTACTGCTTCAGTGGTGGTCCAATGGACCACTGCCTGCTCTGAAAAACTGAAAAGAATACTTTTCATTTTCGTTTTTTAAATGCATCTCGTTTTCCTTTAAGGAAAACGAGCTACATTAAAAAAAAAAAATGCATTATTTAAAAGCAGTTACAGACATGGTGGTCTGCTGTCTCCAGCAGGCCACCATCCCTGTGAGGGCGGCCATTCCCAATGGGGTTGCAAATTGCAACCTGACGTAGGGTTTTTGCGACCCCATTGCGAATTGCAAACAGTGTAAAGTACACTGTTGTACATCCGGTTTTGCGACTCACAAATTGCAAGTCGCTAAGACTCGCAGTTTGCGAGTCGCAAAACCGGATCTTTGTACATGTGACCCTTAGTCTCTTATCTCTTTGCTTTTATCTGGTATATTCGAACAACAAGGCCTAGAATTAATCATTGTACAGACTCCACCATCCTTCACTAAAAGAATGTCTGAAGCAAGACGATTTTGAAGAGTCATAGCTCTATCAGCAGCTAATTCAGTATCTATCAGGAGTATGGCTCCTGAAAATGTTTTCCGCATGTCATCCACAACAGTAGACAACTTTCAAATCTTTATAGAATTCAGAATGAATCCCACTGAAGGGATTACTGCTCTAAATATATATCCCACAATAGCAGAAGAGGACCCCCTCCTCTGTCTCTTATGATGTAATTCAGTCACTTTCAGAAACTTTTTCAAATCCTCCATTGATAAATCTTTGGGAAAACTATCCCCAAATAACATGCCCCATACCATCCTCTTGGAAGACGGTAATAAGCATTAAAACCACAGATGTAATACATCCCTAGAATTGCAGGGTCCCGTCCATTCAACATAAACGTCCATTTACTCTGAAATAAAAAAACATGCCTACCTTCACTCGTTCCCAAAAATAAAGTGTCAGTGCATGATTTAGGCCTTTATATACAAAGTTTCCCTACGTGTTGTGCATCTAAAGCTAACTTTCTTTGTGTTTTAATTGCACTGTATGCATAATCATTCTTGTAAGTCCTTTTCTCTAAGCCTTTTTCTAATTTCTCTTTTAATGCTTTTCTCCTGTCATCTGTGTGATCTAAGAAGCTTTTCTCTAAAGGTGAAAGCAAACATGTCAAATTATTGCGGTGTGCATAAGCTGTACCAAACATCAATGTATGTTCAAAGAAACCTCTAACTATTACTATGTCATTATCCTTAGCTACTCCACTTCAACACCCAATTATAGGAACAAATGAAAACACAACATCACAATTCGAATAAAGGTACTGAATGTACTCCTGGTTATAAAATCTTGTTAGTAACAGACTACAACTTATCCCGTAGGTTAAAGGTAGACTATGATAGGTGACTCCTTCCTCGACTGATGAAGGAATCTGCGTACACACAAAACAATTCTTCGCATCCATTATCTCAACATACTCACTCAATAAGCAATAGAAAACATTAGAAGAAAGTTCTCCCTGTGCACTAGTATCCTCATGCAATGATTTCTTAGCGAACCTAAACCTCTCTAATGCCGTTAGTGCAGTAGTTGTCTCAAAAGCAGAAGCATGGTTGGCCTCTCTATTATCAAGAACAGACATACCCACAATCAACACTACAAACAATACCCCACACATAATCGCCAAAACAATGGGTATATATTTCCAGCACCTAGCATCTTTACCCTGCTGACTAAGGTTACTCATGATCTGTAAAGAATCAGAAAGCAGAAGAAATTTAGAAAAATTTGCAGCAAAAAATCAAAAATAGACAACTCTTCTTTCAGCGGTTATTTATAGCTCTCAGTCTCACTTCCAGGATATCCTTGTTAAAATCGATTAGCAGCTTTGTTAAAATCAGGTTTCAAATGTCAAATCAGGTTATCACTGTCTCTTCTGGTTAATTTCAACAGTCTCTTTCTCAAAATCTCTCTCAGATTGTTTTAACAGTTGAGTTCATTAGATTCCTTCACGTGCCAAAATACTGACCAGGAATCTCTCTGTCAAAACAGAAAGACAAAAACTCTTGCTGCCATTCATTTGTAGTTGCATATGCCCACTCAGGACCTGGGTATATTCAATTTGCTATTCTCTTTCTTTTCAATTTTCGATCACCATTCAGTTCTCCTTCACTTAGATTTTCTCTCCTTGTGGTATCTACTTCCTCCTCGATTATTGGTTCAATAACCACTTCTTTCCCTTTTTCCACCTGTGACTCCGGCCACTTATCTCCTTTCAGTGGACCCTTTGTCAGTGTTCTCTTCAGAGGAGAACTTGTACCTTCTCCTTGGTCTGTTGTGTTTTCTCTTGACTGAACCGCAACCGATTCAGGAGGAGTCAGATCACATTGACTTTGATCCACCTCAACTCCTTCCCCCTCTACGTCTGGCAATTCCTCTGTTTGTCTCTCAAGATCGTCGTCTTCTGGGAAAGCCCTTCCCTGACTTGGCTCTCCTGCTGCTTCAGTTGAGATAGGCTCTCTGTCACCCTCCTGGAGGTCTTCTTCTTCGTCTCTCACCGGCGTGACTGACCCGAACTCAACAGGCTCAGATCCGGTCTCAGTTCCCCTTTGTTCTCCTTCCGGCCCTGAGACTTATGTCACTGTTGTTGGTACTCTCAACAACGCTCCTTCGTGATCCAGTCGACATGCCACTTTCTTTGTATGGCTCGCATGAATCCAGTTCGGAATTCCAGCAAACTTCACAGCTGTGGTAGTTGTCAAAACTACCTGATAGGGTGGTGTCTTCCACCTGCTGAGAAAAAGAGAGAACCACATCAGCCAGACCTTTGCAGTAATCCATGACCATATCATCTGTAATGTTGACAAGTTCATTTGCAGGCACTGCTGGCAACCGCATTGCTCTGCCCATGAGGATCTCATGCAGCGGCAATCATGTCTTCCTGTGAGATGTGTTTCTCATTGACATCAACAATAAAGGCAATGCGTCAGGCCAATTCAAATTCGTGGACGCACACATCTTTGCAACTCTTGACTTCAATGTGCCATTTATCTGTTCCACTAGTCCTGATGCTTCGGGGCGGTAACTACAATGCAACTTCTGCTCAATGCTCAGTGATATACACAGTAATTTAATTACTTCATTGTTGAAGTGCCTTTCCCTATCTGATTCCAAAGCGACTGGAAATCCGAAACGCGGTATCAGTTCCCTAAGCAGTGGTTTAGCTACTGTGAGACTATAATTTCTCCGTGTAGGGTAAACTTCAATCCAGTGACTAAAGATGCAGACCATCAACAACACATATCTCAAACCTCCACACACAGGCATTTCAATAAAATCCATCTGCATTCTGCTGAATGGACCTCCTGCTCTTCCAATGTTGCTCAAATTAACCACTGTCCCTTTTCCTGCATTTAGTTGTTGACAAATAACACATCAATGGCAAACTGCTTCGGCAACTTGTCTAAACTTTGGGTTGAACTAATCATGTTTGAACAAACAAATCATTGCATACCTCCCAATATGTGCTTGACCATGATAGTACCTCACCATTTGAGACAGCAGGCTATTTAGCAAAACTAATTGACCCTCTTCTGAAACCCACAATTTGTCTTGTCTGTGCACACATTTCATTTTGCTCCATGAATGTTTTTCTTCCCTGTCAACATTATTCTGTAACGTTTTCAATTCTTCGAAAGTGTTAATTATTTTCAAAGCATAGCTTGTACAAGTTTCATCTTCTTCAGGTAATAATCCCCACTTGTCTTTGAATGATATACAGTTCAATACGCAAAACCTTGCGACTTGATCCGCATATCCATTTCCCAATGATACAAAGTCCTGAGACTTCAGATGTGTACTGCATTTCACCACAGCAATCTTTTCAGGCATTTGAATAGCATGTAACAATTCTTTAATTCTCTCACCATTTCTCACTGGTGTTCAGGAAACCTCTCTGTGAACACAACTGGCCAAAATCATGGACTATTCCAAATCCATACTGGCTATCCGTATAGATTGTTAACTTTCAGCTGAGCAGAAACATGGCACGCTCTAGTAAGGGCTACCAGCTCCGCTACTTGAGCAGAATACACTCCTCAAAGCCAAGAAGCTTCCAAGGTACCAGTAATTGTGCACACAGCATATCCTGCTCTCAGTGTCCCTGTATTGTCTCTCATACAAGAACCATTTACAAAGATAATTTGGTCATTTTCTTCCAATCGGGTATCTCTAATGTCAGGTCTTGGTTTTGTGCACAAGTCAGCTACTTCAAGACAATCATGCTCAACATCTTCCTCTTTTTCAATTTTGATATTTTCACTCAGAAGTAAGGTTGCCGGGTTAAGCACTGTACATCTTTCCAATGACACATTTGGTGACCCTAGAATACTAGTTTCATATCTGGTCAACCTCGCACCAGTCAAATATTGGGTTTTCATCCATGTGAGTAGAATCTCAATAGAGTAAGGGACCATTACAGTCAGGGGATGTCCCATCACAATGCCCTCACACTGTGTAATGCTATGACCAAATGCTGCAACTACGCGCAAACAATCTGCTGCAACGGGGTCGAAAGTAGCTGAGAAATATGCTACTGGGCGGTTTACACCTCCATGGACCTGTGACAAGACAGACAAAGAACACGCATCACGCTCATGACAAAACAGATGAAAGGTTTCATGTAATCAGGCATACCCAACGCTGGAGCCCTGCACAGACTCTCTCTCAATTCAGTGAAAGCTTTCATTTCATTCTGGCCTAACACTATGGGATCAGTGACTTCCTTAAGAGTCAGCTTCTGCAGTGGTCTTGAAATGACTGAGAAATTTGGAATCCATTGGCCACAATAGCCTACCATCCCCAAAAATATCCTGACATCGCTCTCTGTTATCGGGGGATTTATCTGCAATATGATTGTAATCCTTTCTCTGGATATCTTTCTTTAACCTTCTCAATCTGGTGACCCAAATATTTCACTACTTTCTGACAGTACTGCAATTTAAGCAGAGACACTTTAAGACCATTCTTTCCCAAACGGTTCAACAGGGCAATCGTATCATACTTGCACTCGTCCCTTGTCTTGGACGAAAGCAGTAACGGTCGGTTGGAAAGGTAATTCCAACGACTCCAAATTATTTTTCAAAATCTGATTGAATATGGAAGGTGACTCTGAAAACCCTTGAGGAATTCTGCACCAGCAATAAACTTGATCCAGAAATTTGAAACAAAAGAGAAATTGACTATCCTCATGGAGAGGCACAGAACATAATGCTTGTGACAAATCGATGACAGTGAACCACTCGGCATTACCTGGAATCTGGAAGGTTATCACAGCTGGATTTGGCACCACAGGACAACATTTGACCACAATCTCATTTATTTTTCTCAAATCCTAAACAATTCAAACTTTCCCACAGGGCTTCTTCAAACCCATTATTGGTGAGTTACATTGTCTGCTCAATACTTCCTTCAGAACCCCTTGCTTTAAAATAATCTGCAATTATCTGGGTTACTTTCATCGGGACATCTTGCGGCATATGGTACTGTGGAAGTTGAGGGAAAACTGCATTAGGCTTCACAGTAACTTTGACTGGCTCAACTTCATTTATCAAACCTGCTTCCTTTCCTGTCAGATCCCACACTTTCTCCTTAATCGTTCCCTGCCAATGAGGATGAATTTCTTTCACTGTAAACATTGGGAAAAATTCAATCAAATCATACTCCTCATTTGTGGTTTCATATTCTGTTTCTGGGGCTTGGTCCTCTTCATCAGCACTATTCGTCTGAATCTCAATTCCATCATATGAAGAAGTAATCAAACACCTCGTTTTACACAACAAGTCTCTTTCCAGTAGAGATACCGGACTTGAATCACAGTCTACAAATTTATGCAGTCCCTTAAACTTGCCAATTTCAACTTGAACTGGATCTGTAATCGGGTTCGTCAAATACTTGTTCGCTACTCCCACAACCTGAACTGTTCTACCTGAAAGGGGCAAATTTGGAACTTCTGCACTTCTCACTGTAGAGTATGTAACTCCTCTGTCAACCAAGAATGAAACCTTGTGACCCATAAACTTTTCCTTCATATAGGATCCTCTTTGATCTTCTTCTGGGGAAGTTGCAAGCACACATGGCTCCTCATCTAAACTGCCACTCGCCCACTCATCATTTATTCCATTCTCACTGTGTAACAGGAATTGGTGCACTGTGTTACTATTTCTGTTATGCCTCTGACCTGTGACCTGCTGAGAAAGCATCATCTGTTGCTGTTCCATCGGGCCTGAGGTATTTGAATTTGCTATATAGGTACCATGGGAACCTGCTGTTTCATTGGCTGCAACGGTGACATTTGTGCTCGTGGCATTTGCACTTGCTGCATGGGCTGAACATTTTGCACTTGATTCACATTATTCTGAAAATTTGAATTGGGACCTCTCACTCTCAGTCCTCTCACATTCTGGAATGAATTTATGTCATTACTCTGCTGAACTACACCTTTCTGCACCATCATCGGACACTCCCGTTTCCAATATCCAACGGCTCCGCCAATGTGACATGACAATAACTTCTTCATCCCCTTCACATCATTCTGATCCACTACAGTACCTCTGTCTGGACCACGATTCACATTTCCTCCACGACCTCTACATCTCATTTGTGGCTGAAACATCATGTGTCCCTGCTGCTGCTGCAGCAACTGCTGCAAAAAATTCCCTTGTACTCCTGTTTGAGCGGCTTTAATTTGCATCACCATCGCCTTCTCTTTCAACTTTTTCTGCTTCAACTCAATCTCATCACCACAGTATTTTGCATACTGCAATCAATCGGCTTTGCTTGCCAGCCAATCAAATGACTCTTAATCATCTAGCTAATTTCAGGTCTTAATCCTTTAACTTATCTGAACACAAAATTAAGCAATATATTTTGCCTCAATTGACCCTGTACCACTGTAATGCTTGAATGCCGGCAACAATCTCTCATAATATGCATGAATCGACTCCTTTGCTTCCGGACCTGTCCTGCCAATCCTCTGCCAATCAATATTCTTGGGTAAAACTCAATCACTTTATAGTAATATTTCATTACCTCAGGAGATGGTGCACCTGTATTCTTGTCTCTCTGTGGTTCACTTGTTGGCCAATCTTCACTCCTCTTACACTCGATCCACAGATCAGCTGGAACTACTATCTCTAGTAGTGTGTTCAAGTCCTCCCATAGGCACTTCGCAAGTTTCACAAACCTGTCTGTCTGCTTCTACCACTCTACTGGCTTTTCTCTCGATTTTGGATAATCATTGGTAAATGACAGACTGTCACTTCTGCTCCACAGGACATGAACAAAATTCCCCCTTGGAACCTCTCTCACTGGTAAAATTTTCACTGGATCTTTATCCTGCCTCACATTTGCAGTCAGTTCCAAACAATCCCCTTTTCTCTTGTCTCTTTTCTTTACCCATCTGCCTTCCCATTTACCCAATGCTCCCCAGGTCTGAGCACTTTGAAGCAATTCTTTAAGGTGTGCCTTCATTCCGGCAGATCTTATATGTTCTAAATCTTTAGTTCAAAATCTAATCTCTAAATCCTTTTCAAATGCTTCGTTTTCTCTATTCCTATGCCGTACTTCTCTGCCAAGTCTGCTAATCTCTGATGCACATTGCTCACTTCTCTCGTAATCTTCGGGCACAAATATCTCAATTCTGTCTCTGTGTAGGATTCTAACCTATTCACCCACATAGTTCCCTCAATGAGTTCACCCACTTCCATGCTTATCCTAGTATAATTCAAATGCTCCTCTCCCTTAGGGGCACTGTGTGGGGCATTCAGCTTGTCTAACCATTCTGTTAATTGCTGAGCTGTCAATCCTTGTAACAAAATGTTAATTGCTTGGACTTGTGGCACCTGCTCTGCAACTACATTCGGAGTCTGTGGTGTCAATAATTTCAAACTCTGACATTTGGACCTGTCACAGTATCTGGAAATGCTACAAATGGACTAAGGTCTAGTTATGATCTTGATCCGTCAAAAATCTATCCCGCAGGAGACACTACGCGAGCATTTTCATTATGTCCTCCCGTCATTACGTTCTGGGACATTGTTCTCTGTTCACCTACAGTAGGTCTCTTTTGTGCAAATAATGGTACCACTGGACCAACAGTAATAGGTAGCGATATAGCATCTGGGGCTGTTCTGGCACCTAGGCTCTATGGGGGAGTAACTCCCATATTCCGAATCATAATTGGAGTCCTTTCTGACTGTGTCCCTGTCACTGGAGTAAATCTTGGCATTACCTGTGGCAGCACTTGGGTCAGTAAAATCGGAGTTGGCTCAGTCTGAACCAGTATTGGTCTCGGAAAGACCTGTTCTGTTGGCACCACTAAGTTCAAAGTTGTTTCCACAATGGGCACATCAGGATGCATTCTCTGAACCTGAGGCAGTGGCATCTAGGTCTGCACTACAGGAGCGGTAGGCACATTAGGACCACTTTGCATGGCATTCTGTATCAGGTTAGCATTAACCTGCACTGGACTCATCATCCAATTAACCTGTGTCACGGCTGTTGGATTATGACTGGTACTTGGACCACTCTCATGTACTGTATATGGTGGTGATCTCTCAATAATTGTGTAATAAACTCATCATAGTACGAGTCTTCCTCTTCGTTTGAGGATTTTCTAGCCTCTTTACTCTCAGACGGACTTTTATTAGTTTTCCTA
This sequence comes from Pleurodeles waltl, assembly GCF_031143425.1. Taxonomy (NCBI): domain Eukaryota; kingdom Metazoa; phylum Chordata; class Amphibia; order Caudata; family Salamandridae; genus Pleurodeles; species Pleurodeles waltl. Next base: position 806,555,700 of record NC_090449.1, on the reverse strand, counting down.
GGAGCTTTCTTTCCTTCCTTCTTATTCTCCAAGCTTTCTGAACACAATCCCATCTAGCCTCTGCTAGAGTCTTTTCTGCCTTTCTCATCCTCCTCTCGAATTTCTGTTGCTGTTGCTGTCTGGCTACTTGCTCCCAAATCACTAATGCCTCAAACTGTGCTGGTCTCGGAAGGGGCTTCGATTCATATAGCACCACCCGTAAATGCTCCAAACCCTCAAATTAAACATCCCATTTGCAAGAAACATTAAGTTCCCATCTTTCTCTGTCAATTTGCACCATTGCTTTAGCCAAAGACATGTCCGACACCCTTCTCTTCCATTACAATGTAAGCTGGTGTACCTTCTGATGGTGTAGCCTCACCTACACTCGTTGTAATATACGTATCTACCCTTAGGACACGTTTTAATGCTTTGAAAAATGTCATCTTTTCGACCCTTTTGTTATTCAAAATCAAATCAGGAAGTGGCTTTTAATCCCAAGATTCCTTTCACCTACAATCTCAGCCAATTGCCTCTCACGGACGGCTGCTAGTCCGTGCCCGACCCTTCTCACTAACCAACCTATCCCAGCGCAGCTCCTATGACATCACACTTACACGTACTGCAGCTGACAAAGTCTTGTGGCTTGTCCTCCCTTCACTTTCATTCACAGAAAACGAATGCAAAAATTGCGAGCACTAACCAAAAACTAAAAACAAATCTGCTGGTTTACTACAAGAAAAGTAACACAATCGCTTCAGAAACCTTACAGATTTTTCACTGATAGCTCTTCCAGCACTTAAAGCTACTCCTGCTTTCGCGGTCTCCCAGACTTGCAAGCAAAATGCGACCCGCATATTTTACTCTCAACTGATCAATGGGTCTGTCCTGGTGAACTAACCAAATCTCAGTCAAAATTTTCTTTCACTCACTTGAACTCACTCTCTGACTTGTTGACCACGCCCGATCAACCTACTAAACCAGACAGATTACAAAATAAACAAAGTGTCTCAAACGCTTTTTAATATACTCCGGAGTCTTAGACCACGCAGGGTCCGTACTTCAACAACCACATGGACAATTTTTTAGCACAAAGTGCCACACACATACTGTATGAAGTTCGATGACTTCCCTACTCTCACACTGCGGAGTACGCACACTCCTACTACAACATCATTTGGAGTATGCAAACTCCCTAAAAACCTCATGAACCTCACAATTCACCAGCGATTTGCATAAGCTGTGCAAGCACACCCTGTTTCTTTCACCCTGTCACTAGAACGCCTGGAACATCCTCAAACAACCATTAGCAGGATCCAGGATCTGGGAAAGTCATTTCTGGACTTAAGGGAACATAATTTTCTCTCCAATTAGCATCACTGAAAGACAGAATCCAAATCTCAATAATAATGAATCGTGCCACCACCTCTGGGACCTTAAATCCTGCTACTATCTTTGTTAACACCTATCACTCTGTACCGGATGTGTATGGCAAGCTCTTAAGGTGACAAACCATCAGTCTCTCTTACCGTCTCTGTTTGTCTGTTATTCTATATCGGAGGTCTATGGTAAGCTCTTAAGGAGATGAACCATCAGTCTGCTACCATCTCTGCTAGCGCGTCTGACCTTAATAAGTGAACTTACAAGGGGACGCTAATAGGTCGATGAACCTTTTGATTCGCAATGAAGATGTTCTTACCATAGCTCCGGTACATAATCAATAATCAATACACAATAATCAATAATCATTAGTGATCAATAATCAATGGAGTCAGTAATTGTCACACACCATGACCTTTCAGTCATGAATAACCACACCTTTAGTATAAGTTAGGATATTTATTTCCCTATATTAATATTGCTAAGGTCATGTAGATTAATCTCAAAATCAGATGAAACGCATACAAAAACAATACTGGCTGTCCGAAACGGCGGAAGAAACATAATCTAATTAAAGCTTGAACAACAACACATTCTAAGATTATGGTGCAAAGCAATAGAAAAGTTAGCTGCGTCAATGTAATTATGTACATGAAGTTTGGCAGAGAAATTCATCAAGGTCCCTGTTATCATAATTCCTTATTGAGCATCCTTAACTAACATCAGATTACTATCAGCATGTTGGGCTTCATGCAAAACAATTTAGTAACACAAATTTGGAAAAACACCTAACTATGGCTCAATCAAAACAGCACATTTGGTACCTAGAAAGGAAAAGCAAAAATGCATAATAATTACAGTTTTGTTATACCTACCCCCAGTATGGATCAGCAAAGCAGAGTCAGTCTTCATCCTCAGGACATCAGTCGATCAGCAAGTCATCAAGATTCAGCATCAACGTTTAGAAAAGGCAAAGTCTTTAAGCATTAAACTTAAGCACGTCTCTTGTCATGAAGCAATATGGTGAATGGTCAGAATGAACTTTCGGCTAGTAAGAAATGGGCAATGGGCTGTCTCTGTGTACTCTTGTTAAGTCAAAACTTTTAAAACTACCCCCAAGGCCCTATTGGTCAGTTAATCGCATGTTAACACTTTGTCCAATAAAACGAAAATCCCACATCTATGAATTATAATATTACTCTGTTCACATGTCGTTGATTGGTTTGTCTTACAATGTCCTAATCATCCGGTTTGTCAGGTAACAATATTGTTGCAGATTCCACTCTATTCAGTACCTTCATTGTTCTTGTCCTGGGAAAGTCAGTCTCACAAACATTACATATAAAATGTTGCATTAGCTGGACCATCATCTGCTAGCAGTCGGTTCTCATGAGAAACTTCTGTTATGAGCACATTCAAACAATACAATAAAAATTCGCAGTTTAACTCCCTAGGGCATCCATTTCATTAAACACTAAGAAATACAGCTTTTACATGAAGCCTGGCAAGTAGGCCAAGACACTCGCTGAGTTAAGGCCACCAATTAATAAGCCAAAGCTGAATTCATAACCCTTAATATCACACATTACTGCATTAGTCTAACATATATTCAACATTTCATAAATAATCATTGATTAGTACACTTCGTTAACATTGGTGGCCATTTTTCGTGATCACATTTTCAAATGTGTGCATTATTTTTCTAATTTATTTTATTTTCTACATAAACTTATTATTCAAAATTCACAAACACTCATTAATAATTGTTATTAAAACACCTGCTCTAGCAGGCATAATGGGGAAGGACGACGACAACAAAACAAAAAATATAAATAAATAAACGTATCTGATTCACCGCTGCATCACCAGACTTCAGGCCACACTAAAGGCAAAGGCTCCCAGCCTGCCCTGCCGCCAGTCCTAACACTGCTATCATGCTGCTGGCAGCATGAAAGCAGCATCAGGATTGGCCTAGATGCTTGGATTTGCGCTCCAGGCAGACTGGGGGCCTGTGCCTACTCTCTCGAACCTATCAACACAGTGCCCAGATGGAGAGAGCTCAGTGAGCATGTGTGTCTGGCCATCCTGAAATGGCCTGCCAAACACACATGCACACTGAGGGTAGTGCACACCACTCCCCGTCCGTCCCTGTCATTCCCCATTACCCCACCTCTTTAAAAATAAAACAATAATGAACATTGCTTATTATTGCCTTATTTTTAAAGATTTGCAGCTGCTGCTATAGGCCGGGGTTTGGGGGGGTCGCTCGCCATTGTGGAGGTGCTGCTGCTGTTATAGTCACCCAGACACAAAATAAGAAAGCAGTACTCTCACAAAATGTGCCACATTACACTAATTTGTCTTTTCTTGCTGCATAATTTACCCAACTCTGCCACATTATTTGATCCTCCCCTGCTGCATAATTCCAGAAGCCTGAGTTATGACTCAGGTGGTCATTACGACTTCAGTGGTCTTTTTCCAAGACTGCCAAAACATTTGCAGCCAGCTGACCACCACTAACTTTTGAGTTAGGATGGATTTCTGCCCGTTTATGGGAGGAAATCCGACACTGTTGGCCTCGCCAACAGAGGAAGAGAAGCAGTTCCACCACCAGCACCGCCACACCAACAAGACTCCGCCGTCTGTATTATGATAAGTTATACAGCATGGCGGGGTCCTGTTGGCAGTGCTGTGCTTGTGGTGGAAATGCCAGGACCCATCCCCTCCTGGACAACCACCTCACCGAAAAAGGTAAGTTGCTCTTCTGAAGGCGGGTGTTGGGTTCATGTGTGTGGTCTGGGTGCGTGTATGTGTGCGAATGGGGGTGTCTGGGTGCGTGTATGTGTGTGAATGGTGATGTCTAGGTGCATGTATAAGTGTGAATAGGGGTGTCTGGGGGTGTGTATGTGTGCGAATGGGGGTGTTTGGATGCGTGTATGTGTGCGAATAGGGGTGTCTAGGTGCGCAAATGGATGCAGTGTCTGGGTGTGTGCATGAATGTACAGGGTAACGCGTGTGCATGAATGCGGAGAGGGGGAGTGCGTGAATGGATGCGGTGAGGTTGTGCATGATTGCTGAAGGGGGGTACATATGTGTGAGTGCGAGTGGGGGGGTGTGTGTTTGTGTGCGGTTGGGTGGGGAGAGTGCGTGCATGTGTGTGGAAGTGGGGGGAGGGTGTTTGCATGTGTGTGGAAGTGGGGGGCAGGGTGCATGTATGTGAGTGGAAGTGGGGGGAGGCAGTATGCATTTTCGTGGAATTGGGGGGAGGGTGTGTGCATGTATGCTGATGAGTTAGGAGGTGCATGGGGGTGTGTGGACATGTGTGTGTGTATGTGCAGGTGAGCAGGAATGGGGATTCCTGTCACAGTGTGTGTGACTGCCAGGTTTTTTGTGGTGGGTCGACCACTGGGAAAGGCCTGGCGGTATGCTGCCTCGTAATGCGGCTGGCAGCCTAAGGCCTACCTCCGGCTCTAAGAAGCTCACCGCCGGCCACGTCGAGCCAGGCGGGGTTGTGGCGGTTTGGCTTCGGCCAAACCCTACAACTCATAGTGAGGCAGTCTTTACCGCTGGGTCTGCACCAATAAGACCGCCACAGCGAGGCTGGCGGTCTGATGACCGCTGGCCTCGTAATGAGAGCCTCAGTCACTGCCACAGTTTTTTGGCTGAGTGGTGTCTTAATTAGTAGAGGAGCCTGGGCAGCACTGTTTTACTATCTTAGAAAGTGCTGAACGGTTGCTTCTCACAGGTACTTTTAAATAGTGTGCTGCTTTTGGAAGGAAATGCAGCAGCATTCGTTGACATATACAAAGTAAACAGTAGCCCATAGCATCCACAAAGCAGAATAACACAACAATTGAAAAATAACATGGCGTATCATATAAAATAGCAAAACAGAACGCAACACCTCAGCGGCATTACAGCATAACAATGTTACACTCCAATAAAGCAGCAGTACAGAAAACAACACCTCACCACCATAACAAAGTTTCATGCCGCAAATGTGCACAACTGTTCTATCACATAGTACCACATTTAGGAATCCTGTCTTCGTGGTAAAAGGAATGTGGAGAAAGAACTGCCTTAACTACCACCAGGAACGTGGCATAGAACCAGTCAAAAATGTTTTGTGAACTGGCCTCAAACATTTATTTAGATTTTGTTTCTTGGGTAAATAAGACCTAACTGTGCATACCGAAGCTGTATGAGTTTCATTTCAAATATGGTAGTATTGTCATAAAGCCGTCAAACCAGTCCTTGGGCAGGCCAATAACGCAGGCCCATTTAATTGTTCCATTCCAAGGTCATTAAGGGGACCATGTAAATACCTTTGAAACTACAATACAATTACAGAGGTCTAAACAAGGAACAGATGTACAATTGTACCTTAGGGTGGCTGCATTAGGAGCACAAGACTGCCTTCTAACAACTCTCTCAATTACAGCTTCACCTGCTCGCTAAACCACACCTGAGCACGGACAGCAGGCAAAGGTATACTACAGGTTTTCTTTGTCTCCATTGGTTCCCGTGTCCCTATCTTTTCTGAGTCCTTTTCTTAATAAAAAAAAAACGTAAAGACGTACTTCAAATTTAGGAGATGGGTGTGAATGCATTTCTGAAAAAAGTAAATGTACGTTAGATAATACAGAATCCTTTTAAAGCAAGCATAGTGAAATCATGTCAGTGAAAATCTTTAGTGAAAGGGAGATATACAGATATGTCACACTGCCACCAAGTGCTGTGCCAGCAAACTGCAAACATGGAGTGATGAACAGAAGGTATATTTGCACGGCTTGTTTTATTTTCCATTTACAAAGTGTCACTTCTAGCTAAATCAATTTAAATACATTGTTTCAGATAGAATTCATAAAGTACAGTTTTCAGAATATATGTCCTGTGGCCAAAGAAAAATACATAAAATCCTTCAGTTTAACAGTCAATAAGGTAATAATTGAGCTCATATTCATTGTCAGCATAACTTTCCAATTGCATTGTTTATGACCTCACCCACGGCATCACAAATTTTGTCGCTTATGTGATATCTCTGATGAGAACACAGAGACATCACCTAAGATGTGACTAAGAATCATAACTAGAACCCCTGAGGTCCCATTGTATACGATTTGATGTGGAGATAAAACAATGAATTTTCACAGGTTCGTTTTAGATGTCCTTGCGGGTGTTTTATCAACGAGATTAATGAAGAAGGATTACTCATAGCTACACTGTGTCCTGTGTTATGGCAACTAATACATGATGTTACTGATCTAACATATAGGAGAATGGATGGAAGGTAAAAACATAATCAGTATAATTATAATATATAAAAGTCACTGGTGTTACTATTATAATATTTTCTTATTTCAAATTGGTTGAAATATCCAAGATTTTGAAATGTGATGGTCGAATTAGAAGATTTTGTGTCACTTTTAACGAATGTCTAAGCACATATAAGGAATAGGATGACATCATTTGGAATATGAGGCACTCAACTAAGATACTATTTTACAAGGCCAAGACTTTGTTTGGAAATAGGCTGAGAGAGTGGGCCCTGGGTCAGGTCCATTCAGCTTTTGACTTGTTCGGCTGATTTTTATTCAACAATTGCATTGACACAGGGATATTCAAATATCGGAACAGCTCAGAGGAGATTTCAGTCTCAACATTGCTCCTAGATGTATTGTTCCACTTTATGGAGAGCGTTTCCCTGCAATGAACGAGGCTCATTGTTTTCAGGAGTAGCAGCAGCTGGGAGGGTCTAGTTGCTAAATGCAGGAAGGCGTCCCCCCTAAAAGCAAGCAAATGCTGGCGGTAAGTGTCATCTGACTAAGTATGTAAATACACTATAATATGTGTCATATGTTACTTAGAATATGTAATGGCCTTTCATTATCTATTAATGTAAGCGAGAACTTCGTAAAATGGTTAGTGGTACGGTGATTTTGCATTTCTGTATAAAAATGGAACTTAGACAGCAGGTAATGATCAGTAGCACTGCACCCTTTCATCTCTATGTAATCTTTGTGAAGACATCAATTCGTCGTTACATCTAAACAAGATATTGGTTGAAAGCATTTCTTTTTATATTGTGAAATACATTTTGTCATAAATTGGGTTATTATTATGGGAGCTGGACACCTACCGAAGTAATAAGCACAATCTCCTTCAGTAGCAACACAATTCTAAGATAATCATGTTTCACCCCTGGTAGATGGTACACGCAGTCAGGAAGCTCTCCAGAGAAATGAGTGTTAATTTTAAGCAGTGCCAAACAACATTAAAGGTAAGGACTTTGGGCCTCATTACGAGTTTGGCGGTCTGACTGCAAGACTGCCATAGTGGCGGCCGCTAAACGACCGCCATGTTGGCGATCATACAGATCGCTGTTGCATAGCTAAGCCACCAAAAGACAGCCAAAGTCCTTGGAGGGTGAAAAAGAGGCAGTCTGATCACTGGGAACGCCAGCCTGCCAACCAACCACCAAACCTATTACAACTCAAAAATCACCATGGCAGTCTTGCCATAGCGGTCTTCCAATGGCGGTGAGAACCGCAGCGGCAGGGGGCCCCAACAGTAATACACTGCACATTGGATAGATTTGAAAACAACATAGCTGACACGCATACGCACACACTAGACGCACCCACCAACCACACTGTAAAACACACCCCTTCACACACCACAATCCTTTGCCTTCACAACACAGACCACAACAACAGTAGTGCAAACAAAAGAAAAGGCACCACTCCACCTCACATGTCACTCATCCCACATCTGCACAGCACTCCCAAATCACATATTTCCACACTACCACGCACTTTATTGCACATCACCCACTCATCACAGCACCTACAAATGTATTGTTTTTCACATTCCCTCACTTTTTTTACACCACCGTTTCACCATAAAAAGACCCTCATTTCACAGATGAGGAGTTAAGGGTCATGGTGGATGAAATCATTAAAGTAGAGCAAAGAATAGTCAACATAGTGAAATCTCTAGGCAGCTACCTGTGCACAAGGAACTACATCAGGAAGAGGTGGAACAACCTCAGGGGGAAGGTGCGTTACATGGCTGCCAGGCACAATCTGGCAGTGCAGAAGACTGGCAGTGGTCCCCCACCTCCTTCCCTACAGTTCACATCATAGGAGGAGGTCTTGGTCATCCTGAGGGCTTGACAGGATTAACTGGGGGAGTGGAGGCGGGTAAGTCACAACTACAAAATGTGTCCCCCGAATGTGTTGTCATGCATGCCCACTGCTCACCCTTACCTACCTAGAATGTCACCCCACTCAGAAGCCCAGTGTCCACCAGCAATAGACCCCTGTATGGCCTCCAACATTTTGATGAGACCCACCTAGGGGGATAACATACCAGTAAACCAGGTGTACCTCAGGAATTGACAACACTACAACTCCCAGCAGGCACTGTGCTACTATCACCAATGCCAGAACACAATACCCCTTAAAGAATTCCCACCCTTAACAACTCCCCATTGGAGTGTTCCAACTTGAGGGGCATTTAAATGGATGCTGAGTGGATAGGACAGGCCATGACAGCAAAGCTAAGGCCAGAATTTAATGGGAATGTCACTCCACACAGCCACAACTGTGTACTCATTTACTCTGACCCTTCTACCTCTACTCAGCTACTGAACTGTACTCACCGAAGAGGATACCATCTGTATACCCTGTGGTGAGGACAGGCCATGACAGCAATGCTAAGGCCAGAAGGCACTGGGAATGTCACTCCAGTCAGCCACAACTGTTTACTCACCTACTATGACCCTTCTTCCTCTACTCAGCTAGTGAACTGTACTCACCTGAGGAGATCCCATCGGTATACTGTGTGGGGAGGACAGGCCATGACAGCAATGATAAGGTTAACAGGCACTGTCTACACAAAATACCTGCCCAATGTGTATCTGTACTAAGATCCTCCCACATCATCTCTCAATAAAACTTTCCGCACCAGAGAGGAGGCCTTATGTATGCAGTTTGTAGTAGTTGATGTAACCTTACTTGAAAGCCCAACACGATATGTGCCCCAATGCAGCCTCCTTCCATGTATGGTCCAGCTGGTCCCATTGCAGTTGTGCAAGTGGTTTTGTGGTAGTTCACTTTGTGTCTTTTGTATGTTTGTCCTTGAGTGTATTGTGCATGGCATTTTTAATGCATTGTGCTATGTGTCTCTGTGATGTGTGTGGATTGCGTGTTGTTTAATGTTGGTGTTGTGTGTGTGCCATGGCAAATGGATGTATATGTGTGTTGAATGTGTGGCCAGCCCCTGGCCAGTGTTGTGTATGAATGTGTGGAATATATTTGTGTATGTGCATTAGTTGTGTTGATGTTGCTGTGTGTGTGTATTTTGTGTGGCCTTCGGTGTCCCTTATCGAGAGTTGTGTAGCCATGCGTATGTGTGTGTTATTGCCGTGCAGTGAATGTGTGTGCTGGCTGAAGTCTGAGTGTTGTGAATGTGTGGGTGTCTGTGTTGCAGTATGTGAGAGTGTGTGTCATGAATGATACGTGTAGGTGCTGGCCTTGGCCTCTACCCCCGATTATATGTTTGGTAGGGGTACAAGTTTAATAAAAAAATTAAAAAATAGAGGTAGGTGTATGTACTTACGGTTGCTGTCGTCCATGTCAACATTGCATCCGTTATCTTTCGGCGAACAGGAGCAGCTGTATGACGTTGAGGTATGGCTTCTTGGCAGCTCCAGATGTGTATTTCAGTGTGCAGGTGAGTGTCTCCCTTTATACTGCTTGTTTCTGCCTAGTGCTACATGGCGGTTCCACCGCTGCAGTCACATTGGCGGTGTGCAACCTCGTAATATGTCATGTGGAAACATGGTGTCCGCTGGCCTGTTTGTTGCTCCAGACGTCCGCAGTAGTCCGTGCTGCCTGGAAGTAGTGGTAGACCGCTAGTGATCTCCTATTTTCTATGCTGCTGGTCTCATACTATGGCAGTCCAGTCTGTGAGGCTGTTGGTGGTTGGGCCGCAACCATGGCGATCACGGGACTGCCAAACTCATAATGAGGCCCTTAATATTATACAGATTATTGCCCATATATGTGATCATCAAGACCGTGATGCCATGATCCAGGAAGCCAAAAAGCAGGGACATCTACACTATGAAAATAATGACGTGAGATTACTCCCAGACATTACCTTAAGGGTCCAGAGGTGAAGGGGCAGTTTTAATGAAGTTAAGAGAGTGTTATGAGAAAAATACATACATTATGGACATGATGCTCTTCCCAGAGAAGCTGCACATAAATGCATTAAATATACACTGCTCTACAGGAAACAGCATCAGCAGAACAGGAAAAGTATGTGATTAAAACTGTGGGGGAACTTCAAGTATCTGGGGAATACCACCATGGGTGCATATCACTGGGCAGAAATTGTGGGTGAAGTAATGGTCATACAACGGAAAGAGGAGGGCTTGACAACATTCAACACTAAGCCCAGTGACAGCCATCAGCCGCACAGTAAATACATAGTGAGTTGACTGGGGATGAAAGCAAACTATCGACAGTGCAACAGTGAAAATTCTCAAAGAGGTGGGTGTTGAGCCTTCTAGATACTAGTTTATTGTAAGTCCTACAAGTTGACATGATGGAATTGTGTTCAGCAGGCACTCTGAATTGGGGATGCACGTAGTTAAAAGATAGCAGTGCAAAAAGGTGGAGAGGGGGGAGTTAGGGAGGGTAGGACACTTGAGATTTTGGTATGTATTGTCATCACAGCAGTTCAAATCCTGTTGTGGTCCTGCTCCCAAAGACACACAACTGGGGATTCAATTAAGGGCAATAGAAAGGGAAAGGTACATGGTCTTGACCCACTCAGGCTTTACATATGATTTGAGAGGGACAACAATCTTGCTTATGAAGAGGATATTCTTTAGACCGGGCAGATGTGGTCTGATAACCAGGGTGTTATGCAGCTTTCACTAGAAACTGGAATAGAATAACCTTAAATCACTGCTCCCTATACTTACCTCCAAAACTGCAATCTATCACATTAAACACCATTGGATTTATATTAGTACTTTGATGGTGCCTTAATGCTAAAAGTACTGGTAGATGACTTCAGTAGATGGCACCATAGGCTGGCAAAGGATTCACATCATTTCATGGAGGTCCTACGTCTGACAGATATTTGGCAAGCTCAAACCTCCGAGGTTCTACTCTATTCTGTGGCTCATAACTCCTGCATTGGCTATTTATCACAAACTGAGATACTTCCAGGATGATTCCAGGATGAGAGTGTCCTAACCACTCCATATCACCAGCCAGTATAAATAGCATTCCATGGACTGCAGAGGAGGATGTATGAAATGTCAGTACTTGATATGCGGTTTTTGAGAGACAAAGTGCTCCTGATAGAAATGCACAAAGCCACAGACCATCACTTTGAGGAAACTTCATGAAAGATGAGGTTGTATACACCAATATGGGAAACTTACAAGATGACAATCAAGAGTCTGGGCCTTATTGAATCATATTAATGGACCCAGGCATAAGGACAGGGAGAACCAGATGGTTTATTAAGCAGACTATGGGCCCAAGCTAGAGTTTGGCAGAGAGGGTTACTCCATCACAAACGTGATGGATATCCCATCTGCAGTATTATGATCCCATTATTGACTATGGAGATCGGAATATAGAAGATGGGATATCCATCATATTTGTGATGAAGTAACCCATCTACCAAACTCTAAATCAGGCCTTAAAACTCTTAGGTAATTAGAGAACTGCAAGCAGGTGAAGTACTGGGTTCTGATGGCCACCTAGAGGAATTGTATAAAGACATAGCATGCAAAAAGTCTCCTTACCTTCTTAAAATGTTTAAAGAGGCCAGTGCAGAGAGTCTGCAGTCGTATGAGCAACACCTGGTGACTATAGCTGTAATACTCATAGACTGCAAGATGATGCACATGTGCAAGTCATAAGGGCCTGTGATAACCGTGGTTGTTGATTGAGGGGAAGGTGTGAGCCCTTCTCAAGCAACTCAAGCAACACTCACATTCCTTATCAGGGTGAACCACAAAAAGTCACTAAATTAACCCTCTGGCAGCTTCACATAAAAGCTGCCAGGCTTATCCTAGGGGCACAGTGTAAAGTATTTATGTAGCACTCAAACAACAATAAAGTGAAAACACAACACAAAAAAATCCCACACAAATTTAGGAAAAATAATAAATGCTAATTAGTGATTTGTCACCGAAATTACAAAAATGCAATCTGTAGAACCAAAGTTATGAATTTGTATGTTTTAAAGTGAAAAACAGCACCTACAAGATCAGTGCGCCAACTGCTGATACCTTGTCGTGCAAGACCAAGACAAAGCCAAAACTTATGGCTGACTGTGATGGAGCATGGTTTGGATACACAAAGTTGATTGGGCTGGCCTCCGCTTACCTTCAGACTTATAAGAATTTTTGAGAAACAAATTCTGAGAAGGTAAAGTTCAACACAGCAAGGCAGCTGGCAGTATCCAAGGAAGAGGCATCATTGTTGGGGAGCCACTGGATGAACTTGCAGTGACGATTTCTACATTCAGACTTAGGGCCTGATTTAGAGTTTGATGGATAAATTACTCTGTCACAAACGTGACAGATATCCCATCCGCCGTATTATGATTTCTACAGACTATTATGGGATTGTAATATGGCGGACGGATATCCGTCACAGTAACCCCCTCCTCCAAACTCTAAATCAGGCCCTAAGTCTCTTTTTTGGAAGTTCAAAATCCTAGCTGGAGGAAGCTTGAGGCTGTAGCTATTGAGGACTCCATGAAGTTGAATACTACTTCTGCAAACAGCTGCTAATCCAGATTTGCTGATGAAGAGAAGAACATAGTGGATGCTACCATAAATTCAGACTGACCAGCAATGCACCTTGGGCAGATTGGCAAGCATGCAGGTTCTTTGTTTCCTTTCAGTTTTCAGGGTTCTTTTTGACAGGAAATGTCCCCAGGTTTTGGATTTGGGCTATCCTGGCTTCTCTAGCACCACTTCCGAGGCTTCATGAGTGGAGTTGCACCACTTGGAGGGTCAGGACTCATTCAGGCTGGGTCCGGGTGAGGGTCCAAGATGAGTGAAGCCTTTTCTATCTCTGAGGCTCTGAGCAGGAGGCGAGCCAACTAGCCCTTGGGGTCCCTCTGAGATTCCTTAGTTCTTGAAGAAAGGCAGGTGTCAAGCAGCAAGGCAATTCTCTTGGAGCAGCTGAGCAGTTATTTGAAGCACACAGCAGGCCACAAGCAGAAAGACAGGCCTCTGAGAGGCCTAGCCGGGTCCAGAAGGGAGCTGAAGAGTGGGCCTGATGGTCTTAATTTTATTCCTGGTGCCAGTTTTGAAGTGGAAGAAACCTCTAGAGCTTTTCCCCACAGATGGTTTTGGAATTTCTTTTCTTATTGCCCTGGTCTCAGGATATCTGGGAAGGCACAAAAGGCTAGTGTGAAGTTCTTTGTGTGGGCTGAAGAATCTTCCTTGAACCACAAGTGGAGCAGTGCATTGCTCTGCCATCAACCCTGTAATTGCCCAGTTCCGCTAATCTGTGACTGTCTGGGAGCAATACACAAAGGCCAACTGCACCTACTCATGTGACTGAGGAAACAAGCTACAGGCACCAAATGGTTAGTACAAGAAAATGCCATCTTTCTAAAAGTGGCATTTACAAAAGGGTGATTTGAAATCTGACTTTAACATTGCAGAGCGTTTTAAGTAAATTTAAAATTTACTTTTAAAATTTTATATTTAGTTTTAAGTTTAGCAAAGTTTTTTTTTTGCCAAGTCAAATTGTTAGTTTAAAACTACATAGGGCTGCAATTCCAGGCCTAAATAATATTTAAAGGAGCAACTTAGATGGGTGGCCACAACAAATGCTGCAGGATCAGCTCTTCAAGGCTACATATTTGAAAAGAATAGAGGGGGACTGCGTGGACCCATGGGCCCTGGGGAACACCACCTCCATGGGGCTATATTTTATGTTCATACAGAGGGGCTGTGCGGACCCCTCCGGACCCCAGGGACCACCACATCCCCAGGACTACATCATAATGAAATTCCCCAGGACAACAGCTTTATACTTTTGAGGGGGGCTGCATCGGTCCCGCCTGGGACCCAGGGACCACCACCTCCTTGGGGCCACAATAACCAAATGAAGCAGTGGGTTGCAGGGCCCCCTCAGGGCTCCAGGGACCACAATCTCCCCAGACTATATTTAAAAATAATGCAAGGGCACGTGGACCCTCTGGGCCCCAAGTCCATCACCTCTCTGGGCCAAATAAATTTTGTTAAAAAGAAGGGGGGCATTTGACCCCCCTCTCTAGGCCGATATCAGGACCCTATCATCCGGGGACAAGCCACATGTTGGGTGCCCTGGCCTCATCCATGCAACCCAGTTAAGACTTGGGGGTTAAGACATTTTAAATGCATTTTTTAATTTTGCACATGGTTACCACCAAGTTCAACTTGGTGGTAACCATGTGCTAATTTTAAAAATGCATTTAAAATGCATTTTTAAATTGTACATGTGAAGCACACATGCCCTTTTGGCATGTGTGCAACTTACATGTCCCCCCAAAAATGTTTGGGGTGCAGCAAAGGGGGCCTTAACCCCCAGCACCTGGGGTTTTGCATTTCCAAAACTGTGATTTCTGGTTCATAAATCGTAACTTTGGAAATGCTAAAAATTCGCAGATATGGGCCAACAGGCCCATAGCTGCGAATGAGGCCGGTATCGCAATTTGCGAATCGGTAATAGCATTTGCGATTTTTAAGAAATCGTTATTACTGATTCGCAATGTGATACATGGCAC
Organism: Pleurodeles waltl; assembly: GCF_031143425.1. Lineage (NCBI taxonomy): Eukaryota > Metazoa > Chordata > Amphibia > Caudata > Salamandridae > Pleurodeles > Pleurodeles waltl. Next base: position 806,540,520 of record NC_090449.1, on the reverse strand, counting down.
TTTGTGAGTCGGAAATAGCGATTTCTTAAAAATCGCTATTTCCGAATTGCAAAGGGCTGTGATGATACATCTGGCCCTTTGTCCCTATCTAGCTTTGCGTGGATAGCACTGTGCTGATCCTATGTTTAAAAACTTTGCTAGACAAACAGACCTTTGAGGTGAGCAAATCTAGTGTGTCGCTGGTGTTGCAGGGCGCTCCTTACTGGAGCTGCTCTCCACCTAAAATTGAGAACTATCCAGAGTTCTCTTTTCTTTTTTGCATTTGTATATATATATATTTGCACCAAATTTGGCAGGAAGCTAGAACCTGTTCCACAAATTGTGTTTTTTGTGATTTGGTGTAAATCCGTTCAGTAGTTTTGGTTGTTTTAAAGGTTACAAATATAGATATCTAGGGACACAGATTCTCCACGGATCCATCTATCCCCATGTTGATATCTAATTGGCTGCAAACGCTTCATCAAGGAAGCGTTGGCAGCCATTTTGGAACTCGGCTTCCGACAAGTCCCACAAAACAAATTAGAAAATAGAAAAGGGGACAGGAGAGGGCTACCCTAAGCTCCTAGCCTTGGTGCAGGGGTCCTCAAAGACCCCACCAGGGCTAACAAAAACGATCTTGGAAAAATCAACTGGTCTTTCTGAATGTTTGATCTTTAAAAGGGCGATCTCCCACTCTTTTCTTTTATTTTGCCCCCAGGTGGGCATGTTCTTTGGGGCATTTGGAGCTTAAAAAAGGGGGTGCACATGGAAGGGCTTATATTAGCCCTGGGGATAACCAACTCCCTCAGGGCGATGATACAAAAATATGTAGTGGAGCTTTCAGCACCCCAGGGACCATCACCTATTCGGGGCAAGATACATTTATAACAGTGGGGGAGGGGGTCCTGCGGATCCGTCAGGGACCACCACCTCTGTAGGAAAGAGCCTCTTTTTGACATGGTTATCCTCATGTTTTTGCCTGATATCTGATGTGATTTTGACTGAAAGTGGACTGGGTTCCTGCTAACCAGGCCCCCAGTGGCAGATCTCTTTCTGTAATGTTTCCTTGATTGGCAAATTTTTTAGTGCCCTCTGTAAGTCCCTATTAAATGGTACTCCTGGTACATGGGTGCTAAAGAGGGTCTCTATGGACTGCAGCACAAATTATGCCACCCCAAGGGACCCCTCACCAGGCATGAAAGGGTGCCATTGCAGGTTGCATGTCTTGATGCAGACATAAGTGAAAAAACAACACAGCACACAGACTTTGTGCCATGTCCCCTAACACTGCATGCAATATGTGTAAGTCACCCCTCTAGCAGGCCTTACAGCTCTAAGGCTGGGTGCATTATATTACATGAGAGGGCATATCTGCACAAGCAAATATGCCTCTGCTATGTCTTTGTCAATTTTCAGACCTAGTGAGTGAGTAAGTATTTTAAATGCATGTGCTGAACACTCCTCAACACGAGTTCCCCAGCTTCATGATGGCTTCACTGACGATAGGGATGTTTGGTACCAAACATCTCATATTGTTGAACCCACACAGATGCTAGTGTTGGATATACCAATACATGTACCCAGTGGGCACCTTAGAGGTGCCACCTGAAACCCTATCAGCCTCCGGTGTGCTTACTCACAAGATTTTGCCAGCCTGCCCCCGTGACATGGTTCTGGCCCCTCTAGGGTGAGAGCCTTCTGCTCTCACAAGGCCCAGAACAAAAGCCTGTCCAGGCAGAGAGTGTAACACTCCCTCCTATGGAATGACCCGCTGATTAGCCTTCCTAAGGTAGCAAGCCTCAAAAGGCTGCCACCTTTGAAATTGAAATCTGGCTCCCCTCACAGGAGAGGAAACCACCCCACCATCCAGAGCCCATCTGGCACCTGGATAGGTAGTAAAATTAGCTAGTCGGGTAGGCATGTCACCTCCAGGTGAGTACCACCCCTAAGATAAGCTACTGCGAGGTGGACAGACTACCTTCTGCCTTAAAACAAGACTAAAAAACTCTTGTGAGCAGCTGACCTGTTCCCCAGCAAACTCCAAAAGAAGGGACTCTGAAGCCTCTGGAACCACCAAACCCTGACACCTGAAGTCATCACTGTATCCACCATCTTCAACCTGAGTTGAAGTGGACCACTGGTGCCAACAAGAATCCCAAGTATTAAAAATACTGAAGCTAGAACTATGCGACTCAAGTCAAATTAAAAATCTTTATTCGGCCAACAGTAAGAGACCATAAAAAAACAAAAAAATCCATATGAGTGTATATATATATTTCTTACTGGTGGTCGGCACCTACCTCATGAATATTAATGAGGTAGGTCAATTTGCGAGCCGTTTGGAAATTGCTAAATGAAACTCCTGAAGTTTCATACATTCAAATTGCGATTACCTAATAGTGGTTCGCAAAACATTGCAATTAGGGAATCGCTACTGGCAAAATTGATACATTTGGCCCCACGTTTCGACTGAAAAGCTTTTTTTTCACTTGGCTCCTTCTTTGGCAAATCTTCACAAAATTCTCCAAAAAAGTGTGCCCAAGGGTTTGCTGTGCATGGAAACTTTCGGGGTGATTCATCAAGCGGGGTCTGAGAAAAAGGGGGGTTAAAAAAGTGCATTTCCAATGTCAATTCACACAGGGATTTTGAAAACGACTACAGCCCAAACCGCTGAGTGGAATTATACCACATATGGCAGCAAGGTTGTTTTGGTCTGCATATTACACTTTTTGTTATTTGGTGAAACTCCATTCAGTAGTGTAAGAGAAGTTAAAGGAAAACCAAATTTGTATAGCTAGAGGTGTGAACACTTTGCGTGTCCTCTTGTTCTCGTCCTGAGATCTGATTAGCTGCCAACAGTTCAACCAGGAAATATTGGCAGCCATTTTGAGATTCAGCTTCAGCTGAGTCTCAAAAACAAATGTAAAAAAAAGAGAAGGGTCAGGGTACGTTTATCCTAACCCACTAGCCTTGGAACAAGGGTGCCCCTGGAACCCTGTCAGGGCAAAAAAAAGCAATTTTTTAAAAAGTCACAGTGAAATTAACAAATATTCATGATTTTTTGATCTAGGGGACAATGCATAAATGTGAAAGAATGACATTCATGGGGCCCTCCCAGGGCTTTGAAGAGCCCCGGGGACCACCATCTCCCCTGGGCTAAAAGTAAAATGAATGTGGGGAACCACATGGACCCCTCCAAGCTCCAGGGACTGCGAAGTGTCCAGGGCAAAATGCAAGTATAGATTTAAGAAGGGGCTCGGTTGTGGGGCCCCGGGGACCACCACCTCCATAGGGATAAATTGAAAAGAAGGAGGGGGCTGCAAGCCCCTCACATGTAGCCATATATAGCCTTGGGGACCTCCACCCCCTTGGGCCAGCTCCTGCTAATCCTGAAGTTCTCTCTCTCTCTGGAGGTAGCTGCCTGCTTTTGCTTGGTAGGAGTTGACAGCTCCTGTGAAACAAAAACAAACATAACTCTGCGTTCAGCAAACAAGAGCTTAAAAATTGCTCCAGCTTGCTGAAAGCTGAGTTTTCATCCCTTTCCCTGCCCGTATTATGGGCAGGGAAAGTGCTGAAATAACTGCTCTCGCACGCAACAAGCTGCTATTTGCAGCAGCTCCCTGTATGCAAGCTCAATGCCAGCTCTTGCAGGAGGAAGGGGACGGTGGGACTGTGGGGGCCTTGAGGCTCTTCCTGCGGTCCCCACAAGTCTTAACTGGGTTGCATGGATGAGGCCAGGGCACCCAACATGTGGCTTGTCCCCGGGTGATGGGGTCCTGATATCGGCCTAGAGAGGGGGGTCAAATGCCCCCCTTCTTTTTATCAAAATTTATTTGGCCCAGAAAGGTGATGGACTTGGGGCCCAGAGGGTCCACGTGCCCTTGCATTATTTTAAATATAGCCCGGGGAGGTTGTGGTCCCTGGAGCCCTGGGGGGGCCCTGCAACCCACTGCTTCATTTGGTTATTGTGGCCCCAAGGAGGTGGTGGTCCCTGGGTCCCAGGCGGGACCGATGCAGCCCCCCTCAAAAGTATAAAGCTGTTGTCCTGGGGACTTTCATTATGATGTAGCCCTGGGGATGTGGTGGTCCCCGGGGTCCGGAGGGGTCCGCACAGCCCCTCTGTGTGAACATAAAATGTAGCCCCATGGAGGTGGTGTTCCCCAGGGCCCATGGGTCCACGCAGTCCCCCTCTATTCTTTTAAAATATGTAGCCTTGAAGAGCTGATCCTGCAGCACTTGTTGTGGCCACCCATCTAAGTTGCTCCTTTAAATATTATTTAGGCCTGGAATTGCAGCCCTATGTAGTTTTAAACTACCAATTTGACTTGGCAAAAAAAAACCTTTGCTAAACTTAAAACTAAATTTTTCATACATATGAGTCACCCTTACAGTAAGCCATAACCAGTCCATAGGCAGGGTGTATTGTATGTAACGAGCTGGGCATGCACTTTTACGTTTTACTTGTCCTGGTCCTGAAAACGTCACAATTTTATTTTTCACTACTGTGAAGCCTACCTTTACCATAAGATAATATTGATTTATCTTATCACATTTAGTAAGCAATAACTTTTGCTTGGGAGCAGGCAAAAATGTCATGTTTGGTATCTAAGATATTTTTACTTAAACTTAAAGACCAAGTTGAACTTGGTGGTAACCATGTGCAAAATTTAAAAATGCATTTAAAGTGCATTTTTAAATTGTACATGTGAAGCACACATGCCCTTTTGGCATGTGTGCACCTTAGCGATTTCTAAATGCCAAAATCGCATTTAGGAATGGCTTCCTACATGTGCCAAGAAATCGCAAATAAGGAATCCTTATTTGCGATTTCTAATTTAGAGAGTCGCAATTTGCGACTCTTTAAACAGGGTCGCAATTTTAAGGAATCGCTATTTTAGCGATTCCTTAAAAATTGATTCCAGAATGTATTTCATACATTCTGAACTGGCTTTTTGCATTCGCAAACGGGCATTTGAACCGCTTGCGAATGCAAAAAACCTTGATACATCTGGCTCAAAGTCTTTAAACATAGGTTTGGCAAAGTGTCAACCTTGCCGAGCTGTAAAACAACAAAAGCCATTTACCACTCCAGGCACAGTATTACAGCTTTAGACTGGTTAAATACCATCCAAGCCAACCTGGAATGAGTAAAAGCAACCCCTGACATGTGTTTTGCTCTCATTAGAGCTCTTCAGAGAGGTTTAGCTTTGTCCTGACACAAGGGAGCACCCAGTATAAGTCAAAACAAATCCATTTAAGGGTTAGAGTGACACTAAAATTATGCAAAAAAGAACAGAGAACTCTGGGTAGTTCCCAAGTTTAGGTGGAGAGCACCTCTAGTAAGGAGCACCCTGTAACACCAGCAACACTCTAGATTTGTTCACCTCAAATGTCTGTTTATCTAGCAAAGTTTTTAAGTATAGGATCAGTACAGTGCTATCCACGCTGAGCTAGATAGGGACAAAGACTTTTGCCATTTGTACAGCAAAGTCTTTAAGCATAGGTCTGACACACTGTCAACCTTGCTGAGCTGTAAAATCACAAGAGCCATTTACCACTCTAAGCACAGTATTACAGCTTTGGACTGGCAAAATACCATCCAAGCCAACCTGGAATGAGCAAAAGCAACCTCTGATACGTGTTTTGCTCTCATTAGAGCTCTTCAGAGAAGTTGAGCTTTGTCCAGACACAAGGGAGCACCCAGTATATGTCAAAACACATACACACTATTATCCAGTGCCATTCTACCTCAACAAAACACGTACATGCCGAAAATATACGTTGTCATACATCCATGACACAACATGCACACACTATTGACACTACACCCACACACAACACAACCATGACAATCAACACAACTACACACTCTTCTACACAAATACACTTACACAAAAGCACAACTACACACATTATGAAAACGACCACCACACAACATGAACACTCACCTGAATGTTACACACAGCAACGCAACACACAACCGAACATATACAGCAATATCAAACTCATATGTAGGTGGCACACAATCTGACATATCCATATCCCTCCAGCTCCCTCCATTGTGGTGTGAGCATAAAATTGGCAATGAATACTGACATCAAAATGACATCTGTATATGTGTGCGATATGTGCCTTGTGCCAGTGTGTCCAGTTCCATGTCCAACACAATTCTGTATATCCATGTCACAGTAATTTAAAAAAACCACTGTGACATGTATATGACTGCAGTGGTCCAGAGCTAATGTGCAGTGACCACACAGCGTAGACTGAGAATTGGGAAAAAAAGGCAGTTTTTTACCTCATATTCCCAAGAATCCGCAAACTCAGGTGTGGAAGTAGCACCACCACAGTTGGCTTGGCCAGAATGCAAATCCAAATCTGCTTGGCAGAAAGGGTGGCTATAGTCCTGCCATCAGCTGCTTTATTCTATAGCGCTATCAATGTGGTTGGGAAGTTCTGGTAGAGTTGGTGGGACTGAGGTGGGTTACTGGCTGTGGGACCGCCAACATCTAAATTGTGCGGATGGACTGCCTAGTAGCTGGACGGATTTTCATCGGAAAATGGTCAGTGGGACAGCTACTGCCTAGATCTAAATCTGGCCCTAAGACCCGAGTCCTGTAATGGCTACCAGCAAAAATGTTCTAATGTTGCTGTCAGCCAATCAGGTTGCTCACTCCAGCAAGAGTTTGTCTTCCGGAGGAGCAAATAGGGCTACGGGAAATAGATCTCCCCAGGCCAATCAGAACACTCTATTTTTAAAATGGTGCTCCCACAAGTGTCTCTCGAGCCTCTCAAGGACCCAAAGGTCCAGATATGCAAATATTTTTGAACCTTTATTTCTAAAGAACTACTGAACAGATTTGCATCAATCACAAAAAGCACAATCTTTGGACTAAAGCCTAGCTTCCTGCCAAATTTTCTGTAATTCCATTCAGCAGTTATTGGTTCAGGCCTGCTTAAAGAAGTCTATGGAAAATGCATTGGGATTTAGGAGCAGGCAAATTGCAATTAGGGAATGGCAATTCCAAATGTAAGAAACCCATTGAGTTTCTTTGTGATGCCCAGTGGATCTCAAATAGACCTGTCTCATTAATATTAATGAGGTAGGTCACAATTTACGACCCACCGGGAATCACAAAAATGACAGGGATGGTGGCCTACTGGTGTTAGCAGACCACCATGTCTGTGACTGCTTTTAAATAAAGCAATCTTTTTTTTAAACGCAGCCGATTTTCCTTAAAGGAAAACAGTCTGTGTGTGAGAAAACAAGGCTGATTGCAGAGGCCCCTTGACTTTTTGCCCCCATTTTTCACTTTTTGCTGGTGTTTTTTCTGACTCTAATGGTGCCCTGGGTACTGCTAACCAGTCCCAGGGGCTGTGCTCTGTGTAAAATCAGTATGCAAATTTGGTTAATTATAATCGGCTAAGTCAACCTACCTAAAAGTCCCTAGTATATGGTAGAGCCTGTAGGTTTAGGGACCCTAGTGTAGGTAGTGCACCCATAGGCGCACTGCTGAGGCGCCCAGTGTCATTGTAAAGGCATGCCTGCCATGCTGGCTGCTTTTAAATTAAAGTTACAAGTTATTCAACTTTGGAATTAAAAGTACTTCCAAAGTCTTAAACTACCTTATTTTTACATATAAGTCACACCTAAGGTGTGCCCTATCTGCCTCTAGGGCTGGGTGCCATGTAACTATAAGCAGGGACCTTATAAAAATAGTTGTATAGCACTGGTGAGGTAAAACCGCCAAATTTGTTTTTCCCTCTTTGTAGTGAATGACCTCCACAGGCTAGAATGGGGAAACTTTATTTTAATATATGAAGTCCCCTTAAGTGACAGATATCACAAGTTTGGTATCAAATTAATTGTTCTAATAAATCCCACAATTGTCATAAATTGGATTTAATCTAACCTGTTCAGGTAAAGAGTTTTAAACTTTACCTGGAAAGTTGCCAACTTCAGCCCTGCAGTGTTTTGCTGCTTTGCTCTGATTGGCCAGCCTCTGGCAGCCTGGCCCGGCTGCCTTGATGAGGTGTGAAGTGGCCTGGCTCAACACAAAGAGATGTGCCTGGGGGAGGATGTCTTCCCTCAGCAGAGGGAGAGGCAGGAAGGGGGAGGGCTGCCAAACTGGTTTTCAAAGGCAGGGAAGGACATTTAGAGCAACTCAGACCCTTCCTCCCATCCTGCAAACCCAGACAATTAGGTGCCCCCGATCACATTAGGAGAGGGCAGGAGAAGGTTATGTTTAAGATTTTTAGCCACACCAGTGGGTGGGCTGAGCCAGATGTAACCTCCAAAAATCACTTTCAGCCATGATGGATTTTTTAGGAATGTTGCTCCCTGGGATTGATTTTTGCCACACTTGCAAGGAAGTGGTCATCACAGGGGGAAGGACCCTGCACCTGATTGGAGAACCAGGACCCCCCTATTTTTCACCCACAAGCAAGGATTAAACTGGCAGACCTGCACCCACACCTCAGATCCCTACCAGATTCCAACAATAAAGAACTACAGAAGAAGATCTACTGACCTGCTGGACCTCTGACCTGCACCTGGACACTGCACTCTGAAGGACTGCACCAGCTGCACACTTGGGCTTCACCACTAAAAGGACTTTGCCTGTCTTCTACTGCTTTAAGAAGGGACTCCCTGTTTGCTACAGGTACAAAGGAGCTGCTCAGAGTCCCCTGCATCAAGTCCTGTAAGCAGAGCCCAACTGAACAACGTCCAGTGGCCATTTGAGGATTCTGACCAGGTGCATTCTGGGAATTGCAGTCTCAACTCCCAAGGCGCAACTCGGAGCTTCTGGAAACTTGGATCAAGTTGTGGACAATTCAAGGACCCAAAAAGGACCTCTGGAAGAAGATTCAGACGTTTGTAGATGTTTGGAGCAACTCCATAAGTTGAAGAGGTGCATTGTGGGAGTTGTAGTACCCAGACCCCAAGAGGCAAACCAGAGCCTCTGAACCCTTGGCTGGAGCTATGGACCACTTTCCTGAATCAAAAAACACTTCTGAAAGTAAGTGTGACAGTGTTACCTCGTGGGTAGCCTGAACTTTGGACTTTGTTCCTTTCCAGTGTGACCTTTTTGTTAATCCTTTGAGTGCTAGTTGCTTCTATGCACTAGGAAGCATTCGTTCTTTAAAAATTCATATCTCCGGTTCCCCTTATCCAATTTTAATCGTTTTGGTGTCATTTAAAAGATAAAAATTGATCTATTTGTATAAATTGGTGTTGGATTTTTATTGTGTTTTGAGTTTTTTTATTGTGTTTTACTTATTTACTGTTTTTTGATTTTGAAATGCTTTACGTATTTGTCTCCTAAATTAAGCCTTGTCGCTCGTTGCCAAGCTACCAAGGGTTGAGCTGGGTTTAATTTATTGAGATCTAACTGGTCCTAAGTGGAGGTTAGTGGTCTATTGCTACATCTAGGTACTTACCTGCCCTTACCAATAATCCATTTTCAACAACAACTTTTATAACGTCAATAAAAATACCAATGAAACATTAGAAGTTAAATTATTGAAGAAAAAACTGTACCTGTCAGGTTGCGAGTTATAGTTACCTTTAGTTTATTAGTTACCTATAGTTAGGGTCTTAATTTACTTGTGTAAAACATTAGAAATTCACCAGTTATAGTTATAGTTATTTCAAGCAACTATAACTCATGCCCTAAGGTAACTATAACTGCCCCCTCCATGTACAGTGTTATTTAATGAAAAATTTCACAACAAATGTTACAGTGATATTATCAATGATGTCATAAAAGATGTCATGAGTGCTGTAATATCTAGGGTAATTAGCAGTGCATGGCAAGGGCGGGATTTATAGTTACCTTAGGGCATGCATTAAAGTTACTTGAAATAAATATAAATATAAATGGGGTATTTTTAAGGTTTTGCATAAGTAAATTTAGAACCTAGCTATAACATCTCTGTAACCTTTGTTTTTTTAAGTGGATTTCTATGTTTTTTTCATTCTATTTCCCAACTATAACGTGTATTATTACAATACATTATTCTAACCACCACTGTTCTCGGCCTTCAGCTGTGCATGGTGGCAGTTGGCCGCAGGGTCTGGCCTTGTGGTCATCAACCTATAACCACCACACCTTGTACCACACACTGCCTTTGACTGTGTGAAGAGGGGTTGACTACAGGGCCTGGCCTGCAACCAGTCCATGCGGCCACCCCCCATAATGACCCAACCCTGAGAGAGAGAAAGAGAAAGTGAGAGAGAGCAATTTAGGCTTTCATTAATGATATAGAGTGAGGTATTTCCGGACAAACTGAAAAGAAAAATATTTTTGACAATTATAAAGAGTGAGATCACTTTTCAGTATGTAACTCAAATATTTATAGTTAAAAAAGAAACTAAAGCAGGAAACGACCACATACTCACACAGACTAGAACCCTTAACCTTTAGTGTGCATGTCTGAGACCTTAATCACTAGGCCAGAGGTGACTAATTACTGTATGGTGTCCAGACTTAGCTGTGGCAACCCACAGATTTTGAGTAAAAATACTTAAATGTTCCATCACTAGGAATGTTTAACAGTGAAAACATTAAGAAATGCCAAATGATACAAGGATTTGAACCTTCAACCTACTGAGTGACAGAACAAGACCTTGAATATTAGGCCAGAAGTAACTCTGTTTTGCTCTACATCCAAACGTAACTATAACATTCGTACCAAACATCTTGCTAGTCTGACTCTGTGAAGTCATTGTATGGTGAGACCATTGCAATGATAATCTATCTCTCTCTCTTCCTCTTCCATCCCTTTATAGGCGACAGGACCACGAGGAGAACCTCAAGACCCCGTGGTCCTAGCTGGCATTGCTTCCACAAGCAAGGAGCTGCTTTAAATAGTAGCTCGAGGCTTGCAGGAGCAATGTTTTCATCTGTTTCCCTGCACTCATATTTACATGCAGGGAAATAGATGAAAACTTCACTTTCTGCAAGTGAGAGCTGTTTGATAGCTCTCACTAGCAAAAATGTTTGCTCTGACTTGACGGAAGCTGTTAAAGCTCCCACCAAGACAGAGCAAACAGCTATGTTCCGGGTGTGGGCACCTCAGAACATAGCAGAAGCTGGAGTGAGTAATATGTGAGCTCATAAGCAGTTCTTTTCGGCGGCACAAGTTATAATTAGCTGAGGTAACTATAACTGTTGAATTTTACTGGTTTTGTACATGTAAAATGTGAGCCTAACTATAATATCCCTGTAACCTTTGTGTTTTCAGTGAATTTCTAAGGTTTAAAAAAAAAATCAAAGTATAATATCCATGTAACCTTCGGTATTTTCAGTGTATTTCTATGGCTTTTAAAAGTAGCTCATTTTTTGTTTTGCATATATTTGTTTTATGAATTGTGAAGAGTGATGCGTAGTGTGTCTACATGGAATAATATATAAAAAATGGTGGGAAGAAAATAGTAATTTAATTATATTGATTAAGAAGAGAAGATAAACAAACAAACCTTAATTTTAGTAAGTAGTGTAATATAAAAGAGGTATGTCATATAGTAAAAACAGTTTTATGTTTTTTTTTAATTCAGATCTGCAGATATTCTATAAATTATCGTGCAAGTGAATACCATAGTTTTTGCTGCAATTACATGTTAGTTGGGATTCGGATCCGCAGATTCTCTTATTTATTTTATAAATATTTTATGTATGTAATAGCTTGTAAATTAAACGTTACTATGGAAATAGATACATTGCAGAGCTGTTAGATGATTGTGGTATTTATTTCTGTAGGAATAAGGTAGTTTGAGAAATGCTGCAAAATCTGTAGAGTCGGGGAGTAAAAAACATCCTTTCCATTGGTTCACAAGCTCCACACCCAACTTTTGAAAGAAACCACACCCCAGACACTCATTTTGCTATTGTGTCTTGGTAAGGAAGGCTCATTTTGTCAGTTGGCAACCAAAATGGCAGAAGGTAGTGATACTACCAGCTTTGTAGGAATGGAAGAACTGGAGGTTCGATGCAGGTGGCAGGAAAGAAAGTGATGTATGCAGATGGTTTACTATCCGCAGTGTTGAGAAGAAGGCTTGCGCAAGGTTGGTTGCCTGCACTCAATGTGGCGAAAACCTGTCTAGGGGCACTGCGAAAAGTACAGCTATGGTATTTCCACTATGTGGAAACATAGTAAAAGTTACCATGAGCTTACATACCTCTGTCACATCAGGGAGAGAGCTAGTGATCCTTCTGCGCCAGTTCCATCTACTTCTTCTGCTCTTCTACTGCACCTGTACATCTATTGCACCAACATTAAAAGACCTCAAGAACATGGTCATGCATTACAGTAAGTGCCAGGAAGTTGTCATAAAAGAAATGATGACATAATTGCCACGCTTTGGAACGTTGAGAGCCACCACTGTTAATTTTGTTCTGTTTATACTAAAGTAATTTTTCAAAAACAATTTTTTAAAAGTTTTCTCAAAAAGGTTTTGAAAAAATGGCTGTTTTTAGAACCACCATATTTACATGAAAGAGCTGTGTCCATGTTTTTTTTGTTGAGTGGATATAGTACAGTGTGTGTTAGTATTTGTGTATCAGTGTTTGTATTAGCGTACTTTTCAGTGACTTGCTGTCTGTGTTAGTGTGAGCATTAGTGTATGTCTGGGTGTACCACTGTATGGATCAGTGTCTTCCTAGGTGTGTGAGTCTATGCCTTAGTGTGCGCCTTAGTATGTCCTAGGGTGTGCCAGTGTATGCATGAGTGTTTAGGTGTTTGAGTGTATGGATAACTGTGTGCTTGAGTGTATCTGTGAGCATTAATGTGTGCCTGGGTGTGTTACTGTCTGCAGCACTGTTTCTCTGGGTGTGTTAGTATATTCATTATGGTCTGCTTAGGTTTGTTAGTGTATACATCAGTGTGTGCTTGGATGTATGAGTGCATAAACGCATGTGTACCTGGCTATGTTAGTGTATGCATTAGTGTCTACCTAAATATGTCTGTGTATGTATCACTGTGTGCTGGGCATGTTAGTGTGTGCATGACAGTGCACCTGGCTGTGTCACTGTATACATCCGTGTTTGGGGGGGATGTCATGGTGTGCATCAGTGTGTCCCTTATGTAGCATTGGGTGCCTGGGTGCGTCCGTGTATCCATGAATGTTTCCTGTATGTGTTAATGTATGCATTAATGTTTGCCTGGGTGTGATAGCCTATACATTAGTGTGTGCTTGGATGTATGAGTGTATGCATGAGTGTGCACCTGACTATGGTAGTGTATGCCTCAGTGTTTGCATAGGCATGCCATTGTATGTACCAGCGTCTCTCTGAGTGTGTTTGCACACATGTCAGCATTTGCCTTGAACTGTTAGCCTATGCATCATCATTTGCCTGGGTACATCAGTGTATGAATCAGTATTTGTCTGAGTGTGTCAGCGTATACATCCATTTGCAGCTTGGTATGTTAGTGTATTTATCAGTGTTTGTCTTGGTATGTAACTGTATGTATCAATGTCTGTCTGGGTATGTTAGCTTGTATGACAGGGTTTGCTGGGGACTGTCAGTGTATGCATCAGTGTTTGTCTGGGTATGTCAGCGTATAGATCAGTGTTTGTCTGAGTGTGTTATGGCGTGCTTCAGTGTGTGCCTGGGTGTGTCAGTGTATCCATTAATGTGTGCCTAGGTGTGTCAATGTATGCATTAGTGTGTACTTGCTGGAAACACGCCGAAGTCAACGCCCTACTAAAGAAACCTACGGCTGACCCGAGTGACCTGAAAAACTTCCGCCCCATCTCTCTTCTGCCTTTTTCAGCCAAAGTAATAGAGAAGACCGTCAACAAACAGCTGACCACCTTCCTGGAAGACAACAACCTGCTCGACCCCTCACAAACCGGATTCCGAACCAACCACAGCACTGAAACCGCCCTCATCTCAGTCACAGACGACATCAGAACCCTGATGGACAACGGTGAAACAGTTGCCCTCATTCTCCTCGACCTCTCGGCTGCCTTTGACACCGTCTGTCACCGCACCCTAATCACCCGCCTCCGCTCCACCAGGATCCAAGGCCAGGCCCTGGACTGGATCGCCTCCTTCCTCGCAAACCGTTCACAAAGAGTTTACCTCCCTCCGTTTCGCTCAGAACCCACCGAGATCATCTGCGGCGTACCTCAAGGCTCATCACTCAGCCCGACACTCTTCAATGTCTACATGAGCCCCCTCGCCAACATCGTACGCAAGCACGACATCATCATCACCTCCTACGCCGACGACACCCAACTTATACTCTCCCTCACCAAGGACCCCGCCAGCACCAAGACCAACCTACAAGAGGGTATGAAGGACGTCGCAGACTGGATGAGGCTCAGCCGCCTAAAGCTGAACTCTGAAAAAACGGAAGTCCTCATCTTCGGCAACACCCCGTCCGCCTGGGACGACTCCTGGTGGCCCACGGCCCTCTGCACCGCACCGACCCCCACAGACCACGCCCGCAACCTCGGCTTCATCTTGGACCCTCTTCTCACCATGACTAAGCAAGTCAACGCCGTGTCCTCCGCCTGTTTCCTCACCCTCCGCATGCTCCGTAAGATCTTCCGCTGGATCCCCGCCGACACCAGAAAAACCGTGACCCACGCCCTCGTCACGAGCCGCCTGGACTACGGCAACACCCTCTACGCCGGGACCACAGCCAAACTCCAAAATCGCCTGCAACGCATTCAAAACGCCTCGGCCCGCCTCATCCTAGACGTACCCCGCAACAGCCACATCTCCGCTCACCTGAGACACCTGCATTGGCTCCCAGTTAGCAAAAGGATTACCTTCCGACTTTTCACCCACGCACACAAAGCCCTCCACGACAAGGGACCAGAATACCTCAACAGACGCCTCAGCTTCTACGTCCCCACCCACCACCTGCGCTCCTCTGGCCTCGTACTCGCTGCTGTCCCTCGCATCCGCCGCTCCACGGCGGGTGGGAGATCTTTCTCCTTCCTGGCGGCCAAGACCTGGACCTCCCTCCCCACCAGCCTCAGGACCACCCAGGACCACTCGGCTTTCCGGAGACTCCTAAAGACCTGGCTGTTCGAGCAGCGTTAACCCCCCCTTTCTTTTCCCCTAGCGCCTTGAGACCCGCACGGGTGAGTAGCGCGCTTTATAAATGTTAATGATTTGATTTGATTTGATACTTGGGTGTGTTAGCCTATGCATCAGAGTGTGTCTGGGTGTGTAACTGAATACATGAGTGAGTTCTTGAATGTGTTAGTGTATGCACCAGTGTGTCACTGTGTGTGTCAATCTATGCATGAATCTGTGGTTTTGTATGTCAGTATGTGCATC
The DNA here is from genome assembly GCF_031143425.1 of Pleurodeles waltl. Taxonomy (NCBI): domain Eukaryota; kingdom Metazoa; phylum Chordata; class Amphibia; order Caudata; family Salamandridae; genus Pleurodeles; species Pleurodeles waltl. The sequence continues at coordinate 806,525,242 of NC_090449.1, read as the reverse complement.
AGTGCGTGCCTGCATGTGTTACTGTCTGTATTAGTGTGTGTTTGAGCATGTGCATGTATGTATAAGTTTGTACCTGCATGTATCAGTGTATACATGAATGAGTCTCTTGGTTTGTCATACTATATACCAGTGTGTGCCTGGGTTTGTCAGTGTATGCATTAGTGTCTGCCTGGGTGCGTTAGTCTGTATGTTAATGTGTGCTTGGGTTTATGAGTGTATGGATGAGTGTGTAGCTGACTATGTAAGTGTATGCATCAGCATTTGTCTGGGTGTGTATGCATAATTATCTATCTATGTGTATCGGTGTCTGCATTAGTATGTGCCTGCATGTATCAGTGCATAGAACAGTGTGTCCTTGGGTATGTCAGATTATATATCAATTTGTGCCTGGTGTGTTAGTATGTACCTGCTTGTATCAGTGTATAGATCAGCGTATCCCTGGGTATATCAGGGTATATATCGGTGTGTGCCTGGGTGTATCAGTGTATGCATCAGTGTGTACCTGGGTGTATTAGTGTATGCATCATTGTTTGCCTGGATTTGTTAGTTTATTCATTAGTGTCTCTCTGGGTGTGTTAGTCCATACGTCAGTGTATGCTTGGATATCAAAGTGTATGGATGAGTGTGTACCTGGCTATGTTAGTGTATGCATCAGTGTTTGCCTGGTTTTGTCAGTGTATGTATCAGTGTCTGTCTGGGTATGTCAGCATACATGTCAAGGTGTGCCTGGGTGTGTTAGTGTATGCATCACTGTTTGCCTGGGCATGTCACTGTATGCATCAGTGTTTGTTTGGGTGTGTTATTATATGCATTGGTGTCTATCTGGGTGCGCCATTGTCTGCATTAGTAGGTGCCTGCATGTATCAGTGTATAGAGCTGTGTATACCAGGGTGTGTCAGTGCATATATCGGTGAGTGCCTGGGTGTGTCAGTGTATGGATCTGTGTGTGTGACTTGGTGTTTTACTGTATGTTTCGGTGTTTGCCCGAGTGTGTTAGTGTATGCATTAGTGTCTGCCTGGGTATGTTAGTCTATACATTGGTGTGTGCATGGGTGTATGAGTGTATGGAAAAGTGTGTAGCTTAGTATCTTAGTATATGCATCAGTATTTCCCTAGGTATGTCAGTGTACGCATCAGTGTCTGTCTAGGTATGTCAGCATACATTTCAGGGTATGCTTGTGCTTGTGAGTGTATGGGTAAGTGAGTGCCTGGCTGTGTTAGTGTATGCATCACTCTTCGCCTGGGTATGCTAGTCTATGCATGTGTCTATCTTGGTGTGTCAGTGTCGGCATTACTATATACTTGCATGCATCAGTATCTGCATTAGTATGTCTCTGGGTGTGTCAGTGTATGTATCAGTGTGTGCCTGGGTGTGTCACTGTATGCATCAGTGAGTTCATGCGTTTATCAGAGTATGCATCAGTGTGCGCCTGTGTGTCTTAATGTATGTATTAGTGTTTGTGTAGCTATATTATTTTATGAATCAATGTTTCCTGAGTGTGTTAGTGCATGCTTATTTGTATACCAAGCTTTACTGACACTACTGTGTTGGTGTATTAGTATAACTATGTGTACTTGGATATATTTATGAATAGTGTGTCAATGAAGAATTACATATCTAGTTGCCCTCATTACTGCAATTAATAGGTTCCTCAATCTGTGTAAAAACAGACAAAACATAAATAAAGGTTAAACTTTCATATAATCAAGTTATCTATTGAAAGTTCACAATCTGTAATAAAAGTCATATTGTTAAGTACAACATACAAGACATTTATATTACTGTATAGCAATCACAAATATTATTTAAGCATGTTACATTCCCTGATCCACTTCTCGACTTCTGTACTTTTGCACTATAAGAGAGGAGTGTATAGTTATTCATCCTTGAACAGTGGGGGGAAAACAGTCATATGGACTGTAAAAAAACCATAACTCCATAGCATGTTATTTCAAATTAACATTAACATGTACAACACTCACCATAAATATTTACCAAACGATTTTATTATATTTGTTAAATAATATAAAATATATTATAGCTTCATGATATAATTAATGCGTATGAATCATACTAGTAGTTAGCAAGGTGTATAAAGATATCACCCTTAGTAGACCGCATTATGTCATAAAGTCCAGTAGTCCAATGAACAGGAGTACAGAATATCAGTAGTGTTATTATTGTTATTGTTTTCCAGCTTTTCTTGAAACAGAAATTTTTCGTATTATCTTCTGTAGATCTTTGTCCTAGTTGAAACTTTCTGACCTCTGTTTTCAGTTTAGTAGTACATATGTGGTTTCCTTCCAAGAGTAAGAAGATTTGAAGATTCAAAATTCCTTCGAAAGACATCACCCCTGTTACACTGTATGATGTCTTGGTTTGTTTTATTGAATGTCCCAGACATGTGTTATTCCATTTCTCCAGTATTAATTCTTCTTAGAACTTTGGTTCAAGGAACAGAAGGTAAGAATTTGTGAATTTATAGGGTATTATGTGCTTAAATGAAAGCTTTCTCTCAATACAATCTGTCCATCCAGTGGTTTAATGTCCAGGTGCAACATTTACTCCTTCGTGGAAAATAATGGCTATACAGGTATTTGTTTTACCAGAAAAAGAGGTTTGTCTATCTTTAAAATTGGTAATTTGAGTTGCTTATTTAGTTCCACCTGCTTTGAATCATTGTAGCATTGCAATGATCTACTTGACACTTTTTCTGATGTTCAAAGTTGATAGAAGGTCAGAGTTACACTTTGTGCAGGTATTATTCTGTAATGCATCTTTAAACAATTTATCAAAACTGACAGTTTTACAGTCTGGTTGAGTTAGATAGATAAATCATTCTGAGTCTATTTCTGTTTTTGAAGAAAAGGAACAATATTCACAATTATGCTACCATGAATAACTTAGTCCAAATAGTTGCTCAATAGGTACCATCTCGCCTTCCAAAATACCTAGTAGGACCATCAAACACTCTTGGGCATCTTCTTGAGTGTTTTGAGTGAACTGTACTGATCCACTGCACAGCTCTGCAAGATCTCTAATACAAGATGCAGAGTATGTTTTTGTTCTATTACTGCACAAGCATTCTAACAAGCTTAGGAGGGCAGAGAATCATCTTTTTTTCCTTTTTCTGTTTTAGTTCATGAACCAGAGTAGGCAAACAGAAACGTACACTGAGAACTATACTAGCTTAGCAGTTGATCCCAGAGATATTTGAGAACTAGTCACCTACAATTTCACTATCAGTCTTACTATTTTTTCTCCAATACTTCTTTACTTACGTTTTTCTTCTTTTTCTCAGTAACATCAGTCTGATCCTTTGAAATCTTTTGGTTTGGAAAGATTGTTTTTTGTAAACTGGATGCTGTCCTAGTTGTGGAGCATACAGGCTTCTCAAATGGTTGTACTGCTGTACAGAAGTACATTCTCATCAAACTCCATCAGATACAAACCAGACAAAGTTCTAACCCAAGACAGTGCTACATAAGACATAACTTCCTTGAACACAGTGCTGCCAATATCAATAAATGCTGCATCAAAACTTAAACCTTGGGAAGTATGTACTGTCACAGCTATGCAAGAGATATTGGAAACCGCTTTCTGTGAACATATAAGTCCTTTACAAATGATAAATGTGCAACAGACCTTGCTATTTGTTTTATACCTTCAAGATAATCAAAATGAATTGCAAGATATTGCGCCTTATTTTTGTTCAGATACAAAATGAAATCAATTATTTTACCCATAGCTCCATTAACTAATACTTCTTCAACATTTAAATTATGCTGTAAAATCATTTTACAGTTCTTACAAACACATAAAACACTTTTCTTATCCTTCAGTTTTGTAAATAGACTTTTCCAAAGAGTTGGGTTTTGATCGTAGTTTTTCATTCAACAGTATTGTCACTCCTTGGTGTTCCATTTTATCGATTGACGTGAGTTCCAATATTTGTTCTTTCTCCAGTTGAAGTATTTTTTTATTGAAAAAGGTACATTCTCTAAGAGTAGGCATTAGACACACAGTGGATTTTCCTTGTTGAATGAATTCAGACATTAACTGTGCTGCAGATGTTTTTGAAGGATATCTGTACTTTGTAAGTCGGTTGCCAAGCAACGCTTCTCTTCTGTTGACAGTATTCCTACTCTGATATTCTTTGGAATATATCCATATTACATATCAGATGCTTGACATATGTTTCTAATTAGTTTCTTGTAGTGGAAATTCAATCCAATGTTCACATTTCCAACACTTTCTAAAGAATTACAAATTTCTTCATGGGAAAGTGTTTTGAATACAGGCTGTCCTTTCACTGGGGTAAATTGTAACAAATCACCAAAAATAATTAGATGTTTTCCACCAAAAAAGACATCATAATCTGTCTTCAATGTCTTTTGCATTCTTAAATGTACAAAGGCGAGCTTTAAGTTTGAGACCATGCTCACCTCATCAATGATAAAAGTTTCAATTTCATCAAAACTCTGGACACTTTGTGACAAGCTTCTCCAGATAACTTTTGTTACTCCAGTTTATTATTGTGTTCAACAGGCAGCATAAGTAGATGATGTAAGATAATTCCTTTCATATTGTGTGGAGCCAATCCAATAGAAACTGTGATAGAATGGAATCTGTAGTATCATGCAGATAAGCAGTGAGAACTTGTATCAAAACACTTTTCCAAGGTCCAGCTTGATCGCTTACATACAAAAGAATTGGCTTAAAACTAGAACATTTACATTGATTCTTTTCATAGAGGAATCCATGTTCTAATGTATCTTTAACCTCCATGTATATTTCTTTCTGCTCTTTATTGAGTCATTCTACTAACTGTTTCAAGTCAAAATTGTCTTCTCTTGCTTGTTGCATTTCTGTCTCCATCTTATTCATTGCTATGGCAGCTTCATTTTTGATTATGAGCTGTCGAAGAGGATCTTGATTAAGAGGTCCAGAACTCTGGCTGCTTTGTGAGCTATCCTTTGCTACCTCAGTAGCCAATTAATTCCTCTTGTTCAATTTCTCCATTCAACATTCTTAGATGGTTCAGATTAATTGGACATGCAATGCTGTCTTTGACAGTATTAAATGAGTCTTCATATAAGTCATATTGTCCGGGTAACTCTGTTTCAGAACGCCAAGGTTTGGAAAATTGGAGAAGTGCTAAGTAGAAAAATTATTTTTTCCTCAGCAGTTTGACAAGTAAGTTTTCTACGGTTTATGAAGTTACCTTTTGGATGCCAAACCAAACAATCATCGCAACCAACTACACCATATTTTCGTTCATTAATGTTTTCTGAAACGTTATTTTTGTACATATAGTGCTTTTGAATTTCATAAAGGCACATATTTTCTAACTGCTGACTCACTGGATAGTAAGTATCCAGCATCTTTGTTTCTACAGTATCTGCACTGCTGTCTGGATGAAACTCCGCATAGTGCTGAATTTCTGAATAAGATTTTAAGACTATGTTTTGCATGTTGGCAAGGGCTATACTAACCTAACCAATTCCTTTAGACTTTGAGAACAAACTAGCTGAACTCAACCTATCTCAGCACTCATGAGAGCTTATCTCTCTATGTGAAAGCATTTCAAGCTGAAATGGCATAATCTTTTCGGTAGAGATTTTTCTGCAGAAATCTCCTCTGATGTTCCCTTCATCACTGTTTGTTCTGATTTTTAATGTTTGAAGTGGCATAGCAAGCAACAGCAATGGAATTATCCGAAACAAACTGTATATACATGTTTGCATTCCATAATTTTAGGTTGATAGGGTTTCAATTGTCAATATATTTGGAGGCCTCTTATCTTTTTAGATTGGTGATTTTCTTGTCAATGTGAGCCTCACTGCTGATAAAAAGCTGTTGACTCTTCATTTTGAAATGATAGGCCTTGGAAATCCAAAACAACACCTTATATAAAACTTCCCTTTAGATCTGTAAGTTCGGCTGCAATACTTGCTACATCTATGTGTTTGGAATCCTACAACCTGCTGTTTTGTTTTTCTTCTCACCTGGAACACTACATGTAACATACTTTTCTATGAAGAACGTACATACTCATCAGTATCAGTGCAACATTTTGGTGCATCTTTTATATATAAGAGCATGTGCAATGGGGAGCACTGCTTGTCTAGTATTCCTTTCTTTAAAAAAATCTGTGACTTCTGCAAGAGGAGGATATTTTTCATTGCACATAAAACTCATCATCGCTTGAAACTTGTGATTGAAATACCTACATATATTAGCAGAAATCAAAAAGCTAATTCTCCTGCTGTCTTCAAATGTATATCCTTAATACTAGAGTTTACTTCTCTTAGAAATTGTAGCAAATCCTCCCATGCATACGCTGTGCAACTAATTGTTACAAACCAAGTAGGTGGATCTAAGTTGCAGTGCATACATTTAAGTTTTTCATGATGACAATACCAGTATTCATTAGTCCTGTGCAGACATGCCATTAAATTAATTAAGTTGTACTCTAGATTTTCATCTTTACCTTGTATTTTATCCACAAACTCTCTTGCAGAAAGATTTTACAGATTGACTCCTATCTTAAGAATGTGGTTCACAGCATAAGAGAGTCCTGACAAGTCCCTTTCAAATAACTGATGAAATATGCAGGGAATAGATTGTCAAAACTTAGGGTCGTCTGAATATAGCCTTGTTGACCTATTTTGAGATGCTGGTATTTCTATAGGTCTCTCATTGTAGCATCCACTTTCTACTGGGGGAAATAGATGTGGAAAACAGAGATCCTCTAAACTTTTTTTCCAGACTCTCATTGGAGCTCCTCTGGCTTGTTTCATTTGAAAACGTTCAATAGCATCCCCAATAACCTATTTCGAATGAAGTGGATGAATACTGGAGTGTTCATTAATTTCTTCCGATTTCTGAATATCCACTTTTTCTAATTGTCCACTTGATTATAGTGCTTCATCATCAATTCAAATTACTTTTCCAGTGATATTGAAATTTTTGTAAAACAATTATTTTCTTTCAAATGTATTGTAGCTTTTTTACTTTATTCACATCCACCAATTCTTGCCAGATGTTCCTACTTCAATAGGTACTCCCTTTACTAAAATAATAAGTGGCATATCTATATCTTGTTCAACACCAACAGTATAAAACATTTTTTAAATCTAGAGTTAAATATACAAATCTTCTTTAACTCCTTCGCTGCCAGGCCTTTTCCCCCTCCTGTGCTGAGCCTTTTTTTGGCTATTTGGGGCAGTTCGCGCTTAGGCCCTCATAAATTTTTGTTCACATAAGCTACCCACGCCAAATTTGCGTCCTTTTTTTCCAACATCTTAGGGATGCTAGAGGTACCCAGACTTTGTGGGTTCCCCTGAAGGAGACCAAGAAATTAGCCAAAATACAGTGAAAATGTTGTTGTTTTTAAAAAATGGGAAAAAAGGGCTGCAGAAGGCAGCTCGTGTTTTTTTCCCTGAAAATGGCATATCCAGAGGGTTTGTGGTGGCAAGATCACCATCTTCCCAGCTTTCAGGAACAGGCAGACTTGAATTGGAAAACCCAATTTTTCAATATAATTTTGACATTTTACTGGGACATACCCCATTTTTACTATTTTTTGTGCTTTCAGCCTCCTTCCAGTTAGTGACCAAAATGGGTGAGAAACCAATGCTGAATCCCAGAAAGCTAAACATTTCTGAAAAGTAGACAAAATTCTGCATTCAGCAAGGAGTCATTTGTGTACATCCTACAAGTGTTTCCTACAGAAAATAACAGCTGAAATGAAAAAATATTGAAATTGAGGTGAAAAAACTGCAATTTTTCTCCACGTTTTACTCTGTAACTTTTTCCTGCGATGTCAGATTTTTTAAAGCAATATACCATTACGTCAGCTGGACTCTTCTGGTTGCGGGGATATATAGGGCTTGTAGGTTCACCAAGAACTATAGGTACCCACAGCCAATAAATGAGCTGCACCTTGCAATTGGTTTTTATTCTATACCTGGTATACAGCTATTCATTTGCTGAAATATAAAAAGTGAAAAATAGGTATCAAGAAAACCTTTGTATTTCCAAAATGGCCACAAGATAATGTGTTGAGAAGCTGTGGTTATTTGCACATCTCTGAATTCCGGGGTGCCCATATTAGCATGTGAATTACAGGGCATTTCTCAAATAGATGTCTTTTTTACACACTGCCTTACATTTGGAAGGAAAAGATTTAGAAAAAGACAAGGGGCAATAACACTTGCTTTGCTATTCTGTGTTCCCCCCAAGTCTCCCAATAAAAATGGTACCTCACTTGTATGGGTAGGCCTAGCTCCCACAAAAGGAAATGGCTCAAAACACAACATGGACACATCACATTTTTTCACAGAAAACAGAGGTGTTTTTTACAAAGTGCCTACCTGTGGATTTTGGCCTCTAGCTCAGCCGGCACCTGAGTAAACCTTGCAAACCAGCACATTTTTGAAAACTAGACACCTAGGGAAATCCAAGATGGGCTGACTTGTGGGGCTCTGACCAGGTTCTGTTACACAGAATCCTTTGCAAACCTCAAAAGTTGACCAAAAAAACACCTTTTCCTCTCATTTCAGTGACAGAAAGTTCTGGAATCTGAGAGGAACCATAAATGTCCTTAAATGGTACCTCACTTGTGTGGGTAGGCCTAGCGCCCACGAAAGGAAATGGCCCAAAAGACAAAGTGGACACATCATATTTTTTCACAGAAAACAGAGGTGTGTTTTACAAAGTGCCAACCTGTGGATTTTGGCCTCTAGCTCAGCCGGCACCTAGGGAAACCTAGCAAACCAGGGCATTTCTGAAAACTAGACACCTAGTGGAATCCAAGATGGGGTGACTTGTGGGGCTCTGACCAGGTCCTGTTACCCAGAATCCTTTGCAAACCTCACAATTTGACCAAAAAAACACTTTTTCCTCACATTTCGGTACCAGAAAGTTCTGGAATCGGAGAGGAGCCACAAATTTCCTTCCACCCAGCGTTCCTCCAAGTCTTCCGATAAAAATGGTACCTCACTTGTGTGGGTAGGCCTAGCGCCCACAAAAGGAAATGGCCCAAAACACAACGTGGACACATCCCATTTTTTCACAGAAAACAGAGGTGTTTTTTACAAAGTGCCTATCTGTGGATTTTGGCCTCTAGCTCAGCCGGCACCTGGGGAACCCTAGCAAACCAGCGCATTTTTAAAAACTAGACACCTAGGAGAATCCAAGATGGGGTGAATTGTGGGGTTCTGACCAGGTTCTGTTAACCAGAATCCTTTGCAAACCTCAAAATTTGACCAAGAAAAAACCTTTTCCTCTCATTTTGGTGACAGAAAGTTCTGGAATCTGAGAGGAGCCACACATTTCCTTCCGCCCAGCATTCCCCTAAGTCTTCTGATAAAAATGGTACCTCACTTGTGTGGGTAGGCCTAGCGCCCACGAAAGGAAATGCCCCAAAACACTATCTTGACATATCAAAATTATCAAATACAAAACTACCTGTTTTTGCATGGGGGCACCTGTGTTTTTGGTCCTGGGCTCAGCAGCCTTCTAGGGAAACCTACCAAACCCAGACATTTCTGAAAACTAGACACCCGAGGGAGTCCAGTGAGGTGTGACTTGCGTGAATCCCCCCATGTTTTCTTACCCAGAATCCTCAGCAAACCTCAAATTTAGCTAAAAAATAAAAATGTTCCCACATTTCTGTGTGGGATCACCGCACTGGGACACATTTCATATCACCCAATGTTCCTCTCAGTCTCCCGGTAAAAATGATACCTCATTTGTGTAGGTGGGCCAAGTGCTTGTGAAAGGGAAGAGCCAAAAACATGTCGATATTGAGGGGGAACAAAAGGGGTGCAAAAGGCCAGTTTGCAAAAAAACATTTTTAGGCTGACAAGTGCAGCAGAATTTTTATCGGTATAGATGAGACAATGCTGGGTGGTAGGAATTTTGTGGATTCCTGCAGATTCCGTAAGGTTCCATCACAAAAACGTGGGAAAAATGTGTGATTTCCAGCAAAGTTGGAAGTTTGCAGAGGATTGTGGGTACAAAAATGGTGCAGGGTGCATGTGAAACACACCACCCTGGATTCACCCAGATGTTTAGTTTTCAGATGTGTCTAGGTCTTGTGGATTTTTCTACATGGCAGCGTCCCGAAGTTCATAAAGTGCAGCCCTCACCATTCCAAGTGGGACGATTTTGAGAGTAAGCCAAGTTCTCATGGCCCAAATGTAAAACCAAAACCCAAAATAATCAAATGTCTTCTTGCTTGCTGTGGGATAAGATGTTTTACAGTGCGGGGAGAGCTGAAAGACTGTTACACCCTACAGTTGAGGTGGGGGCGTAGTCATGCCCATGCTGGTTGGTAGCCACCACCCCAATATTTTTTGTTTTTTTTTAATTCCCTGGCATCTAGTAGACTTTCTGGCCCCCCGGGGTGTGGATCAGGGGTAATTGCCCCATCTGCCCACTGGTGGGCAGAACAACTTTGGCCCCATTTATTTGGGGTGGGGGTATGGCCATACCCCCACCCTCTTATTTTTGAAAAAAATAATTCTCTGGCCTCTGGTGGGCTTTCTGCCCCCCCCCCCTTGGGGGCAGATGGGCCTTCCAAAAATAGGCCCATCTGCCCCCAATGGGGGGCAGATATGGCCAACAGTAATGTGCCCCCATGAGGAGCGACCCTTACCCAAGGGGCTGCCCCCCCAAAAGAAAACACATGCATACACACACCAATCCCTGGTGCCTAAGTAGTTTCTGCCCCCATGGGGGCAGATTGGCCTAACAAAAATTGGCCAATCAGCCCCCAAGGGGGAGCAGAAATGGCCTAAAATAAAGTTGCCCCAGCGCCCCCCAAGCCCCGAAGAGAGACCCTTGCCTACGGGGTCGCTCCCCTTGCATGACATTGGCGCAAAAAAAAAAGATCCCCGGTGCCTAGTTGTTTCTGCCCCCCTTGGGGGCAGATTAACCTAAAATCGGCCGATGGGGCAGAAATGGTCTAAATCCAATTTGCCCCACAGGGGAGCGACCCTTGCCTAATGGGTCGCTCCCCAGCTCTAAAAAAACAAACAAACAAAAAAAAAAAAAAAAAAAAATTGCCCTGGCGCCTAGAGGTTTCTGCCACCCCTGGGGGCAGATTGGCCTAATAACAATAGGCCGACCTGCTCCCAGGGGGGGCAGAAATGGCCTACAATAAATTTGCCTCCCCAACCCCCGGGAAGCGACCCTTGCCTACGGGGTCGCTCCACTTGCGTGACATTGGCACAAAAAAAAATCCCCGGTGCCTAGTTGTTTCTGCCCCCCCTTTGGGGGCAGATTGACCTAAAATCGGATGATCTCCCCCAAGGGGGCAGATATGGTGTAAATACAATTTGCCCCCCAGGGGAGTGACCCTTGCCTAATGGGTCGCCCCCATCTCTAAAAAAACAAACAAACAAAAAAACACAAAAAAATGTAGCCCTGGTGCCTAGAAGTTTCTGCCCCCCCTGGTGGCAGATCGGCCTAATAACAATAGGCCGATCTGCCTCCAGGGGGCGCAGAAACGGCCTAAAATAAATTTGCCCCCCGCCCCCCTGGGGAGCGACCCTTGCCTACGGGGTCGCTCCCTTTGCGTGACGTTGGCGCAAAAAAAAAAGATCCCTGTTGCCTAGTGGTTTCTGCCCCCCTTGGGGACAGATTGACCTAAAATTGGCCGATCTGCCCCCAAAGGGGGCAGAAATGGCCTAAATACAATTTGCCCCTCCAGGGGAGCGACCCTTGCCTAAGGGCTCGCTCCCCATCTGTAAAACATCAACAACAACAAAAAATCCCCAGTGCCTATTGGCTTCTGCCCCCCTTGGGGGCAGATCGGCCTAAATAAAATAGGCTGATCTGCCCCCCAGGGGGGCAGAAATTGCCTAAAATAAATTTGCCCCCCAGGGGAACGACCCTTGCCTAAGGGGTTACTCCCCTTGAGTGAAATTCATGAAAAAAAAAAACTCCCTGGTGTCTAGTGGTTTCTGTCCCCCTTGGGGGCAGATTGGCCTCATAAAAATAGGCCAATCTGCCCCCAAGGGGGGCAGAAATGGCCTAAATATTATTTGCCCCATAGGGGAGCGACCCTTGCCTAAGGGGTCACTCCGCACCTCCAACAAAAAAACAAAACAAAAAACAAAACAAACAAAAAAAATGATCCCTGGTGCCTAGAGGTTTCTGCCCCCCCTGGGCCAGATCGGCCTAATAATAGGCCGATCTGCCTCCGGGGGGGCAGAAAAGGCCTTCAAAACAAATGCCCCCACTGGGAGCGACCCTTGCCCAAGGGGTCGCTCCCTCATGCTAATTTCCCGTAAAAAAATAAATTGCTGGTGTCTAATGGGCGTTTTAGCAGCTGCATTGCTTGCATTCCGGCTGCTAAAACGCTCAGAAAGACTTCAAAGGGAAGGAAATTAATTTCCTTCCCTTTGAAGCCTCTCTGGCCTCCTCCATGTGATCGGAAGGGAAATGCTTTGCATTTCTCTTCCAATCGCGCTGGAAGCTGGGAGGAGGTCTCTGTGATAATCAGCGCACGGGGGTGGGGGGCGGAAAGGAACTCCACAGAGGGAGCACTAGCGCTCCCTCTGGGCTCTGTGCCAGGACATAATGATTACGTCCTGGGCACACGAGCACTGTGCCTCAGGACGTAACCATTACGTCCTGGGCACAGAAGGGGTTAAGTCCTTTCTGTAGTTCTTTTGGTGTCAGTCTCCCTATTTTTGGCCCCAATCAAATAATTGCTTGAAATGGGTAATGGGTATTGAAATTGATTCATACACATTTAATTTAGTGAGCTCTTCTGGCATTGGTACTAACTCGAATTTATTGTGAATTGGCTAGCTGGTTTTATATCTTTCTCCAATCTGTTATAGCAATAATTATTGTTTTGTTTGCATCTAAATTAAACCGTTCTTCCATAAATAGATATACCCAAATTCCTTCCACTCATCATTGCTGTTTCCTTCAGTTTTAGAAAATACAACTACTTTCCGAATTTGGTTTTTGTAATGAGGACGGTATCAACAGATGCATACATACTCAGATTTATCAGAACACACTGCATTGAACCTTTCTATCTCCTGTGTAAAATGTTCAGGACCTATCTGTCTATCCACTTTTTCTATATCTCTCAACACTTCCTCCACATTTTCTCAGTTATCATCTTCAGGCCCAAAGAAACTGAATTGACTATCTTCTGAAACTTTCTCAACTTCTGCCACACTACCATGTAACAGAGTACTATTCAAATCTCCTAAACACAAAGCTGGACGTTTTCCTAAAAACAGTCTCCTAAGTAGATTGCACATTTTTGAATAATGCAAAGCTAACGTTCTAAAGTGGTGAAAGTACTTTTGAACACTTTCTTTGAAAGACATGCGAATGAATTACCTTGTACATTTTTGCATTTTCTAACTTTGCATTGATCTAATTCTTGAGGCATCTTAATTTTCTGTTTCAGATTTCTCCAAGAAAATTCTCTTAGAAAATATTTCAATTTATCAATTGATTCCTGTCGAACAGTACACATACTGCTACACTTCAACTTGTACAAAGGAACTTGCTTACGTCTACCTTGTACTTCTTCAGCTATCATTTGTTCTACATTCCTAGGAAATAACTGTTCTTTTTCTATGAGACTACCATCCTTCCCTTCAGAGCAACAGCAGCTTGTGTCAACAGCATGCACTAATGAGTTATCTTGCAAGTAGCTCTCTTCATTAAAAAAATGGTTCTGTGTTAGATGTGTGCATCCATTAACCGTTAAAAACCTAATTTATTTTTGCTAATTAGCTTTTTCCTTAAAGTTCTTTCCCTCATGCAGACTGTTCTTTTATCTAGTGTCTTCATTCTGTTTAATATTAGGATAAAAAGGTCCCTTTTCAAAACAAATGCTTTGTCAACTATACTCTCAATAAGTTACTTTGCTTAATTATAACATTTCTCTTTCTATACTTCTTCATCTTTTTCATCAAATTTTGTATTACTTTAGCTCAAAACATTTTTACTCTTATTCCCTTAAACTGTCTTTGTCTCCTAATCAATTCCTTTCTTTTCTTAATACATTTTCTACTTTTACCAGCATGTAGGCCTTCCTCTTTATCATTTTATTTACAGTTCCTCTGTTCATTTTTGTAACAACAAATTCAGTTTGCATTTTGAGACATACTTTGTTTTAGAATGTCCTTAGTGCTCTTACCAGCTATTCTTTTTTTCTTGTCCCCATTCTGCACCTAATCTGTCTTTTTACTGTCAGTTTCAATTAGGTAGTATTGTTTCCTCTTTTTCTTTCTTCTTTGTGTCTTATCAGAAATTCTGGTCTTTCTTTTTTCAGTACAAGTGGATAACTGCAAATGAAATAAAAAATACATTTAGCTCTATCTATATACCAGTGCCTCTACTGTTTTATAAGAGGTATATGAGTTGCAGTATGAGTTAGACACTACATACATATGTAAGCATAGCACTCTGTAACTGAATAGCGCACTTAGTGAAACTTAGAAGGACATGTTTCATCTTTTAAATATGAAGCTTCTGTTCTATACCCTACATACAGCCAACCTGACAAGTGACATTTGACCACTGAAATGACACTTTAAGGACTGACAAGCATGATTTCTAATGGGAACTTCAGCAGACAATTAAAGTCCATACTCAGGGTCTACAGTGCTAGTCCTCAGTCATGTTTTAAATAGAACTTGTGTGGATAGCTGAGTAGGTTGTGTTGGTATTTGGTGCATATCTAAATAGGTGTTACACTACCTCTGTGAGTAACCCATCAGATATTTAAGTATATATACGGAGTATAGAGGTATGTAACTGTGTGTGCAAATGCTGCCTATACTGCTGGATGCATTACTGGTATGTTGGTGATACATGAATATATAACTGGCCCTCTCACCGTCTTATTGGCTGCATGTGACTGATTGCCTAAGTGAAGGGCCACTTATTTGTACTAAAAGTAAATTTTAAAGCTTGACAAATGGATTTGTGATGGCAACTCGGGGTACCAGTAACATTTCACACTCCTATTCTGTAGTAGTAGCTTCAAGCCCTATTTAAAAGAGGACCTGTCTGAATAGGTGACTAGTTTGTATCAGTACCTTAGCATATATCTGAGTTGGTGTATGATTCTCTATATGAGTATGCCAACACAATTTATCAAAATATGACAGTATATCACTGGTTCTCTTACTGAGTCAATGGGTCTGTAAATGTGTTTGTAAGTGTCTCTATGAATACCTAACTGGTTGTGTTCATGACTACAATTGTATGTAAGTGTTTGTGTGCAGTTAGCTCTGATACTGCTGGCTAATGTTTGAATATGTGCATGAATTGATAAGTGGGCATTCCACTCTCAGACTGGCTGTGTCAGGGGTTCTATCCTTTTGTTATTAGCTATATGAGTTGCATTATGACTTGGATCCTGCATATATAAGTTAATGTAGAAGTTAGCATAGAAGTCTGCAAGTGCATGTCTAACTATGTGTAAGTTAAAAGGACATCTTTGATCTCTTAACTACAATGCTCTTTACTTTATGGACTACCTATAGCTTACCTAAGTACTCAACTTTCAGAAGTATAACACCAGTATAAGATTAACAAGCGGCCTTTGTAATGGCAATTCCGCCTGTAGTAAATCAACATACTCAGGCTTTTCAGTAGTAGGCCCCAGTCATGTTTAAAGCAGTACTGTGTGGATGGGTGAGTAGGTTGTGTCAGTATTCTGTACATATGTGACTGCCTGTATCAGCACCTATATCAGTGTCTCTCACCAGATGTCTAAATAAATATTGTGAGTACATAGGTGTGTAAGTATGTGAGCAACTGACTGAAATACTATTGGAAACAATACTGCTCCCTGGGTGTGTGTGTGATTTTATAGGCAACTTTCTCACAGTCTGCATAGGTGTATCAGTGACTATATTCTTTTCCTAACAGATGTATGAGTTGACATTTGGGTGGGAGACTGCTTATATGAGTGAGAATTTGAGTCTCCAAGTGCATCTTTAACTCAGTGAAACTTAGAAGGACGTGTTTAATGTTTCAACCACAAAGCACTGTGTTCTATTACCTACCTACTTAATGACTACCTGAGTGCTCATTTGACTGTATTAAAACCACACTTGCAGAATTCTCAAGCAGACTTTCTAATGGGTAGTCAAACTGACAATAAACGTGCACAGTTTCAGTCTCCAGCAGTAAGCCACAACTATGTTTAAGGTTATGTTATTATTTAACTACATATCTGTCTGACTTTATCAGTAGGTCTGTGAGTGTCACACCAGATGTTTAAGTAAATGTAGTGAGTACAGGAGTATATAACTATGTGTGCATGTTTCTCCATTACTGATAAAAGTATAACTACTATCTAGCTGCACGCATGAGTGTACAAGCAGCCCTGTAAGTATCTAAGTGTTATTTCAGTGGCTCCATCTGTCTGATAAAAGCAATATGAGCTCTAGTATCTATCTTAGAGTTAATGCATATGTGAGCACAGTACTATCCAGTGCCACATATAACTTAGTTCAACTTAGAACAACATGCTTCATGTTCTAATAACAGACTACAATACTCTATTGTCCACCTGTAGTCTACCTTAGTTCTTGGCTCTTCTGTGGTTAGAATGAACTGTGATCTTTCTTTACTAATTATTATACCCCTCTTTATTCTTAGCATATATACATTATTTATATTCCTTTTAAGTGCTTATGAACATACTACTCACTCTCACTCTTGTAATATACAATCCCTCCAGTAAAACATTTGAATTTAAAATATACTATACTACACATACCTGCTAGGTATGTTTCTTGCTCTATATATTTGTCTGTCAGTATTAGTTTCCAATGTTTCTCACTTAAGGTACACAAAGAACAAATACAACAATGGTACACCACTCTCAAGCAAGTGAACAATTAATTGCAACCTTTTCCACTTTGCTTTCAAGCTTACTCAATTACAAAGCCAATCAAAATCTATCCTTCACATTCTACTTGTGATATACATCATCTGAATGGATCTCATAGTTATCCCTTTCCAACACGCCTCAAAAGATAGCCCATTTCATACCATTTTCACCAGTTCATTGGATCCCCTGGGGGGCTCAGCGCAACCCCTCGGTGTAACACAGCGACTGGTTCTGCGGATCCACGTGGGAGGACAAAATGTATTTTTGGGATTTAATCTAAAATAATGTTATATATAGTTCTGTTTAAATAAACAAATCAATTCCCACCTTGACATACTTTTAAACACTTTTTCCCCAGTGGAACTCTATCTACCAAGTCACAGTCTAGTCTTTTTTATACCCTTCCCCCATGATCCCCTAGCTGTGCTATCATGGTAACGTAGTTTGAACCATTCTCTTGTAGCAGTAGGTCACAAGTTCATAATAGTTGGTGCAAACACCATGCTTACATTTAAATGAAAAATAGCAGGTGTGGCTAACTTTTTAAAATAATACACATATCACAAACAACAAACGTTTTTTCTGCTTTCTCCAAAGCCAATCCCACATCTATTTTCTTTTCTCACAATACCACTGCCTACCTTTATGTACCAACATAGACAGAAATATCAATAAAAATTGCTGTTTCAACTTTTCACTAGTACCCTCCATTTGCAACTACATTTTTGCATCTCAGTTGAATGCAGCGTCATTCAGCTGTACCTTGTTTTCTGTGGTGCCTCAGCTTTTCTCCAGAATGCTCACAGTGTGGATTATGGGACACAGCTATGATTTTTGGGCTACAGAGAGTGCAAGAAAGAGTGATATTGACAGGGACCTGGGTGTATCTAATGTGGATATTACTTGGATTGGCCAAAGAGGGTTAAAGTGACATCAATTGCTTTGGTTAAAAGCATTATGGAATGCCAACATCCAGACCTTATGATTATGCACTGTGGTAGCAACGACCTGGGTACAGTTACAGGGGTAGGATTGGAAATCCTAATGAAAGATAACTTGATAGCACTTTTCCCACACACTGCTTTGTTTTTTCTAACATTTGCCAAAGGCAGAATTGGAAGTGGTCAAGTTAATTCTCTCCACAAATAGACAAACCCAGGAAATATGTTAATAAAACTGTCTCTGAGTGTGTGCATGACTGTCAAAGTGCCTGTGTATATGCAAAAGTGAGTGCAAGAGAGTCTTCCTGAGCATGAGAGAGAGTGTGATAGTTTCTGGATGTGACAGAAAGTATGAGAGTGTCTAACTTTGAGTGCGTGTGGGAGGATGTCTTAGAGTATGAAAGTGGGTATGATTATATGTCTGGATGTGAGAGTGGGTGTGAAAGACTGTGTCTGAGTGTGTCAGTCGGTATGACAGCTTGGCTCTGAGCATCAGAATGCACGTGAGACTATCTCTATGGGTATGAAAGTGGGTGTGAGACCTTCTGTACTGGTGTGAAAGTGAGTGTGAGACTTTCTGTATTAGTGTGAGCCTGGGAGTGGGAGTGTTTGTGTTGGAAAGTGGATTATTGGTAAGGGCAGGTAAGTACCTACACCTAACACTAGGCCACTAACCCCCACTTAGGTCCAGTTAGGTCTCAGTAAATTAGACCCAGCTTAACCCACGGTAGCTTGGCAACGAGCGACAAGGCTTAACTTAGGAGATAAGTGTGTAGAGCAAGTGTGTAGACCATTTACAAATCACCAAACAGTAAATAAGTAAAACAATAAAAATACAAATCCAACACCAATTTATTAAAATAGATTATGGCCCTCATTATAACATTAGCAGTAAATTCCGCTTACCGTCGCGGTGAGGACATATCCGTTCGCCATATTATGACATACACACACCAATCAGACAGAATACTGCCACATACACAAATCCGCCAGCCCAAAGGTCAGTGCTAAAGTGGCGGTCCTAACACCCATACCATTACGCCTAACAGAACAACGCCCACCACATTATGACCCATGAATCACCACGGTGGACATTCCATGGTGGTAAACCATTGGCGGTATACCGTCACGCTCAGAATGGACACCCATATACAAATCAACACCACATTGGCCAATATTAAAAACAGACACCTGACACTCATACACATACCACAACAGCACTATAAAACACACACCCAAATTACCCACAACCCTTTACAAACAACAATTACATCCCTCACGCACACCACATCATACACCCCATCACATTACTCAACACACTCTTACCAACACACACCACACAACACCCATGGCACCACAAAGACACCCCAGGTTCTCAGAGGAGGAGCTAAGGGTCATGGTGGAGGAAATCATCCAGGTGGACCCACAGCTATTCGGATCACAGGTGCAGCAGATGTCCATTGCAAGGAAGATGGAGCTATGGAGGAGAGTCTTGGACAGGGTCAACGCCATGGGACAGCACCCCAGAACAAGGCATGACATCAGGAAGAGGTGGAACGACCTACGGTGGAAGGTGCATTCCATGGTAGCAAGACACCAGGTAGCTATAGAGACGACTGGCAGTGGACCCCAACCTCGTCCCCCATCATGCATCCTGAAGGCCTGGCAGGAGTAGCAGGAGGACTGGACTCTGGTAAGTCAAATCTTTACTACTTTATCGCCCACCCAACCTGCATGCCATCACATACCCCCACCCTTACCCTCACTCCCATCACTCCATCACCTCACATATACCCCACCATCACAACCCACTCATGCCAATACCAACCCCTGCATGCAACACCAATGCATGGACCCCTATCACAGACCTGCATGGACACCCATCACCAAAGCATGCACACTAGTGACAATCACATAGCCAAACCAAGCACAACTCACACAAGCCAAAGCTGCCTTGCCAATAACAACCATAGAGGGAAACATATCCATGCACAAGATGGCACATGCAGATACAATAACACTGCATTTACATCCCCACAGGAGCCCCACTCAACCTCACCGGACAGGTGCCAGCAACATCCAGTCCCCCCCTGAAGAGGCCCACAGTGATGACAGCACCCCTGCACACCTGGATTACGATGACCAACCTGGTCCATTAGGGAGCTCTGGACATTCGGTTACCCAGCCACAGTCCCAACCCACCACAGAGCCTCCACCCCCAGGAAACACCAGCACAGCACCCTCCCCTGCAGGTCCATCCCTCTGTCCCCAGGACACATCAATCAGCAGTGTGTACACCACTACAGGTCAGTGGCAGTGGGCACACCGTTCAGGGGACAGAGGCACAGGACAACAGGGAAGCTGGGAGGACTGCTGTGCGACAGGGGGAGGACAGGCCCAGGGAACTGACTCTCCATGAGGCACTAACCAACATCCTGGGAGCATACCACCATTCCCAGGAGACCATGGGCCAGATACTAGCCAGCGGCTGCAGGAGGGATAGTACTTGGGGATCAGGGAGGTCCTGAGGGACATCCACACCACCCTGGTCACCATTGCAGGGGTGCTGGCTATCATGGCCAAGACCATGAGGGAGGCAGTGGCACACCAACGGGCCCCTGACACTAGCCAAACCAAAGAACAGCCCTCCACCTCCGCAGGTGCTAGTGGACAGGAGGCCCCACCACAGGAACAACAGGCCACCAGCACCCCACCCCCTGCAGAAGGAGAACCGCCCTGCAAACGGTCCCTGCAATCCAGGCAGAAGCCAGAGAACATTGCCAAGACCCCCGCCAGGAAATAAGACTCTCCTCATTGTCACCCTCTGTCCCACTCTGTCACCCTGTCTACCTTGAACTGCCATTGCTCCACTTCCTATGCCCCTTTGGACAATGCACCTGGGATACAAATAGAATGGACTCTACTCTGGACTTTCCTCCATCAGCAACCCAGCCCATTTCAAACCCCCTACACTTATTAGCACATAAATAAACACCCTTGTAACAAAATCAAGTATTGAGTCTGTGAATTCAATGACAAATGTATCGCCTTCACAACGTGTAAACATTGCAAATCAAATGTACTGTAATATTTACATAGGTATGACCTGCAGTGGGCCGCATTAAACACACCAGGAGCCAGAGTGGGGCACAGAGATCTGAAAATAGAGATGCCAAAGAGTACAGTAAGTGGCCATAGAAATAGGGAAATCAGGCTGCCATGTTCAATGTCAAACACAAAACTGAAATGGAAGGGAAAGTTACAGTGTATTACCTGTGAGTCACTGGAAGTACTGTTGAATGAGTGTACTTCTGTTGTCCACATCTTCTTCCTTCCTCTGCCTCCTCTTCGTCACTGTCCACAGGCTCCACCACTGCCACACAACCATCCCCAGGCTCATCCTCCTGCAGAAAAGGCACCTGGCGTCTCAAGGCCAGGTTGTGCAACATGCAACATGTAACAATGATCTGGCACACCTTCTTGGGTGAGTAGTACAGGGATCAACCTGTCAGATGGAGGCACCGGAATCTGGCCTTCAGGAGGCCAAAGGTTCTCTCAATGATCCTCCTTGTTCGCCCATGTACCTCATTGTAACGTTCCTCTGCCCTTATCCTGGCATTCCTCACTGGGGTCAGTAGCCATGAGAGGTTGGGGTAACCAGAGTCACTTGCAAATATTTGAGGGATACCTGTTAGCCAGACACTCACCCTTAGGGCCAACCCCACACCCATATACCTATATAAACTGGGTGGGGACCATGGGCTCACCTATTAGCCACACCCTGTGCCTCTGGAGTTGAGATATCACATATGGAATGCTGCCATTCCTCAAGATAAATGCATCATGCACAGAGCCAGGATACTTGGCATTGACATGGAAGATGTTCTGGTCCACCAAACACACCATCTGCACATTCAGAGAGTGAAAGTTTTTCCTATTTCTGAACACTTGTTCATTTCTCTGGGGGGGGACAAATGCAATATGTATACCAACAATGGCACCAATGATGTTGGGGATATATCTCAGTGCATAAAAGTCAGCCTTTACTGTAGCCAAATCCTCCACCTGGGGGAATACAATGTAGCTGCACATGTGTTTCAGCAGGGCAGACAACACTCTGGTCAGCACATTGGAGAACATTGGCTGAGACATCCCTGATGCCATGGCCACTGTCGCTTGGAAGGAACCACTTGCCAGGAAATGGAGCACTGACAGGACCTGTACTAGAGGGGGGATACCTGTGGGCTGGCGGATAGCTGAAATCAGGTCTGGCTCCAATTGGGCACACAGCTCTTGGATTGTGGCCCTATCAAGTCTGTGGCTTAGGATAATGTGCCTGTCCTCCATTGTTGCCAGATCCACCAGGGGTCTGTACACGGTGGATGTCTCTATCTCCTATTCATCCTCAGCGGTTGAACTCTAGGGTGAAAAACAGCGAGCAGAGGGTCATATTCACACATATGTCAATATTAATATGCATTTCTTCATTTACAGAAACAGTATGTGAACTCGAGAGTTAGTTGATATGCCAATGTCTGCTGTGACGCAGTTAGGTGCTATGGCCTGTGCCCCCCTGAAATGGCGGCTGCCTGACCTGTGAGGAGGGACAAGTGGAAATTAGGTAATTCCGCTGGCATTGTGTGCCATTGCGGTCAGCGGTCGATGACCGCCGCGCAACATTGCATTCGTTATCATTAGGCCCTATGGGTTCCAGGAGCCAATGGCGATGTACGCCGGCGATGACGGTACGCACCACCGCGGACGTGACCACCATTTTCTATCTGTTCACTCACTTGCTACCTCACCTTCAACAGGAGAGAACCTACACTGCAAATGCTGCTGTGACCTGTGTCTGGAAGTGACAATGGCTCGAGTGTCTGGGGAAAGTGCCCCCGCCTTCACTTCGGAGGAGTTGGAGAGACTAGTGGATGAGGTTCTACCTCAGTACACTTTACTCTATGGTCCTCCGGACAAACAGGTGAGTACACTGTGAGCATGATGCGTGGGCCATGAATGTGTGAATTTCTGTGTGTGTAAGACCTGTGTAGGGGTGGGTCTGAGGGGTCCTGGTCAGAGTGCTGCATGTATGGTGGGGAACGTATGTGCATAAGAGGATGGGAGGGATACGGTGGGCCATGAGTTAGAAGTCCGGACGGTATGACTAATCCCTTTTCTGCTGTATTTTTTCTGCAGGTCAGCACCCATCAGAAAAAGGGTATTTGGCGTGCCATCACCAAGGAGGTGCGGACCCTGGGGGATTTTGACAGGCAGAGCACCCAATGCCGCAAACGGTGGGAAGACCTGCGCCGCTGGGCAAGGAAGATGGCGGAGGCCCAGCTCCGGCTGGCCTCCCAACGAGGAAGGGGTGCCCGTCATACCCTGACCCCCCTGATTTTCCGCATCCTAGCAGCCTATCCAGAGTTGGATGGGCGCATGAAGGCATCACAGCAGCCACAAGGGGGTGAGTACAGAATCAGAATCATGACTTTGCGCCCGTTAAGGTTTTACCTGGGTGGGGGGTGGGGGATGTGGGCTGTGGGTGCCCCTGGGCCAGGGCGAACATGGCAGGGTATGTTCAATGATGGGCATGATCAGATGCACTCCAACCCCAATAGTGTTAGTGGGCATCTGCTACTGGGCAGGGTCCTGTGAGTTTCAGGTGTGCAGCTAATGGCTTTAGGCATTAGACCCCAGGGGCTGGTGACTAGCATTGTAACTGGTAGTGCATGGCCTAGTGCATAGGGCTGATCCCTATGTGTTGTGTACACCAATGATGGTGTTGTTGCTGGCATTGACCAAGTGCATCCTCTGTCTCCCCCCCATCTTGTTTTGTCACCCTGTCCTTGTGTGCATTAGCATCATCTGGCGGAGGAGCAGAGGCACCGGCGATGGAGGGAGATGCATACCACATGGGCCTGGAGGCCCAATCCACCGACGGTGAGGGCACCAGTGGGACGGAGGGCGAGGGGAGCACCACGAAGGAGACAGGAGGAGACATTACCGCAGCAACTCCTCCTCTCATGGAAGTTCCCTGGTGGTGGTGGACACCTCTGTGCCCACCCCAACAAAAGGTACAGCCCCCCGTACCAGCATTGCCCTCCCAGCAGCCCGTCAGCATGTTTCCCGTGCCTGCTCACCCAGGAGGGTGGGCATCTCCTTTGCCCCAGACACCTCAGGCCCTGCCCCAGTCAGCCCTGCTGCCCTGAGTGAGGAGGCTGTTGACCTCCTGAGATCCCTCTCTGTTGGGCAGTCAGCCATACTGAATGCCATCCAGGGTGTAGCAGGGCATTTGTAACAATAAAATGCATACCTGGAGGGCATTCACTCTGGCGTGGCGGCCAAACAGAGAGCATTCCAGGCTCTGGGCTCTGCACTGATGGCAGCCATTGTCCCTGTCTCCAGCCTCCCCTCTCCAACTTCCTCTACCCAGTCCCAATCACCTCAACCCCAGCCTATCCCAAGCACACCTTTGGACCAGCAATCACCCAAATCAACACACAGAAGTGGCTCAGGCAAACTCAAGCACCACCCTTCATCTCACAGGCACTCACACAAGCACCATCCCCATGCTGACACACCAACATCCACTGCCTCCACTGTGTCCCCCTCCTCCTCCTCGTCCACCCCCTCCCAGGAGCATCTCCACTCACACCTGCATGCACTACATCCTCATCCGCTACGTCCATCACCAACACACCTATCACTATAGGCCCCTCACTGACAGTTACCACCCCCACATCCATGCACACGTCCCCTGTGTCCTCTCCCACTGTGTCTGTGACCCCTCCTCCCAAAGTACACAAACGCAAGCACACAAACACCCAACAGGCATCCACCTCACAACAGCATCCAGCCCATGCACCTGCACCCAAACACAGCAGAATGACACCTCCTACAACCACTCCCTCTTCCTCCATGTCCATATCTTCACCCTCTTCCAGCCCCAGTGTCCCTAAGAAACTTTTCCTTGCTAACATTGACCTATTCCCTACCCCTCCCCCCGTCCTTCACTTCGGGCCAGGATGGCCAGAACCCAGCCCAGAACTTCAGCCACCCAGTCCATGGCCACTGTGGTTTCTGCAGCTGTGAGAGGCTCCAAGGAGGAAACCGTCAGCCCAGCCAGTGTGCCACCAACACCTGCCAAGGCCAAGAAGGGTCCACCACCTGCCAAGGGCAAGAAGGGGACAGCAGCCAGCAAGGGGAAGGAGGCACAACCAGCCAGCAAGGGCAAGTCAAAGACTCCAGCTGGCAGAAGCAAGGAGGCACCACCATCTGCTAAGGGCAGGAAGGGGCACAGAACACCAGCCATGGCACTTCAGCCGTCTGAGGCTGCAGGTGAAGGCCTGGGGGCTACCACCACCACTGCCAGCCCCGCCACCTGCACCGCCGCCAGCAGCACCACTGCCAGCAGCAGCAGCCCCAGTGGGCAGCCGTCTGGGGCTGCAGGTGAAGGCCTGGGGGCTACCACCACCACTGCCTGCACTGCCACCTGTAGCGCAACTAGCATACACTGAGCAGCCATCACTGCCAGAGAGCACTGTGTAGTGGTGACTAAATGGGCTGCAGTGTGTCCTTGCCCCTGCAAAAGCTGTCATTGTGACACCCACGTGAGAGACTGTGACCTTGCACTCCAAAACATCTGCATCACAGGGCGCAATTCCCCCTCCAGAACCAGTGGAAGAAGGCATCCACTCAGCCCCTCCTTGCCAGGATGAAGCACACTGGGTACAAGGCCCCCTCCAGAACCAGTGGAAGAAGGCATCCACTCAGCCCCTCCTTGCCAGGATGAAGCAGACAGGGCACAAGGCCCCCTCCAGAACCAGTGGAAGAGGGAACCCACTCAGCTCCTCCTTGTCAGGATGAAGCAGACTGGGCACAAGGCCCCCTCCAGAACCAGTGGAAGAAGGCATCCACTCAGCCCCTCCTTGCCAGGGTGAAGCAGACTGTGCACAAGGTCCCCTCCAGAACCAGTGGAAGAAGCCATCCACTCAGCTCCTCCTTGCCAGGATGAAGCACACTGGGCACAAGGCCTCCTCCAGAACCAGTGGAAGAAGGCATCCACTCAGCCCCTCTTTGCCAGGATGAAGCAGACTGGGCACAAGGCCCCCTCCAGAACCAGTGGAAAAGGCACCCACTAGAGAGGCTGTGGCTTTGCACTCCCCAGGACCAAGCAGTGGGCAAACCTCCCACTTGAGAGACTGTGGCTTTGCATTCCCCAGGACCAAGCAGTGGGCAAACCACCCACCAGAGAGACTGTGGCTTTGCACTCCCCAGGACCAAGCAGTGGGCATGGAGCCCCCGCCAGGCCAGCGACCTTGTACCATCTCCCGGCTGACGTGCCCCCCCATTCCCCATCCCCCAGAGGTGCCTGTGTGTTTTCGACCTGCTGCCCCTGCAGTGTTCTCTCCGTATTGAGGCAGGAGTCAAGTGTGGCCTTGGCCTATGTGTTTTGGCCCAGTGACACATTTGTGTGTGGGCATTGTCCAGCCTTTTGTATATATTGAATATATTGTACATACTGTTTTTTCTTTATGAACGTATTTTCTTAAAATTACTACTATTACACTCATTTTACTCCTATCCTTTTGTCCTTGCGTTATTCCAGAGGGTTACGGTGTGTATATGTAATGTTGTTGCATGTGTTTGTGTGTAAAGTGTTTGGGGTGAGGGTGGGGGTGGTGGTGGGGATGGAGGTGGGGGTGTTGCGGGTTTCGTGTGAGTGTCACTCTCTTTTTCCTCCCCACCTCACCTCTCTGCTAGGTGCAGTACTCACTGTGGTCGTCGTCGCCGACGTTCATGTTCCTGGTGTATGAGAAGATACACCAGCATGGGGAATACCTGCAGCTCGGGTTCCATGGCATCCTGGTTCTTCCTTGAGTGTCGAGAGGTGAGTCGTTTCCCTTCTGTGTTCTGTTTCTGCCGTGCTTTTGATGGCATTGGTACCGCCTGGGAAAAGCTGTTGGATGGGCGGGTTGTAATGCAGTGTGCGGTACATTGTCTTCCACCTGACTGTTGGCGGTTACCGCTGTGGTGTTTGTTGCTACCGCCGTGGTGGTCGGTGTGTTAAAATGACTGTACCTGTTGGTGGTTTCCACCGTGATCATGATTCCATTTTGTTTACCGCCGGCCTGTTGGCGGTATTACTGCTGCTTTATCACCGACCACCTGGGTTGTAATGAGTGCCTTAGTGTTTTTGCGCATAGAAACGAATAGCGCCAATCTGGTCATCTGGTCTCACCTTGACTGGGGCAAAGTCAAAGTTTAAGGCCAACTGTGATGGAGCCCTGCTCGGATACAGCAAGCTGGAGGCCTCAGTCAAAAGTTTACTTTCGGACTTAGTCGTTTTCTCAAAGTTTTCTTCAGCGGGACGAAGTCGCCAGTCTGATCTGACTTCCCTGGAGCCCTTTCTCAGATACGTGTCGCAGGAGACCTTGGTGAAGATTTCTATGTTCGGACTTGGACGATTTTTGGAGATGAAAATCCTTCAACCGGGCCAAATCCTGAGTCTTGATCTGACGTCCCTGGAGCCCTCTTTGGATACATTGCTCAGGAGGTCCCGGTCAACTTTCTACGTTTGGACTTGGTCACTTTTTTGGAGACTTTCTTCAGCGGGATGAACCTGCAAGTCAGGCAGGGTCGCGTTTGAGGCAAACTGGCTAGACTCACTGTAACAGGTCAGTCCTTCTATGGAGCTTTTTCCAAAAAGTTCACTAATCTTCTCCAAACTTCTGTATCTTCTTCCAGAAGGTCTTTGAAGATCCTTTAGGAGTCCACAGCTCACTCCAAGGTTCCCGAAGCTCTGAGTTGGTCCTTGTGGGTGCGGACTCCAACTCCCAGAATGCACCTGGCGCAAACTCCAAAATGGCCACTGAACAGTGGTCAGCTGGTCAGTTTCTTCAGGATTTGATGCAGAGGACTTTGCACCTGTAGGGGAGTCCCTGCTTGAACCAGTTGAAGCCAGGCAACGTGTTTCTTGTGGTGAAGCCCAAGTGTGCAGCTGGTGCAGTCCTTCAGAGTGCAGTGTCCAGGTGCAGGTCAGGGGTCCAACAGGGCAGTCCTTCTCTTCGAATGTTCTTCCTTGCCACATTTATCCATGCTACTGGGTGGAAAGCAGAGGGGGTCCTGGGTATCCAATCGGGGGCAGGCTCCTTACCCCTTTGATGACCACTTCCTGGGAAGTGTGGCAAAAATAATCCCAGGGAGCCACATTCCTCAAAAATACAACATGGCTGAAAGTGATTTTTGAGGTTAGATCTGGCTTAGCCCACATGTTGGTGTGACCAAAAATCCTAAACACACCCCTCCCCTGCCCTCTCCTAATCTAATCAAGAGGGCACCTAATTGTCTGGGGTTGCAGGATGTGAGAGAGATGATGGGCTGCTCCAAATGTCCTTCCCTGCCTTTGAAGACCAGTTTGGCCACCCTTCCTGGTTCCCCATCTGCTGAGGCAGATCTCCTCCCCCAGGCACATCCTTTGTTTTCAGCCCAGGCCACTTCACACACCTCATC
This sequence comes from Pleurodeles waltl, assembly GCF_031143425.1. Classification (NCBI taxonomy): domain Eukaryota; kingdom Metazoa; phylum Chordata; class Amphibia; order Caudata; family Salamandridae; genus Pleurodeles; species Pleurodeles waltl. The sequence continues at coordinate 806,496,894 of NC_090449.1, read as the reverse complement.
AAGTTATCCTGGCCAGGCTGCCAGAGGCTGGCTAATCAGAGAAGGGCACTATTGGGCTAAAGTTGGCAACTTTCAGGTAGAGTTTTAAAACTCTTTACCTGAACTAGTTATATTAAATCCAACAAGTGTAAGTTGTGGGATTTATTATAACAATTACTTTGATACCAAACTCAGGGTATCTGACACTTATGGAGACTTTATTAATTAAAATAAATTCTGCCCAGTTTAGCCTATGGAGGTCATTCACTCCACTGAGGGAAAAACTAATGTGGCTATTTTACCTCACCAGGGCTTATAAAGCAATTTTTATAAGGTCCCTGCTTATAGGTACATGACACTCAACCCTTGGGGCACATACGGCACACCTTAGGGGTGACTTATTTGTAAATATAAGGTAGTTTAAGACTTTTGAAGTACTTTTAATTCCAAAGTCGAATTTGTACATAACTTTAGTTTAAAAGCAGCCAGCAAGGCAGGCCTGTCTTTAAAATGACACTGGGCACCTCAGCAGTGCACCAATGGGTGCACTACCTATGCTGTGGTAACTACATGCCCTACCATATACTAGGGACATAGGTAGATTGATACTGCCAATTTGAATTAGCCTAATTTGCATATCCACTTTATACAGAGCACAGGCCCAGGGACTGGTTAACAGTACCCAGGCCACCATCAGAATCAGGACAACACCATCAAAAAGTGAAAAATGGGGGCACAAAATTAGGGGGCTTCTGCAATCAGCCCTGATTTCTCACAGTTTGTCTTGCTGTCAGAATTGGTGTGAGCGTGTCTCTGCTGGTATGCCAGTGAATGTGAGAGTGTTTGTACTCTGGGCACTTTACCACTGCTGATCAGAGCTAAAGTGCAAGTGCTCCTGTGTAAAATATATTTGGAATTGGCTTTCGATGAATGCCATACTTGATTTACTAGTAAGTCCCTAGTAAAGTGCACTAGAGGTGCCCAGGGCCTGTAAATCAAATGCTACTAGTGGACCTGCAGCACTGGTTGTGCCACCCACATGAGCAGCCCTGTAAACATGTCTCAGACCTGCCACTGCAGTGTCTGTGTGTACAATCTTACACTGCCAATTCAATCTTGCTAGTGTACTCATGTGCCAGGGCCAAACCTTCCCTGTTTATACATGTACGGCAACCTTAAGGTAGGCCTTAGGACCAGGGGTAGGGTGCAGTGTATTTTAAAGGTGGGACATGTACTGGTGTGTTTTAAAAGGCCTAACAGTGAAATACTGGTAAATGTGTTTTTCACTATTGCATGTATCTCTCGCATAGGTTAACAAGGGGGCTGCCTTTAAATAACTTTAAAGGGCAGATTCCCTTTGAGATCAGATTGAAATGTGGAGTTTGGCGTCTCTGAGCTCACAATGTAAAAATACATATTTTAGTAAAGTCAGTTTTTAGATTATTAGTTTGAAAATGCTGCTTTTAGAAAGTGAGAATTTGCTTACTTTAACCATTCTGTGACTCTTCCTGTTTGTGGCTTCCCTGTCTGGGTCAGTTTAACAGTTGGACTGTTTGTGAATCCCCTCTCGACAGGGAGACAAATGGTACTGGGGTGTAGCCTGCATATCCTGATGAGCCATCTGTGCTAGAGTGGAGGGAAGAGTGGTCACTTACACCTGAATGGGCTGTGCCTGCGCTCTCACAATGCAGTCTTTAACCCCCCTGGTGTGTGTCTGGGGGCTGGTTTGGGCAAGGCAGCATCTTGTGAACAACAGAGACTTTCCTTTTGAAGTCTGCCTACTTCAAAGGCAAAAAGGGGTATGAATAGTGGACCCAAAACCCCATTCTTTAGATTTCTTCAAGATCACTTTTGGATTTAAGAGGAACCTCTGCCAAGAAGAAGAGCTGAAGAGCTGAGGGAAGTGCTGCCCCTGCCTGTGACTGTACTTTGTTGGGCTATCCTGCAGTTGCTGCTTCACCGTGAGAAAGAGGACAAAGACTGGACTTTGTTGTGCATTCCTGCTTGAGAAGAACCTCCAAGGGCTTCAACTGAACTTGCCTCCTGTTTTGAACTCTTAGGGCCATCAAAGACGTCCTCTGCCAGCACCAGGACTCTCTGCTGAGACTCCTGCCAAGTGGTATCCTATCCAGTCCCTGGACCTTTGAAAGGTGACGTTGCAGAACGAGAGCTGAAATCCACGCACAGAAATTTTTGATGCACCATCTTCACCATGGCTGATAAACAACGCGCCACCGACTTCGTGGCTGAAATTGACACTCCAACTGTATCCGGGCCGGGAGATTGCCGCAATGCGGCTGGAGAAACAATCCACAACACCCACTTGCTGCTGCTGTTAACAACGCAAACCCCATGCAGCGTGGTTTTCTAACACCGTGCACCCAGATTTGTCACGCATCGTCCCTGGGCGTGAAAGTCATCCCGACCCATGCAGATCTGAGGTGCCCTGTCCAGAAATTGACGCATCGCTCTCTTGCAGGGGAAAAAACGACGCATCACTGACCCGCCCGGAGAAGAAAAGACGTACGGCCTCACTTGCGAGAAAGGAATCAACACTTTACTGACTTTTCTGATGCACACTCACCCCGTGCGGCTTTATTGTTTACACAAACAGATACTTTGTGTAAAATCAATGTTTCCATTGTTTTCTATGGAGTAAGACTCTGATTCTTTTGAAAATTAATATCTTGATTTATGTATGTTGGCTTTGTTGTTTTGGTCTTGTTTGATTAAGATAAATATTGCCTATTTTTCTAAACTGGTGTTGTCTCCATTTTGTAGTGTTTTCACTGTATCACTGTGCGTGTTGGTACACATACTTTACACATTGCTTCTGAGTTAAGCCTGCTTGCTCATGCAAAGCTACCCAGGGGGTGAGTGTGGGTTTCCCAGGTGTGTTTCTCCTTTGCCCTGACTGGAATGAGGGTCCTTGCTTGGACAAGGGGTGGCCTGACTGCCAACCAAAGACCCCATTTCTAACAGCAAGTGTCAGAGTGTTTCTCTGGGTATCACAGTGGGTGTGAGACGATATGTTTAACTGTGAGAGTGGGCGTTAGAGTGTCTGTGTTGGTGTGACAGTGGATGTGACAGTGTCTGTCTCAGTGTAAGAGTGGATGTGAGAGGGTATGTCTTGTGAGAATGTCTCTGTTGGTGTGATAGTGGATGTGACAGTGTCTATCTTAGTGTGAGAGTGGAGGTAACAGTGTTTGTCTGGATATGAGGATGGGAGTGAGTGTGTCTGTCTTATTGTGAGAGTGTGTGTAAGAGTCGGTATGTGCTTCCTGAGTGTGTGGTAATATTTTATTTATATATTTTATGGTTTCTGAGATTTGCGAATATGTCCTTATGGCTCAGAGCGGCCCACCACATGAATACGCAAGAAGATCTGTGGATTTCGGAACCAGTAAAAAAAAATACTTTTCCCACATTTGCTACAAATTATTCCTTACTCGGACACATTGATATCATCCTTCTGGGGTCAGGGAACTCATATCCTGGCCCTTTCCTATGAATTGCAGCCCACATTTCAGCCCCGGGGACCATTCTTCAAAAAACAAAATGGAGGCCCACAACTTCCTTGTCAGGTTGTGACCAGCTAATCATAAACTTTGTATCGCTTGTGGATCCTCGGATCAATCCGCGATGGATCAGTGGAGAATCTGCAGTCCTATGTATCTATATTTTTTGCCCTTAAATATTTCTAAAACTACTCAAAGGAGTTATACCAATTCACAAAAATCAAGCTTTCTGGACCAAGAGCTATGGTTCTGCCAAGTTTTGTGTAATTCTGTCCAGTAATTCATGCTGTAGTCATGTTAAAAAATGTGAAAAATCCCATTGACTTAAAATTGGGAAAATGTGCTTTGCCTCCCTTTTCTCGGCTCCTGCTCGATGGATCCCCTTAAAACTTTAAAGACAGGAGTTGAACTGACCAAAGTATATGTTTTGAAACTTTTGTGAAATTCCGTCAAGCAGAGCCAAAGTCATTGGTAAAACAAAAAACACTCTGTCTATGGTACAAAAAAGTCCTAACTGCAGGGTCCAAACTGCCGGTGGTGCCTTCCACAGTGTAGCACCACGCACTGCTCACACTTTGTCAGACGACTCCTCTCTTTCATAAACAAAGCCACAGCACTTCACATGTATCGTTGCAGCATTTATGCAGCAAAAAGACTGTCAATGCGTTTTGGCACTCCAAGCGCCTTTGTCACAACATTAAATACCTACACCCCCCACCATTGATAAACACACAATTGTTTCACCCATGCCTCTCACAATAAATATAGTGGAAGGACTAACACACTGTAGCAAAACGTTCTGCCATCTTAGAATTTCTAATATATCAGTAAACATTCTCCTTCTATAATAATTTCTAAACAAATTCATGACTGAAAAACATTCGATATATCAAATACAAAAATTATTACGGCATTCAATTTCGCATCTACAAAATTATCATTTCTAATATCACTTAAGCATTTTATCCAGCATGTAGAGAGAAAAAATATATATAATTTATAGATCAATACATTTTTTATAGCTCATATTGGATATAAAATAATTTTCATCCTCCCTACTATATCATACATGCAATAAAATAACTCTATAAATTTGTTCCCCGTATAGTTCATTTTCAATGTTACTTGATCTCAATAGTATTGTCCACTATAATGATCAAGTAGGCCTAACATATTTCAATCTGAACTGTCATGATGTCTACTCAAAAGAAGAAAAAATAGGAGGAATTTTAATCCCTGCTACCCGTGACACCATTTTGTCCTAGCTCATCCTGCATGAGGGTTTTGTCCCTGTGAAAACACACATACAAAAATTCACAAATTTAAAAACATTAAAAAAACCATATCATAACCTTCAACAGCAATCAATAGTTGACAGAAGGTTTCTCCATCAAAAGTGAACATATAGGCCCTCATCACAACCCTGGCGGTCGGTGAGAATGTGGCATTAATACCGCCAACAGGCCGGCGGTAACTACCGCCAAATTATGACCACAGCAAAAACAGCTCAGGCAGACAGCCACTTTAACCCACCAACCGCCAGGGAGGAAACAACAGGCACCATGGTAGTAACTGTCTACAGTCAGGCGGAAGACAATGTTCCGCCCACTGTATTAAGACATGCCGCCAATCTGCCCCATTTTCAGGGGCGGTACCAATGCCATCAGAAGCCTGGCGGAAACACTGCACAGAAGGAAAACAACTCACTTGTGGAGACTCAGGGAAGAACACGCCGCCATGGAGCCCGAGTTGCATGTCTTCCCCATGCTCTTCTACGTGCTGCACCACTACAGACACCAACAACGGTGAAGACGATCACAGTGAGTACAGCCCCCTAGCACACAGGGGAGAGGGGGAGGAAAAAGAGAGTGACACACACATGCAACACCCCAACCCCCACCCCCATACACACAAGCAGATGCAGTAACATAACATATGGACCGCGTACCCGTCAGGAATAATGCAAGGGCAACAACCAATAGATTAACATGAGTGTAATAAGATAAATATTGTAGGAATACGTGCATCCAAATAAAAAAGTATATACATATTTACAAATCAAGGGACACTGCCCAGTCCTCAAAGTTCGTGGGCCACAGGGCCACATCACAAAATCCAAGGCCCCACCTCACTCCTGCAACAACACTGAGCGAACACTGCAGGGGCATCAGGTCGAAAATAGGCAGGCACCTCAGGGGGATAGGGAATTGGGGGGAACCTCAGCCGGAAGATGGTACAACGCCACTGGTCCTGGAGGGGGCAACATGCCCATTGCTCTGTCCTGGGGAGTGCAAGGCCACAGTCTCTAAACTGGGTGACTTGTCCACTGGCTCTGGAGGGGGCAACATGCCCATTGCTCTACCCTGGGAAGTGCAAGGCCACAGTCTCTTGAGTGGGTGACGTGCCCACTGGCTCTAGAAGGGGCAACATGCCCATTGCTCTGTCCTGGGAAGTGCAAGGCAACAGTCTCTCAAGTGGATGACTTCACCACTGGCGCTGGAGGGGGCATCGTGCCCAGTGAGCTTCATCCTGGGGAGGATGGGGTGAGGGGATGGCTTCTTCACTGGGTCTGGAGGGGAATCGTGCCCAGTGAGCTTCATCCTGGGGAAGATGCAGTGAGTGGATGGCTTCTCCACAGGTTCTGGACGGGGCATCGTGCCCAGTGATGCAGATCTTGGGGAGTGCAAGGTCACAGTCTCTCAGCTGGGTGTCATACCCACAGGATTTGCAGGGGACAGGCCGCACAATAGCCCATGGACGCAGGACTACACACTGCCCGCCGGCAGAGACAGCTGTTCAGTGGTGGTGCTGCTGCTGGTAGTGGTGGGGGGAGGCTCCAGCCCATCCCCTGCAGCCTCGGATGGCTGCCCACTGGGGCTGGTGGTGGTGGTTGTGGCAGTGCTGCTGGTGGTGGTGGGGGGATGCTTCAGCCCATCCCCTGCAGCCTCGGATGGCTACCCACTTGGGCTGCTGCTGGTGGTGGTGGTGGTCGCGGTGCTGCTGGTGGTGGTGGGGGAAGGCTCCAGCCCATCCCCTGCAGCCTCGGACAGCTGCACCACCATGGTTAGTGGTGGAGGCTCCGACTGAGTTCCAGCACCAGACCCCTTGTCCTTACTGGCTGCTGCTGCAGGCCCCTTACCCTTCCTGTCAGCAGCTGGGGATAGCTCCTTGCCCCATTTTGGCAGAAGATGGGGCTGGCTCCTTACCTTTCCTTCCTGCAGCTGGGGCTGGCTCGTTGCCCTTCCTTCCTCCAGCTGGGGCTGGCTCCATGCCCTTCCTTCTTGCAGCCGGGGCTGGCTCCTTCCCCTTCCTTGAAGCTCTTGGGGCAGGCACCCTTTCCGTCTTGCTGGCTGGTGACTGGGATCCTTTCCCACCTGGAGTTGCTAGGGACACTACTGTGCCCCTGGTTTTGACCACACTGGCCTGACGTGAGGGGAGGGGGGAGGAGGAGGGAAGAGGTCAATTGTGGAGAGGAAAAGCTTCTTAGGGACATTGGGGTGGGAAGAGGAAGAAGATTTGGGGGTGGAGGAAAAGGGAGTGGTTGTAGGAGGAGTTAATCTGCTGTGTTTGGGTGCAGGTGCATGCGCTGGATGTTGTTGTGAGTTGGATGGCTGTTGGGTGTCTGAGTGCTTGTGTTTGTGTAATTTGGGAGGGAGGAGGGGGCACAGACACAGTGCGAGAGGACACAGGGGATGTGCATGGATGTGGGGTGGTAACTGCCAGTGAGGGGTGTGTACTGATAGGTGTGCTAGTAATGGTGGTAATGGATGAGGATGTAGTGCATGCAGGTGTGATTGGAGACACTACTGGGAGGGTGGTGGATGACGAGGAGGAGGGGGACACAGTGGAGGCAGTGGATGTTGGTGTGTCTGCATCTGGATGGTGTTTGTGTGAGTGCCTGTGGGATGAAGTGTAGTGCTTGTGTTTGCCATGTCCACTCTTGTGTGTTGTCCTGGGTGCATGCTCATCTACCTGTGTGCTTGGTATAGGTTGGGGTTGAGGGGAATGGGATTGGGATTGGGTGGAGAAAGTTGGAGAGGGGAGGCTGGAAACAGGGAAAATGGCTGCCATCAGAGAGGAGGCCAGAGCCTGGATTGATCTCTGTTAGGCCTCCAAGCTAGTGTGAATGCCCTCCAGAAATGCATTGGTCTATTGCATTTGGGCTGCCAGCTCCTGGATGGCATTCACAATGGTTGACTTCCCAACAGAGATGGATTGTAGGAGGTCAATAGCCTCCTCACTCAGAGCAGCAGGGCTGACGGAGGCAGGGCCTGAGGTGCCTGAGGTGAAGGAGATGCCCACCCTCCTGGGTGAGTGGGCACGGGAAACTTGCTGAGGGGCTGCTGGGAGGCGGTGCTGGTGTGGGGGTGGCTGTACCTGTAGCTGGGGTGGGCACAGAGGTGTCCACCACCACCAGGGAGCTTCCATCAGAGGATGTATCTGTGTACGAACTGTCCCCTCCAGACTCCGCCGTGGTGCTCCCCTCAACCTCCATCGCACTGGTGCCTGCACCGTCGGTGGATTTGGCCTCCTGGGTCATGAGGGATGCAGCTCCCTCCATCGCCAGTGCCTCTGCCCCTCCATCAGATGATGCTAACGCACATAAGGACAGAGTGACAAAACAAAAGGGGGGGGAAGAGACAAAGGATATACTTGGTCAATGGTGGCACCAGCACCACCGTTGGCGTACACAACACCCAGGGAACAGCCCTATGCACTAGGCAATGCACTACCAGTCACAATGCTAGTCACCAGCCAATCGATAGGGACTCCTAGCGCCAATTGCAGCATATCTGAGACCCACAGGACT